>NC_134188.1:2153432-2461065 GCF_964188355.1 Buteo buteo | reverse complement strand
CAGCAAAGAATCCTCCTCCTCGCCCAGGAGCTGGTTTTCCAGCTGAGCACCCCGAGGCGCTGCCAGAGCCGCGCCGCAGCGGTGTCACGGTGGTCCCCCGTCGTCCTGCTGCCCCCCGGGACGTCCCTTCGTTCCCGGCCCCCGAGGAGCAGCCAGCCTGCACGGAAGGTTCGGTCAAAGGCAACAAAACCAACGCCGAGGGAAATAAGGAGCTTACAGACACCTGCACTGTACAGGAAAGCACCAGTTGAAACAACAATCAGAACAAATTATTTCCTTGATGGCAAAGTAAACGAAAGACAGGAGTACCTGCCCTGAAATTTACGGGTGCTACAGCTTTTCTTTCCAAGTGTACCCAAAGGCGCTACGTGCTTTCCTCCCAACTAAGCCAAAAGACGCCGTGCAAACTTTGCCAATCGTGAAGCTCATAATCAGGTGATGTATATCGGGGTTTGACCCTGATTTATAGCACAATGTCAAAAAAGTGTAAACATAATCTATGTTATAGCTATATATGGCATCTCCTTTTAATGGATGGCATATTCATTTTTAATGCCTTTTTTTTTTAAGATGCGTGGCTTAGTTCATTTAACAAGCTACAGATTTTAATGAAAAAAGTATTTGACTGTCTCCAATAAGAATGATAATAATTAAAATTATTTCAACTACATTATCGTTAGAGGCCTCAGGTTAAATGAATTCAGATCAGCTTCTAACACAGTTACACATCATAAATCCTCTGTCATTTTCCTACCAAAAAGAAAAAAAAAAGTGGCTGTGCCTTATTCCAATAATGCGTCTTGAAAGCTTCAGCTTATGGGGAAACACAATTGCAGCCACTTTATTTTTTCTGCATATTTGTAGAGAATAATCTATTCTTTCTGATCAAAAAGTGGTTTATAAACAGAAGTGCATAATAGAAGGAATAATCCTGCAGGTACTTGGTAAATTCTTACTTAACCTGTAAACTAGATGTACATTGTTCTATATACATTTCAAGTAAAATGCAGAACCATTCTTGGTAAGTGATATCTTACTCTGCAAATTATTTAGAAGAAATCAGTAAGAACATTCACACAGTAAAGTGACACCCATTGGGAAAAAGTAACAGAGAATCTGATCATCATTGCATAAAAATAAAAGGTTGAGGCTAAAAAAATACTGTTAGCGCTCAGGAACACTTTCAAGATAAAAAGAAAGATAATGATGAAAAAAACCCAAGGTATACTAATTCGCTGGTGAGCTGAAGTTTGAAGTTAGCTATATAAACCAAGATCAGAATACAATGCAGGAGAACTGAATGGCCATGAAGACTAAAGGGGAACTAATGAACAGAGGGTTAATAGTACAAGCTGCAGTGCTGTGTAGATAGAGACAGCTCTGAGAATTTATTTGTAAACTAGTTTATACTTGGAAACTGCAGATGAATTTCAGGGAAATGTATGACACACAGGAAATATGTCCATCGATAGGATGAGACTGTGAAAAATGCAACTTTAATTCTAGAGTGTATCCCTTCCTACAGAGAGAGAGAGAAGCATGAATAGGATAGTCCTCTGGAGGTCCCATCAGGTACATCATACACTTCTGTTTACCTGTGGTCATGGAAGTGAATTCAGATAAGCTAAACTCAGGGAAGATTAACCAGGCTGTTCTAGAGGATGGGAAACGCATTTTATTAGTTGAGACTGAGAAGCTTGGCTTGCTTAGACAAGCAGGAAGAAAGCTGAGTGGGGGTGTCACTGCTGTCTATAAATATCTCAAGCAGAGAAAGAACAAGAGAGATACAGATCTATTTATGCTAAAGAGCTGCTTTGGCATAGGTATGAATGGACCATGAATACAGTTACTGCAGATTAGATTATTTCCAAACAGCCCAGCGAAGTGCTGAGCAGGTTGTTTGGAGGCTTGAGGGAGAACACCTTCAAGTTTTTTCAACCTCTCAGTTCTAGAAAAAGGTTAATTGATGCATAACAGGAGGTGAACCTGCTGAAGCTGATGCTTCAGGGGTTCCCTTACAGTCTTGTGGTACCTGGAGTGGCATGGAGGAGGTTAAAAGATTAGCAAAAAACCTGAGATAAGGAAGAGGTTGTTGGACACCAGACTAAAATTATCTTCCTACTCTATCTTTTACTCTATATTGCTGTGAAACACTGGGGCATAGGAATTATTCCATTATTGATGGAATTATTTACTATCTTGCACAGACAAGATATATACATTTCTATTGTTAAAAAAGAGAGAGAGAGAGAGAGAAACTATTGTAACATTATAAAATGCTATTACAGGAACATTTATTGTAACATCACTCTTCCATAGAACCATTTCTGATCTGAATCATATTCTGTATTTACCATTTTAAATTGATACAGAATGGATTAAGACAGAAAAGCAAAGGAATTGTCCAGATTTTCCAAGAGCTATACAAAACACTGTGGACAGAAGTGAATGCTGTTAATACTCAAAGTGTTTCTCAAATTGGTGGAGCTTACTGAAAACAAGCCTTTTTTCCCAATGGCAGAAATCAGTTGTGTTTGGCCTCTGTCATATAACATGCAGCTGGGATGTTAAGTCAGTTCCTTGATAACCTTCCTGTTCCTTCTTTGGCCCACTGAAACTCAGGATGGTTCTCACCACTGCGGGTGGTAAATATTTCCCGATGTGCTGCTCTTTCAGGCATCCTCTCTGCTAGATTGCCAGTACCAGAAATTGCACTCAGCTGCAGAAAATCAGAGTTTTATAATGGTCATGCTATGTTCACTTCTTTGATGTCTGAGGCGCCGTTTTGTTTGTCCTCATGCCTCTCTGCATGCCATTGAGAATGAGGAAACTCTGCAACTGCAGTGCTGTCAGAAAGCTGGAGCTCAAGCAGGGCTCGTGGAGCAGTAGGAGACCAGGTCCTGCAGCAGCTGCAGTTACAGATTTTCTGAGGATGGTTGTTTAGGCAGAGTGGCTTTCTGTCTAGGTCCTCTGCAAGGGATAGGAGAACTGTTCTGAAAAAAGCTAGATGCTCAGCGCCTTGTTCTGCATCCTGCTCTGCTAAAGCTCTGTTCATCATTTTGCTCCAAGCTGCAGGTCTAAGCTCGCTTTGATGTCCAGTAACCACGTCACGTATCTCAAGTAACATGCCAATGATTCTCCATGCATTTCTCTGAGCTACTGCTGGCTTGCACATGGCTACAACATTTCACACATACTAAAAGCCCAGCAACTGTAATTCTTTATTCTTGTCGAGTTTGGGTCAAAGTGTGGATCCCCAGATTATCCCCAGAATGGATAATGAAAAGCAGACTGTAGCATCCCATGGGGAAGTGCTTTCCAATCCTATATCTGTGCTACCTTCTGTTAGATTGTTCCCAAAGGACATGCCAGTAAGGAAGGCCAAGACTCATCTTCCTCACTCATTTCAGGCTCATACAGTACCTTCTGGCCTTTCCAGCTATCTTCACACTGCATGTTATATGAGGAGTCTTTGGGAATACCAGCTATCCTGCAGGACCTTGTGATACCTTTGGCAAGGCCATTCCAGATCCCAGGTTATAGCCTAGTTTGTCTTTAGTTCATATGCTTTTTTAATCCCACATGCCTTCCTCTATAAGGGAGCTGCTTCAGCATCCACACCGACTCTGCTCTGCAGCACAGCGACACCAGCCATGACTCACAAGTTTAAGGGACGGTAACAGAAACAGCAAATCTGCTGCAAGATCACAGTGTCACTGCATCACGTTGTACACAGGTGAGACCATGCCATTCTTCAGAAATGGGATGATCAAAAGCACACAACTTACCCTGGCTTCGATCGTGCAGTTTGTGATGGTCCCAAACACACTGGGAATACTCAGTCTCAGCCTCTTTCCCTGCTGTCTGTCTGTCAAGTGCCTCTTGCAGACACTCAAATCCATCAGTGAAGCCTGCATCAGCTTGAAGGTGGTACCATGTGCTGCTGTGCTCCAGACTGTGCTTTCTCCCAATAAAATTTCTATTTATTTCTATTATTCCTCTTTCTTAATAAATTTGACAGGATTTTTTTGTATCTGGGAGACTGGAAGTTTCATGAGTATGAGAGTTACCAGCTCACTCCCAGTCCTGGTCCCCTGGTTGCATAGGTGTTGGTTTATTCCTGGGACCTCTAAAGCAAAACCTTGTTAAGGTTCTGGTGTGTGATGGCCATCAAAAAGCAGCAATGACAAGAATGCACCAGATTTGCCTCCTATCATTACAAATACCTCTCCAAAACTGTCTGTTGTGCACCTCCAAATACCTCCACACGTGTGTTCCTGTTGTCATGCCATGCTCCAAGGTATGCAACACAACCTCAGTTTCACAATATGAATCAGCAGCTATGTACGATAGCCTGAAATGCAGCCCTCAAATTGTTACAGACACTTGAAACTAAAAAATTCATATCCCCCCCCAAATTATTTTGTTGTATGACCACAGAGCATGATGGGAGGACCCAGAAGGCCAAACCTTTTCAGGGTGGAAGCTGTCAGTTTAATGTAGAGGGGACTATTGTCACATCGCCCTGTGATGATACAGCCACCCTACACCAGGGGCTAAATATTGTTCCCTGGAGCAGACACTTCCAATTCTGTAGTCTTAGCCCATGTTCACATTCTTTGCATTTACACACCACTATAGCCTTTAACACCTGCACCAGCCAGCCTTTGCCTAACCTCTTCTAGAGGCATCTTCTATCCTTACTAACTCTCCTCTCCAGACTTCAGAGGAACTTGCCCTATATTTTTCTCCATGTTCCATCATTTTTCTGTTGCCGTAAGAATGCCATAACAGTCTGATTGAACCATGGCAAATTTCTTGGCCCCGCCTCATCAAGCATTTGTTATTTGAAAATATATTTATTTGTGCTGCCTTGAACTCTGACCAGAACCCACTGCAAAGGCAGGCAGGCAGCTTCTCTTTCCACCCGCGTATCCCAAGGATTGCCTTTAATCACACACATATTCTCACCACGTTCCAACCATTTTCCACTCCTCCCTGGCTCCTTCTGCCAAGTGGCCAGGTCCCGGTGTCATACCCTATATTCTCACTCTATTTCCTTCCCAGTGTATGGCTTGGGAGTGCTCTCTTTTCTGTGAAAAGCTACCAGCTTGCATTACCCTATGGGACTGGCCCCTTTTTCCAAGGATGGTGCCTAAGTTTGGTACCTGGGGCATGGTCTACCTAATCCCAGATGACGTTGTAGCAAGAGAACCAACGTATATTAACTGTGAAAACTGTTTTTTCTATTCATTGCAAATAAACTCTAAGGCTGCAGATAAAGAGACCAATGAAAAGGGCAAACCCTCAAAACCAACCCGCATCTAAGAGCACTATGCCATTTGGAAGCATAAATGAATGTACAAAGCACGTACATATAAAGAATAGCTGCCTTCTGAAGCCAGCATACCTAATAAAAAACCTCCTGTAATACATACGGAGAGGCTTACATTTGTATTGAGAACATAGTGCATTACTTAGAATCAATGGCTCTAAAACATTTTTTTCCTAGACGCGTTGTTCACTTGAGCCAGGTTCAATTAGGCCAAGCGCTGTCACAGAGCAGTGACATTTCAAATATCTTTATTTACTAGAGTCACCAGGAATCCCTCAGTGCCCCTTCAGACTAAATGCACAGATTAAATACCAGCTGCAGCAGGTTATTTAAAAAAAAGGCAAGGAACGGGAAGACAGTATTCTCTGAGAAACAGAGTTTCTTCCAGTGTCCAAGAACCAGTTACGGGGCAGTGCTGGTGTAAAGCCTCCCCGGTGCACAGAGGAGATGAGACCTGGACTGTGGCAAGGACAGAGAAACCACGGGATCCCTACTCTAGGCGATGTGCAAGTGCTTTTCTGCAAATTCCTGCCAGGTTTGCATCCCAGCAGGGTGGGGGTTAGCATCATGCCCTGGATGAACATCATGCTGCTGCCTGCTGCTGGTCCTTGCTGGTTTAGTAACGGGTCTCTAGCAAATAGCGAATAGTCTCCTGGATGCCTGTGGCGAGAGGAGGCGTTCACATATATGCCTGTAGTTTGAGTAACTCCCTTGGTGTACCCTCAGTCTGAAAGCCTGGAGGTCTTCCTCTTCCTTCCCCTCCTCCTCGCTGGTAATGATGCTTTCCCCAGTCAAGACTGGGCTAAGCCTTGCCGAGGGCCGTATAGCAGCTTTGCTGCCGAAGCCCTTCCGTAAAACCTTTTAACTGCGCCAAGATTGCCTGCCCCAGATGCTATTTGCTGCAGGTACGTCTGGGCACAGGCTCATGAACATTCAGTCTATCTGTGGAAAATTCAAAGAACTAAACTCAAGGTTCAGTCTCAAATTATTTTTTCCTTTCGATGATACACTAAAATCTGTAGAAATATAAAATCTCTGGAGACTATTTGGATTTTTTACAATATTGATTCCAGTATTCTGCATCCATAGTATTTCGCAGTGTTGTGTTAATGTACAAATACAGTGGATACCTTTCTTAAGACTATTACAAAAGTAAGGGGGCCACAGTGTGAATTACACCCAGGTCCGTGGATTTTCTTGCCCTTTTTCCTTCGGAAGCTTCCTCATATTATTTTATCTTTCCTTTTCATTGTTTTTGCTCTAGTATGCTTTTGAAAGGCTTGGATAAAGCTATTTATTTTAGTTTATTTCCCTCTGTAAAGGGGTTAAACTAATTCTTCAAGGGATCGCGCTCGACTAGCACCAGACATAAGTGTCAGAAGCCTATCATTTAGGATTTTATGAAGAGAATAAGGAGCATAATGAGTATTCCTGCAGCACCAAGGTAAAGTAGCTTTACGTCTAAAAGTTAAGAGAAGCTTCAAGAGGCAGAGAGGCATCATTCTCCCCCTTGATATACCATTTGCTGTTTGCACACCATGATCTAAATTTAATACGAAAACCCCGTAATTCTTAAAAAAGAAAAGCAGCCAAAGGGAAATGGTGTCTTTCAATATACAGCAGACAGAGTCACTAAAGCTTTAGCAGAATGCTTTAACAAATAAAAGGTCATATGAGTTAATTAGGCTTTTTTCCTCTTCCATTTAATAAGAAACAAAGTTACCATGGAGACTGACTGGATAATGCATTCTATTTTGGTACAAAAACACCTTTTAGAAAGACCATATTTAGTGAGGAATTTTCAAAGGCAGGGAGTGCTCTGAAAAAAACCCCACATGAAACCTTTACTTATTTTTTCTTTTTCATTTATGTGTGCATTAGTGGTTCTGTCCCTGTTGTCTGGGAAGAGTTCTCGGTTCTCTCCACGGAGTAAGTACGTGGAAATAGCAATTTTGGCAAGGCAGGAGCCCTACCAATCTTGAGATTGCAACCTAACAAGACCAATTATCTGCAGACTTGATACTCCTGGGACCCCTGAACTCTTTCAGCCTCCACTGAGTTGTCTTCTGACGCCACGGACCCCAAGTTCCCTCTGTCTAAATTGCTTTGGGTCCCATGTTACAGCCCCTAACCTGGCAGTAAGACCTTCACAGGACGGAGAGAAGACTCTTTCTGGAGGTCTCCATCTTTCGTTCTTGGCAGGGCGTTGAACCAGGACTAGGAGAAAAGGTGGAAAGAGGAGCAGTTTCCCTCCTGGTTTTTTATCTGGTAGAAAGACCTAATCCAGAAGGTGGCCTCCCTCTGATGTATTTTCTACCGAGACAAATTTTTCAATACCGGTTTCATCTTGGTAGATGGCATCATGTTTTTGGGCACCGATCCCCTCTTCTCCAGACCATGCTTGGAAGAGGTGGCTGACTCGGAGCTCACCACCGTTTGCTGAAAGGACACCCACGAGTTTCCACAAGCTGACGGGGTTGCCGTTACCATTTACAATTGGTGTAATTTTTATGAAAAGAAATTTCTCTCATGGAATATTTGGAGGCTGGGACTATAATTCTAAGTCTTTAAGTTTTAATATTCTAGCTTTATATTTCTCTGTAATACTTCATTCAGGTTATTGGATGATATATTTTTTACCTGAAGGAACGGTCCCAAAACATTTTCTGATTTGTAATTAAGTTTACCTTGACAACAGATTTTTTATGTGAGCTTTCATATGAACACAGCACGAATTTGCTTCTCCACTCACAGAAAAGCTAATGAAAATACATAATTATAATAATCAAAACTTGAATTATATTCACAAGTGTTTGAAATGTTACTGAATATTTTCTTCATTTTTCACTGTTTCAGAATACTAGTGTTCAGTAAAAATAGATTGATCTTACTCAAAACCAGGCCTATAAGTTAATTAAAATATGTATATAGTAAGAATATTTTGAAGGACAGTCATTATCTGTTCACTAGATTAAATACATATCCGAATGCAAATTGTTTATGCATCCTAATAGGTGGAAAACACTTCATAATGCTAAAGGTATATTTTCTGGTTTTCTCATTCATTTTCAATTCCTTATTTTCCCTTGCACCTAAAATAATTTAAGGAAATAATTGCTTCAATTTAAATATTTCTTTTAAATAATATACCACTCTCGGTGTTTTGAGACACACCTAAGACCTTGGTTGCAAATGGGTTAGTTTAAAACGTCTCACAAAGTGTCCTTATCTAGCAGGCAAGGAGGCAAAAACATCTGGACGAGCCTGATTACGGTCTCCAAACAGAGCAGGTAGTAGCTGTGTGGAACCAAGAATAATCTATCATAGGAAAGGCTTACTCGGGGCACTTGGTAGAAGTGAGACCATTTAGAGGGGAAGTCATTTTTCTTAAATTTATTCCCTGAAGGACAAGAGGAAATATTAAATATTTAATGACTGCGCAGAAAAATAAAATTGCCAACTTTAACTCAATTTCCAAGACTGATTGATGCTGTATTATTTCTATGGCTACACAGATGACTAAGAACTTGACATATGCCCATAGTTTCTTACAGACATACATACAGAGCAGCAAGAAAAATATTGGAAATATTACTATTTTGATGGATCTGGTAATTGACCAGAAGAAATTACAGTGTATTGCTGTAGCAGACAAGCCAGATGATAGACACTTTCAAGATGACACACTCAGGTTATCATCATTAATAGTGGTACTGGGAAATTCAAAGAAAATGTTCATAATATAAAATTTTTATAAAATATGTACTTTTCATGATTTTTCAGACAGTGAAGTCATAACACAGGGCTGCTCTTACTACGTCATCGATTTGTGTTTGATGTTTACAGAGAATGGATGTAAACATCATTTTGCAGTAAAGTAGTAAATGACTAATATCTAAGGTCTTAAATCAGTTTAAAATATGAATCTATAATACAACTTTAAATAAAATTAAGGAAGGAAAAGCATCAAAAAGAGTAAAATTAGATACCCATACAAGAGATGGCTAGCAGTGTAATTAAAGCATTTTCCTTCCACCAACCATAGTCTACAAAGCATGTAGGAGAGGACCTGTTGAGAGGGAACCATATTGTCTAACTTAAGATGTCTGGAAGTGAGATGTCAAGCCTGGCCTAATCTCTGTAGGATACTGTATGATCAAGAGAGGAAAAAAGGCACTATCAAGTAAGGATTAATGTGCCCTTTGTTGGACTCTGATCATAGGACAACATAATTTTTTTCTCTCCACTGATAATAAAAGGAGCCTAAGTTGCGCAGATTTTCTAATTTTTAGATGCTCAAGCTAAGGATAAGTCATCCCCCTTGTTTCTTGTGAAAACACTCTTTCTTTTCAATGTATTCTCCAATTTAGGTACAAGAACTCCTATGAAAGACGATAAGTGCACTGCCTTTCATTAATACCCAGAACAGATGGAGCATCCCATGGTTGTTTGCATCTTGAATCACTGGCGAGGTTCTGGGAACGTTTTTTTGTATGTTACATATGTTGCTTACCCTGATCACAGCTTTTCATTGATATATTGGTGCTTGAGTTTTGGATGCAAAGTACAAATACAACCTCTTTCCTGTAGAATTACAGATAATTTAGTTAGACTTTTATAGCCAGAAACTCTGTGGGAAACTGTATTCAAGACTGTGAACTAGTGCAAAAAGGATTATCCAAACACTTGTATTCATTTTATATATGCCTTGCGATCATCTGACAGCTAGTGCCCCCAATGTTCTTCCAAAAGTATCACTGATTAATATCCCTAAAGGATAAAGAAACAGAAGTGCCACTGTTGCACTGTTGTATAAGATAGTCCTTATATAAGGTTCACAGACAAAGCTCCTTCAATTTGCAATCAGATCCATGTCTACAAGAACCATTTCCAAGAAATATCCTTCCCGCTGATATTAGAGATCCAGTCTGGGAACAAGAGAAATGCATCAAACCTGCTGCAACTTCAGTATGAAAATGTTGGCATCTTTGGCATCAGCCAATTGGACTTTTACCTTCATATAAACAAAGTCCTTAAGTTCTATGATGAGGCTGAACATGCTTCTGTCAGGGTTGACTTCTCACAAATGATTTAGCAATGCTACCCTAGAAATCTTTAACTGAATCGTTTAGTGTTGCTCCTTTTATCAGAGAAATAGGGATTCCTCAACTACATTGCTGGTGATAAAACATACACCAGACATGGTGCAAGTCATCGAGTGAGAATGTCTTCAACGGTTTCACTTTTCTCTTTATTTTTTAATCCCAAAAGGACTGGCAGACATATGAATCTCTGAGGTACCCAGTAATTGCATACTACAGACACTTTTAATTTTGTTTCCATGAACACAGTTGTTTTGCTTTAATCTCTGTCTTCTCTTGCAGCATCACTGGAACCCCTCCTATGAAGATTTGCTGAAGAAAGAATATAATGGTTAGACCTCCCATGCCTGCACTACTGATCTTCCTATTTGCAATATTTTTCTTTTCTTTTTCACAGTAAACAACTTCATTACATTGTAGATGAACAAGTAGGGATATGCCAACACATGCAGCTCAAACTGTTAATTTTTAATGATGTGATTCTTCAAGCGGGAACAGCAGCCTGAGAACATAGGGTTTGTTTTTCAGTATTTTTAATAGTTCTTATAATCGTCATATTTTTTAGTAATTTATGGAATTTATAACTGTGTCCATCACTTTAGTGTAATTTAAAATATGAAGTAAGAAAAGTATTTTGTAGGGAATCAGCATATGATGAATGATCTCAGCAAGTCTGTTATGGGTAGTAGTGTGCTTTACTTAGGCAAACAATTTTGAGAACTTTCTTAGAATTAGCTGAGATTCTTTGGTAAGATCAACAGTAATTTCATAGATGGGCACGCATCTATGCTGCCTACAGAGGATCACTTTATGGCATTTTAAGGCTCTGCGTTATAGACGGGGGAGAGTATCTTCTTCCGTTTATCCCTTAGACTCTGTAGTTTGTAGACACGAGTGAACAAAGGCAACAACTCCAAAATAGCAAACGGTATGTGGTTCTGACAGAAATAGAAATTCAAAAGAAACATGAACACACAAAGCTATGACATAGCTCAAAAAAACCTGCCATTTAATATTGGGACTGGATTTTGTCATAGCACCCACATCTTCTCAAAGCCTGACCGGACTGTTCCACTGTATCGCTGGAGGAGATGTGGGCAGGAATTTTAGCCTGGTAACAATCACGTTGTACTTCTTCTACACTCTCTTCAAAACCCAGGATCAAGTGTCCAAACTGTTCTTTTAAAGAGCTTAAATGCGGTCCAAGTTCAGGCTGCCTTCAAACTCCACCAGCGCTTGTGGCCTGGCACACGAAAACGCTCCTAGAAAAGGTCCTGGCGTCCCTTCCGAAAAGGACCCAAATCATTTGTTCCACCTGACATCCTCACTGCAAAGTTTCCTCCAAGAATGCCAGCTGTATACCCTCCTCCTACTAACATAATTAAGTTACCACTACTACTAACTACATTATAGCCACTGCTATGATTAATAACTACTTAATTAATATTAATTAATTTGTGCTTGGGTCTGCCCTGTGGCAGTCAAGGCACAGCCATTCTTTCTTGTAAAATATCAGCAGGGTTCTTCCAATCTGCATACCCACCCGCATACCCCACAAATGGGATATGTATTTAACCAAAATCATGAAAAATTTCCTCACTGAGCCTTTTAGTGAAGAAAGTAATTTACAGTATTTCCTTTCACTTGGGTGTCTTTCTAATTAATCTAGAATATAATCACTTGCTCTTTTCTGTGTTGTAATTTCTAAATTTGAATTTAGTTTTTCCATTTTATTTCAAGTTTATTTGCTTTAAAACAAATTCTTTGAGCACTGATCGAAGTAATTGTAGACATTAAAAGCTGTTTTTTGTAAAGTATGTCCTCACTGGAAGCAGTTTCTAAAAACAAAATAAATACACATAGGATAAAATGTTTCAAAAATCGACTCTAGCAAATAGAGATACAAGTCTGAAGTGAACCATTATACCCTAAGTGGAAACAAACGATTACAGCTTTGTTGGTATGAAGGGAAAAGGCCTGAATTCCACAATTCCTACCAAAACTCAAAATTGAGAAGTAGGGGTTTTTTTCAGACTGAATTATAGCTTGTTTTGTGGCTTGATTTTGAACTTTCAGTCAAACTCACTATATGCTCTAGGCACCAATAGAATGATTTAAACATATGTCACTTCCTAATGAAAGGAAAGCCACCATCAGAAATTTGGCAAATACAGTGCATTTCATTTAGTGTTCAAAACGACAGCATAAGAAGTAAATAAAGCATGTTGAAGCAAAGAGATAAAATACTCGGCAGCTTCATTCATTCAGAGAAAAATAAAGGAAATATTGGCAGCCTGGGAAGGAAACCCATTGAATGGGATGAGAAGAAGAAGACGCAGTGCCCTTTAAAATGTCTCTTGTTCTGGATCACTAAGGGAGGAAGACCCACACTGTAGTTAAGATGCAACTATATCATAAAACTATATTTGGTGTTTATTTGGTCATGCTCCTTCTATGCTGCCAAAAATGTTTGAAATCTCATTAGCATAAGTCAGCTTAGTGTAAGATTCCTACCTGCCAATATTTATTGACAACTGTTTTCTATGAGAAAACCACATAAATTTGAAAGTTGCTGAAGTAATTTCTCAGAGAAAGATAACTCAATAAAATTGAAGGTACTTCATTAACGATCAGCAACTCCAGACAGTAGTGCACAGTTTGGCAATTTTAGACTTACGTAACTAGTTTTGGCTTGCCTTTCCCAAGAAAAATGTTAAGGCTTTCATTTTTTTGTCTAATTGCTACTGCCACCCACTTTTATGTGATGAAAAAAAGAAAACTTTTCATTTTTTAAAGTGTCTGTATATTTGTATTCAGCCATCTGTGTGTGTCCATGTGTAAGTGCCAGAGTAAGTCGCTGTGTTCTTGGGTAGACCCCTCTCATTCCTTGGTGATTTCCCAGGCCTAACCAGAATCATTCACAGCACAAGTCTCAGGGCCACGACACCAAGGGAACACAGGGACGAGATGCGTTCTAACACAGTAAATCCATTTATTAAACAGTGCTGTTTGCAGTCTTCAGAAGAAATTTCTGCAAGAGTTCCTGGAAAACTGTGGTTGCTAATTCTGTAATGATGAGAACAGTTTCCTATGAGGATGAAAATACTGACATGTTTATGTGGTCTTTTTTTCTTCAGCACTTTCCCTTTGTGCTGAAGGACACATCCAGAACATCCTTTCCATAGCTGTCAGTATTAAATGTTTGAAAATCTGGTTCTATATTTGCACAGTATGCAGAGAATGTCAGCTACGTTTTAACCCAAGTTTTCCATATTATCTCTGAAAGCAACCACACACTGTTTCAGTTCTTTTGCAGTAAGCTCAAAATTGCTGTTTTCACGTGCCAAACATGGCAGTTGGCGGTTCATATCCCAGCCCATGCAATTAAATGGTCTTGGGCAGTGGGCCATGCCCAGTGCGCACGGGCAGGGGAGGACACAAGTTTCTGGAAACACAAATGCAGTAACTGCTCAACGTTCCTCAGCCGGCTGCCCGTCCCCATCTGCCTGCCCTGCCTCGCACCAGTTCACCCCGTGCGGTGAGCAGAATTCTGCCGGTTGAGGTGGGCACTGTGAGAGGCCGATCTGATTCTGTGCACATCACGGCAATTAGGAGACAACAAAAAAAGAATGAGTACCCTGCAGAGGTACAATTCTACCCCCTCAGTGCATGCCTGAATTCGCTCAAATCCATGGCTTTTTCCTGTTTGCAAGGTTTATGCAGCTATTAAGCCATGGAGACCTGAACTGACAGTAGAGAACTGAGGAAACCTGCACGCTACTACAAAGTTTTATCATGGTATTGTGATGTTTTACTCATAGGCTTTTCACATCTGCCGCCGATTTACATCCTTACAGTAGAAAGCTCTATTATATAGTTCACCTTAGGACTGGTGTGCTGGCAGTAGAGTTGTCTACATCAGGCAAAGAAGTCCATATCTGAACACAGGTCAGGAAAAGCTTGCTCTACAGTAAGCGGAAGACCACCCTATGGAGATACAAACATAGCTGTGCATGGTTAGTCTAAAAGTGGTCAGAGCAATCCATACATTTTTGTCTTGAATGAAGCCACGTAACGGCTTCCATGATTTTATTGCCTGATGCAAGGACGTACCTAGGTCATTGAATCGTATTTAACTAGATGTTGACAATTGCCAGTAATTCCTACAGCTGCCAAGAATGGGACCGTGGCTCATAGACAGAATATTGGTACCAGTTTTTCTAGTACGGGTCTCATACACCTTATTACAGTGTTCTGATAATGGATTTTGCATGTTACTGGTAATTCTTGAGTGGAAGTTAACAAATTGACATAAAGCCCAAAGATTGCTTCTTGTGTGGGAGTTGGGCCAGACTATATCTAAAATTCATGAATCACGTACTTAGTCCCAAAGTCACATAGAAAATACCTCAGATAATGTGGAACATGCTTTATATAACAGTTAAGACCACATAGTAGAGAGGTACACCTTTCTTACCTTGGCAAGATGTCCAGAGAAAGAAGGAGTGAAAGATGTAGTAATTTTCTATATTTAGTCCATGACTAAGTGAAAGATTGGTTGTAATAAATAATCACATAGAGCAGAGAGACCAGGAAAATCAAGAACTCACTTGCTCTCTTTATTTTGGGGAAGGTGTCATTTTGCTTTCTGTGTGGACAGGGCTTTTACGTGCTAGTGAAAATGTATGGACAGAAAAGAGCACCTACAGAATCCTAAAAGCTCAGACTGTGAAATCTGTCATTACTGACTGTCTTCTCAAAAAAACCCCAAGCAGCTATTGCATTCAGAAGCATCCGCTGAATTTTAAGTTTCCTAAATTTTCTATTTTTATGTATGAAGGAAATAGAGCAGAAGAAGTAAAACAACTACTTTAGCAGCTATGAGCTCTAACTAGAAATGGTGAGTGTTAAAAGAGTCACTTTAGTCTCTGTACTTCTGTAAAATAGGTAAAACCAATTTTACTGCTTGTCTTGGTTAATTTTCCTTCATAAATGTTCACTAACTGATCAGTGCTCATTTTCAAGCTCGAGTGCTAGTTAAGACTCAAACGAAAGGAAACAACTTCTCCTTCAGCTACTAAGGCAGAACTAAAGAAAAAAACCCACCTTCTTTCTTCTGCCAACCTCATGATTAAATTTAAGGAGTTGTATTAATTTGGTGACTTGATAATTTGATACCATTGATTTATTGATTCAATTTCAATTATTACCTTGATTTAATCCTTGCATTAGTCTGTTGTTAATTAATCTCAGACAGTAATAGTAGCTCTAATCAGTGCTGTATATGTTTAATTCTAGATTAGCTTGTCCTTTTAATAAAATTAATAAAAATAATCTGCTTTGATACATTCTTTTTGCCTGTGACATGGGCCAATTCCTCTAAAACAAAGGTGTTCAGATGAGGTGTTTAAAACCAGCTGGTTTTCTTTATAAATTCATACCTTTGCCTCTCACAGTTATGTCATGCCAGTCAGCAAAAATATTGTAGTTTGATCCATGATTTGATGCTTACTGGCACTCCCAATAAGAAGTTGTCTTAGGAATGTTATCGCTGTCACCAGCAGAAACAGAATAAGCAACTGGAGACTGTGATTTAAAAGAAAGTAAACAGGAACTATATTATAACCTGTGTGTCTTTTGCCTCAGATAAAAATACTCGGTGCTCCACCTTTGCCAGGCCAACATTGTTTTATCATTCCTTTCCTCTGTAAACAAAAAGGATTATTTTGTTGAAAATTAAGCATGAAAGATATCAGGAATCATGAAAAAAGAAACTAAACCGGAGGTGGTTTATTAAATTCAAGAGAGGATGGTGCCTACAGCAAATCAGCAGTGGACTTGAATACCTACTCAACAGACCGTCCCAGGCAGATCCATCCCCTTAGACCTGCTGGGGGACAGCACGCGACCGAGGCAGAGAGGCAGCAGATACGCAGCACCCTGTCCCGACGGCCGAAGCCAGTGGTCCATCAAGGCCAGCAATACCGTGCTCTACCACTCGTGGTTTTACCCGCTCCAGTTTCTACCTAAGGTGTGCCCCCGGTACGTAGGCGTGTGAACGGCGACAGCCGCTCGTCAAGACCATGCCTCCAGATACAGCAGTGATGCTTTCTTCTACGTACTTTCCAGGGGGAATGTCAATGACACCAGTGCTGGCAAGAGATCTCGGCTTTTTCCGAAACGGGCACATTCACCACAACCCCCAAGTGCAGCATCGTGACGTTACAAACTTTAGCCACCGCTATCCACAAAGGACTAACCCACCTTGAAATGCTTCCCAGCCCACCTGTAACTATGTGAACGGTCAGTCTCTACATTTTTGTTCAAATATTGGGTCAACTATTCTGCTGCATAATCAACATCGGATCTGACAGAATTTCGTGAACGTGGTGTCCTCCAGCAGAAAACGATGTAGACGCGGCTGATCCCAGACTGAGAGCACGGTGTAGTCCCGCTGCACTGTTTGTGAGGGTCTTGCCATTTTGCACACCGGGAGGACACCCAGCCACTCTCTTGTGTAACACTTGTGAACTCTCTTCCCCTCCAACACCTTTCGCTGAGTCAGCATATCAGAGTAATGTGTATTTTGTGGTGCTGCAGCTCCTTTTGGCAACTTGTGATACACTTTCCTTCTAGCCAGAAAAAGCTGGTTGAGATCTAACACTGAAGAAGCCATGCTAACGAACATCAGAAATTATTCATCCCTAGGAAATTAGTGGTCTGTGTAGCCGAAGAGGAATTAATACTCATTAAGCTTTCTACCCTTTGGAAGGCCCTAGAGGACTTGCAGGACTTCGTACATAAAGGAATTTATAAGAATCTGATCTTTTCTCCAACAATGCCATGAGATGCCCACAGGGTCTCCAGAAAAAATTGTCATTATCTGCAACAGGCTAAAATTAGGATTAATGCCAGAAACGTGTGCCTAGGAAATAATTGTGTTAAAGCAGTTAAATTTACCATTAGTATAGATGTAAACTGCAACTATAGGCAAATAATATATGTGAATCCTTATTATTGCTCAAAGACACAATGTATAATTAAGAAAACTGTCCACCATACAAGGGTCCTTATGTGGTAAATATATCTGTAGCTTTACAAAATCCAGCAAAACTTTCTACCTTGCATTGCAATAATCTTTCTTCAGCGGTATGAATTCAGCAAATGGGATTTAAGAAAAATTGAAATGGAACCAAGTAATGGATGGTTATGAAAAAAATCCTGTACATTTTAAAGGCAAAATGACAGGGTTTCAAGATGTTATTTTCTCATATTGCAATTATCTGTGTACTCTGAGTTTTTAGTAACTTAATTTAGAGTCTTTTGCTCAGGCATGAAATACCTGATGAATAAATTGGATGAATAAAGGCATGAAGAAAAATTCACCTCTTACCTCATAGCGAAGAGGGACAAAAAAAATGTAATTTTCCTGTTTTAAACATTGAAGGAATTTGATTATTTAAAGATAGCAGTCAGCTTGTGCTAGGCACAAACTGATATGACAGATATCTTTCATATGTTAACAGGGAAATCCAAGTTTAGATGCTAGCTGCAGAGCTGCCTTGAATTCAAGTTATGGGATGTAGAGCCCTTGTCAGAGAAATTTAGACTGGGTCTTAACTTGATGTGATTTGTTTAAGATTCAATATCCTACTTTTTGGCAAATTTTCTCCTTTCCCCACAGTGACATTTTGCCTTGCTATTTGAGGGACAGGAGTAGGAAAAAAAAAAAATTGGCACAGGAGTAAAGAAAATGGGCATTTAGAAGGATGTAGAAAGCTGAAGAGATAGAGGGACACTGTCACACAGAACTGTAAATATTTAAAGTATTTGTGCAGAGCATAGATACCGACACGAAAAGTACGTGAGCAGTATCAGGTAGAGAGCTTTGTGTTCTCTGGGTTCAGCTGTTACAACTGTAACATAATATACCGGGGAATGCAACCCTCAAGTCTAAAATAGAAGTGTCTCCTGGTTTCGACCACAGGAACCTGTCTCCTAACACACAGTGCCTGACAAGAGCATTCGTGGGTGTCTGTGCTTGTGGACACACAAGCAAGGTCAAGCATCCAGTCTTGATGTCAGCCCAACTCAGAGACATTTTTTCCCACTATTATCCTTATGGGAAAAAAAGAGCTACTATTCAGAGGAGCGCATCTCCTGCTTGTGCCTTTCCACTGACAGATCCCACCACTGTGGTGATCTCGTAAGGATGAGCTGGACATCTTCAGGGCGAGACGCAAGATACGTTTTTGTTATACTTCATATCACACGCATATTCTTTCACATCTCAGAGACCCTCTTGAAACAGAAAGGAAAACCGCGGGAGTATCAGCTAGGTCGAACAAGGGAAAGAAATAGTCTTAGGGAAAGCAAGCAGATCGGTGCGCAGATTACCTATTTAGACTGCGTCAGTAGTGAAGGCACACTCATTTTACAGCAGCTAGTGTTGAAGATGGCTTAAAGGCATTAGTAATAAAGGTATATTATATCCAACTCGGATTCTAGTGCAGTCACTTGTTTTTGTTGTGCTGAAAACAGTATTTAGCTGATATTCTTACACGGGGAAGAATACAATATTGGTATCGCTATTTCTGGGAAATTAAGGACATTCTATACAGTAGAATAAGACATTTAAAAAATATAAGCTATCAGTTTGAGAAATCATATTCACTTACTTACAAATAGAGTTTTGTCTTAAAATTTTATGGATTCGTAACTATCAACATTCTGCAGCTGATGTTTACAGTCAGGCTTTCTTAGATCCCAGAAAGCCTATACATGTTTCACAAGAAAATTTTTTAAGACTGTCTTTTATAGACCATGTTTCTGGTTGACTGACAGAGGTGACTACATATAGAATACTCATTAATTGTCACTCTACCAGTCCGAAGAGCTGTCAGTGCCAAGAAAATTATTGACACTAGCAGTTCTCCTTTCTGTTCGTAAAACAATTGAGAGCTACAGCCAGCAGTGACTGGAGGAACAAGTTTTATACATACATATAGATGGTATGTGCAAACATACGTATACACTGGCATTGGTGATACATTTTTTAATGGGAGGACATGCAATGTACAGTGTCATAAAAAATTATTTCGTGTTTCCTCTTTCCACACCATCGCCAGCTGTTTTGAAGCTGCCATGCTAACCTATACCTCTTCAGTCACTTCAGTGCTAAGAAGTAGATAGAAGGTGGCAAAGAGGATCCATGTGATACTATTATTTCAATTCTGTTTGTGTTAGAGGCACTTTTGGCCAACAAACAGTATAGTCAATATTATATAGTATTTTTTGTATTAATCCATCCTGATGAATACACTTATCCAAGGAATGCAGAATGTAGATAAATTTGAATGTAGGTAAGTTTAAATTAATATCCTAACCTGACTGGATTACAAATCTGGACACAAATGCTTAGACGAAAAAGTAATCTTAACATAAGTGGTCATAAGCGTTACTCTTTAAACTGTAAGTCTGAAAAATTTCTGTAACTTAAGATTTTGGGATAGCTGGGCCATGTTGAAAGAGGCTCCTGAGATCTCATTCAGACCTTGTTTTCATGGCTTTAGGCTCTTTGCTCCTCCTCACCCATTATAAAGCAAGGAGCAATTTTAATGTCACATAAAGCTTTCCTGTAAGGAACTAAAATTCTTTTAATTCAGAAATAAAAAATACTGTGTGCATGTTTATATACAGTCTCCTTATATTGCTACCTCTTTCAGAAGTAGAACTGTATGTAATGCCTGCTGCGATTGCATAGGCTCCCCACCAGGACTAGAAAGGGATAAAAGGGCCACCCGCTGAGAAGAGGCACCACATCTGTGAAGCCTAGTTAGTTTAAGGAGCAATTATAAAAGCTGACTGGAAAGTGGGGGAAAAAATGAGAAACTGACTCCTGCCATGAGGAGTGTGGCACCTTGCTTTCCCTTCCTGGAAAAAAGGTGGGAATTAAGAGCCTTGTTTGCCTTGAGAGAGTAATGACTCGAATGCATGGATTTGGAAAATGCTTAAAATGGACTCCCCCAAGCGAGAAGATGCATAGGATTGCTTTGCCAAACCTTCACCGCAGTAAGCACAGCAGGGTTTTAATATCTGGAGACTTCAGGAGAATGCCGTGTTCTTCCACACTCTATCTTTTTCAAGCACTGAGTACTCCTTTTGGACATACGAATGGATATTTGTGCTAATAGCTCTCATTATTACCTTATATGCGAAAAGGACCACCAATCTGATTATTGAAAAATAACACTGTTGATGTCAAAGTGAAACCCCTACTCCACATTTTGTATTTTTTTCTTGCAACAAAATAATTTGAAATCTTTACAGGCTCATCTGCCTTACTTGAGATGATAGTTTTAAAATAGCATGAGCTACTGAATGATGAAATGACCAATTTTTCCAGCATTTCAGATTGTGAAAAAGGTTTTGTATTTACCTCTATTAGAATGTTTTTCTACCCCTCGAATGACTCAATGCTAAGTTGTCACAATATATGGACACCTTCATATGGGTGTGAATATCCATACTAATATTGAGTTCTTTCTGAGTACTTTCATGCATTAGACTGTACGTAAAACTTCAAATAGACTTATGCGTGTGGTTTCTTCAATAGGTTACTCTAAGACTTTAGTTGTACACAAAGAATAAATCTTTTCAAGATATTCCTTATTGCTCTTCAGACAATCACTAGGAAAAGTTTAATCTCAGTATATCAAGCTTACCCTTAGGAGATGATGATTCAGAGTAGTCAATCAAAAACATTTAATTAATAGATGCTGTTCAGTACTTTAGAGGACTGACACACTCAGGAGATATGCACTATATCCAGTCATATTTTCGCGTTAGATATTTCCTAAAGGAAGAAAAGTTTCTGCACTGCAGCATTCTGAAAAATTGAAGCAATCTATAGGCATGGTATTTAGGTCTTTCACTGTCTTCTCATTTATTACTGAGTAAGAGCTATCTGGCCCTGTAACTATTATTTGTCTTTAAGAGCATGTACTAGCTAATGGAATGGAGACAAATATCTACTAACCTCAAGCACTAGAAGTATCTAAATAAATAACAATATCCATCAATTATAATTTATAGTGTTTCAATTTTCAAAAGCCTGTGCAGATATCAGTTCGTTGTTGTAATATGAACTCATTTACTACATATGGCAACTTTATTAGGTCCTAATCCTCATTCTTGCTCAGTCTATAGAAAACATACTGCAAAAATACCACTTTTTCAAACAGCACAGAATGCCTGTTTTCTGTATTGGCACTTTTTTTTCAATAGTAGCCACATAAATAGACTGCTCAGTGTCTTGAAGATTTCCTCCAAAATTATTCCACCCTTCAAATAAAATGAATATCTTTCCTAACTCTGTAAATGACTTCTGATTTGTTTCTGCTTCCTAGCCAGATCTCACGCCACCTTTCCTGGGTGGCACTGGTTTACATTCAATTGTCATCACTCATGTTCTGCTATTCAGGCACAAAAATAAAACCTCTACTTTTGCATGAATAACTTTCTTTACACCAAAGAAGAGAAAAGCATGAAAGAATAAAAGCAAAATTGTTTTAGAAATTATACTATATGATTTTTCTGTAACACGCTGCAGCACTTTGACCGAATGGCAGATTACTCTCTTATCATTAAATGAGGTAAATCCCATCCAATGAGACCGTATTCTTATGAAATCATGATGGCCCCTCCCCTCAAAATCACAGAGATTTCTTTGGGGATTCCTCCCTTAGATTTTGTATACTGGTAAGAGGTCTGCCTAGCAGCTTGCATTCTCTGGTCAGCTGGGAAACTTTTCTATTTCAGTATGAAAATAAACCTCATTATGTTGCACCATGCACCTGAATGTTTCCAATCAGCAAATTATTTTCTCTGGTCCATCAGGAAGGGTACCAATGCTTCACACCTATAGACCTTCCTTGATCAGGGGGTAAAACTGTTGTGCAAATAGTCCTAAACAGATTATTCTCTCCTTGGCCAACTGAAGTAGTCACGGAGGCAGACAGCTCTGGGATGTCACTCCTCCCTGTCTTTGACATTTTTCCTAGGACGAGCTCGATTGTGCCCTCTTTCTCACACTTCTTCCCAATAAACATCTGGGGTGTACTTGATTATCTTCAAGGGGACAGCTAGCTTTTAGAAGGCTAAATTCAGTGAAATGAATGTCTACCTTTTTGTGTTTATTCTGTTACCTGCTCTGTAAGAATCACGTTATTCTCTCTCTTGTGGTATACAAAGGAGAAAGTGAACCTAGCAGTGCCTTGCCAAGTTTTCCAATCTAGCCTTGTCCTACGCTTTCTAAACCGTGATGCAACAATATTCTTACAGAAATTCACAGATGTTGTGTAGAAAGTGGGATTGCTTGCTCACTGCTCAAAAATCACTAGAACAAACATCTGAACTGAAGGACTTAAAGCAATTTCTGAAGTTCTTAGGCTCAGGTAAGTCTTCTGCTGGGTACTAGTCTGACAGCACGGTACGACTCAGGTGAATATTGTGTAGTTGGAGCACGGAAGCCACGTCATAGTTACGGTGCGTTCTGCGGAGGTCTCTGCTCTGACGTTCGGTGGATACAACTGCAACGAGAGTGCAGGATTCATCTGCTGTTCAACCTCATGGGTTGAGATGCTCCTTCAGGGGAGGTCCAGCCTCCTCCCTCAGGGGACTTCCCTCCACGGCTTACGGCACATCTTGTCAAAGGGTGTGAGCATCTGAGTAATCTGAATCCTTTAAATTAACAATCACACGAACTTTTGATATCGTTTGACGCTCGAGAACACCCTTAGCCTACTGTTGTATATGTGCGGATTTGGAGATTCAAAACAAGACGGACTACAAAATGCAAGCATTCAGTCACTGCAATCTTACAATTAAAATGGTGTTCACACAAGAAAATGGAATACATTCCACTATGGGAAAACCGTCCGCCACAGGAGGATAGTGTTTTGCTATACTACTGAAAAATTAACAGAGAACTTTTTAGGCAGAAATGTAAGTCCACATGAGTATAAACAGAGGCTGTGCTGCATATATAAACAAAAGCTCTGCATTTATTAGAAAAAAAACAAATCAACAAACAAAACCCCAAAAAACTCCACCTCTGCAGTACAGTAATCAAGTTATTTGATGTGAAAATCTTACCTTTCTGAACAATAAGATAGCAAATAAGCACAGGGCAAAAGCCATTTGTTTTCATTAACTGAATTGAACTCCCCCACAATAATTACTTTCCCTTCAATCTCACATTTCACTGAAAACTTGGTACATTAAAAAGTATAGTTCGCTTCTTTTTTCTCTCTATTTACACAAGGTTTATCATGGTAATACAGTCTGTCATTCTTTACACAGTCACATAGCAAAATATGAAACAGTTGGCTTAAAAAAACCTGATTCCAAGCTTTCCTTATATGGCACATCATTGGCAAATGCCTCTCATGGATATCACAAAAATGTAATTATAATGTCATGGGGTTTTATCATTCAGATACAGTCAGTATTAGTCTGTTTGAGTCTACTGCATGGTACTTTGAGTCTAGACAAAGCATGAAAGCAAAGCATCAGCTGACAATGCCTTTTGCTGTCTCAGATATCCTCATCAGTCATATGTTAGTGTCTGTAGCATTTACCCTGATCCTCTATTTTATCATGAATAAAAATGTATTTCCAAACTGGCTAGCCTTTGATACAGTGCCAGTGTTGAGAATTTATGGGACTTCCAAATAACAAGTTTCTACCTATTCCTTACAGATATATTGGTAATATAAACCAATATGCTACACAATCTGTCTAAACAGTAGCAGAAAAAATAAATTAGAAGCATATCCAAGGGAGTAAAGAACAATATGATATTGTCTTGGATTCTGTGAATTTCCTTTACTGTGTCAAAGCACAGTGCACAATATGGACACTAGAGTGTTAATGATAAGGCTAAATTAATGGTCTGCAACATTATAACTATGAGCCTGTTACAGTAGCAGGACATATTAGGGAGAATCCACAGTATGAAGAAATTGTTGTGCTCTCTTTGCTATGGACAAAAAGGCAAAACTGATGAAAATGCAGATGCATTTTGTAGTAAACTATGTTCAAGGAATGAGATCACAGTCTATAAGACCTTTCACCAGTGGGAACAGAGAGGACATTACTCTTAAGACTCCAAAGACAGAATTATCCTTGTGCCCTTGTTTCAGATCTAGAAATCTTTCTTTCTCAAACTTAAGTACTATAATGCTGTAAAGCATAAAATGTTCATATTCACATCATTCTACCAGAGGAAATAGACTAGAATTTCTACCCTCAATAAAGTGTAGTTTTACCAAAGTCATAGATTAAATTGACATACAAAAGCCCAGAATGAGATTCTGTTTCTTGCAAGCCCCTAGCTTGCTTTCAAATGAAAGAAAACTCTTAAGAATTCACTTACATGTCATATTTCATTTGAGACATTTTAACTAGGTTAAAATACTTTAAACCTGATATCATTCCTTATATATATTATACCTTATACATATTATATCTTAAAATACTTTAGACCAAAAATTTTATGATAGTTTAAGGAAGAGAGGCTACTTCCATTCCATTTACTGAGGCTATCTGTAGCAGCTTTGCTTTTCAGATCATTTGAATATATCTTATTTAAGATTTGAGATGCAAATATAATAAAAGACAACTCTAAATTATGTGATATACTTCAGTAATCAAGTGCAGACAAATGAAGAGGCATTCATGGCCTCCATTTTCTCAGAAGCTGAATAGTTGCTAATTACAGTAGACAGTATTCTATCCCATTTAAAATACATAGTAATACTTTATCTTTGTTACTAGGAAACCATTAACACATTATAGGGAGCATGAAATACCATAGTAATGCATAATTTTGTTATTTAGCCCTCCCTTTTCCCTATTAACCCTTCAAAATAGGAATTTTCCTCTGCTTTATAGTGAAGAAATGAAATATATTCTAGCACTCATGAAAGGTATTGTATTTAAGGTAAAAATCCTTTACATATTCACATGGTTGATAATGTATTGGCAGTAAATTTACACAAGCTAATTTGTTAATATGTCTCACAACCTTTTAGGCACAGAATAAGCCTTTTAGGCATAAAGGATTTCTCTGGCACTTCTGTGAAACTAAAAGGGTTGCCATTTGTTATCCACAGATATAGTTCACGTGATGGTGCCACATCTTCTGGAAAGCAATTTAAATATGCATAACAACTTAAGGTTTGGCTTTTTATAAAGTATGGAATACCAATAATTCATATGTTAAATGAAGTAGGAACTGGCTGTGGCCACAAATCCACGATAAAGTGGATTTGTCAGGAAGGTCAGCTTAAGAAGTTCTTGCTCCCTACTTTACGCATGGTTCTGAGTTTAAAAAATGGGTTGAGTAATCTTAAGCCCATATTAATTCACTGATACAACTGGCACAATGAAAAGACCATCATGCTCCTGCATGGGCATGGGAACAAATAGGCATGCAGGATGTAAAAATTTGTTAAGCCAACATTGCTGCTCCTTAAACTGAGAAACTGAGGTTCCACTGAACTCAGAATAGGCTTCAGCCTGTTCAGTCATAACTAAATGCAAGGTGCCATTTCTGTGCTTTCAGAAGTGAATGGGAATAAAACATATAATATTGGACATATAATTTTCAAATTACAATTTACAATTAAGATTGGTAAATAGTAGTGGAAAGCCATACTAATAACACTTAATAAAGAATATCCATATAAGGAAGAACATGTTTGACAAAGCTGTGGAATGAGAAATTCATACTGGAAAGCAACAACTCAGAAAAGAAAGAGTCAGTGGACAAGCAGCTCAGAATGATATCCTAATATCACTCTTCAATGTAAAAGCTGTGCAGTATTTGAGAATAGCTGAGAAATTATCTTTTCCCTCATTATATGACATTACCGGACTAAAATATTACATGTAGTTCTTGCATTTACACACCTAAAAGCTGTAGAAAAATTACAGTACGAACAAGAATATGACTCAAATTAATCAGAGCTAGGAAAATAGCTTTTACTTGTAGACTGAAGGTGTTCAGCTTATCAAAAGGAAGTGTAAATTATTTGTGTTCATATAAACAGATCTTCTGGGAGATAAAATATTAGATATGAGAGGGTTCTGTTTGGACAAAGTCTTAAAAATCCAATTCTATAAGTTGCTGAGACACTTCAGCTTCCAATGACATTACCTCTTGCAAAGAGTTTCAGTCTTACCAAATAAGAATTCTTTGTATCAAAAATAAATGTAGTCCCATAAATATAAGAAACTTCTGTCCTACAAATATAAGAAACAAGAATCTAGGTTATTGGATTTTGAAATTGGATGCAATTGTTCTTTCTTTTCTATAAATAAAAAAAGGAAAAAAAAAGTGTAGCCTTATGAATGTAGTTGGAGATGAGGAAGCATCAAACTTCTATACATTCATGAAAAAATAATACAGAAAAAATGACTTAGTTTTCCAGAAAAGATTGATCATATAAAAGCCTATGCCATTCCTTAAAACACCATCTTCCTCTCTCCAACTATATGAGGAACTTTTAAAATGATTACAAAAAATAAAAAGCTAACAAAGTTTTCCAGTATTTCATTAATCGAAGCCTCCGGAAATTCATACTGACTGTTTTTAAAAGCAAAATGAATCATCAATATATCAGAAAAATGTATTACTATGATAAACAATAAGGTGTCCTTCTAAGTCTAAAAAAAGAAACCACCTAAGAGCTGCTTATTCCCAGGCAAGGGATATTTATTCAGATTTGCTGACATGAGAAGTAGTGTCAATGAAGATCCACTTTGGTAAACAACAGGAGTGTGTGCACAAACAGGCAGCGTTCAGTTTCTCACTGTTGTTCATTTGAATTTGAATTAAGAATGAATATTCCCTGTTTGTTTATTTATTATCTATTTATGTTTGTTTAAATAAAACCAACTTAAGAATATAGGTGCAGTAGTACAGAACAATAGCATCACGTTATTCATCTCGCACTTCCTTTACAAAAATTATTAAAGCAACATGTCATATTTATGACATTCAGGAGAAAGGATCAGCGTAATGAACCTGCAACACATAGTGCGCTGGCAGGAGACTGATTGTTTTTTTCCTGGCACAACTCACACAATCTGGATAATGGCCACCATACCGACTTTCGCAGTGTAGGCCATGAGAGGACAGGATGCTAATCTTATCGTGTTTGTACAGTGACTCATCTTCCACATAAGTAATAGAGGCAGAGAAGCAGTAATGTCTTTGCAGTAAGTCCTTCCACAGGAGACATTACTAGAATCCGGGGGGTGAAATATGGGAGGCAGCAGGAGGAGGAAGGAAAATTAGAAAATATGAGTGAAAAGGGAGGGGGTGTAGAATTGCTGAGCTTTGCAGTTCCATCTCTGCTCTTCCTCAAAAATCAAGATTATTAATTCCCTGCTTTCACAGCCAGGGCAAATGAACAGAGTGGAGATTTAAGCACACCAAATCTGCACGTTCCAGAACAATAAATGCTACTATGGCCTTCACACTTTCAAATTGTCTTTGAAGAAAAGAGGAGGGATATAGAAGGATGAGCCTAGGCCATGCAGAAGACTGAAAATAATTGGGGAAGGAAGCAGGAGGGCAGCTGGGTTAGCTGCAGCAGACAGTGGTATAGGACAGAAGAGTGGTTTATGGAAGGACTCGGTGCATCGGCCAGGCTTGAGCAATAACAGAATGGCAAGAACTGCAACAGGACATCTGCAGCTGCTGTAGGGTGTTGGCCTGAGTATACGTGAGTACATGATATTGCGCAGTATATTTGTTTTTAAGAGCTGGGTTGCCTGTATAGTAGGAGTGAAAGGCAGAGCCCTGCTATCGGAGACGCTAGTGTTCTCTCTATCATTGCTCTTCATCTGCGTGGCCCTTCCCCATAGTTGCTGACTGTACGATCGGTGAAAGACGAGGCAGAAAACCCACATGACTGGATGAAAAGAGGACGCTCAAGGAAAGGAAGAACTATTGAGTAATGTCAGGAGCCCTGATGAATGTCTAGCATTCTGGCGGGGCTGCTAGAGACGTGAAATGCATGTGATTTGGCAGATGAGAAAATAAATCTAAGCCCAGAAAACACTGTTGCCTGTTGCAGTCTTTCTCCTTTTCCCTAGAAGGCTTTCAAGATTAGCTGTTGATGCAAGAAATGGCTATGGGTTCAACAAAAAGAGCTATATGTCATCAGAAGGAGGAGCCCAAGTGAAACACTGAGCTTCAGTCCTGAATGCAGTGGCAAAGAGAAGTAATAAGAGCTGGTGTGATGAACGCTTTGAGTGTCCAAATAGGAAAGGATAAGAAAAGACTGAAAGGGAAAAAGACTGCTCATTGGAGATTTTGGACAGGAAAGCAGGCTTGCTATTGATAATACCAAAATTGAACTTTGTATGAACTTTAAAGCACATACCCATTTCCTATTTAGAAGGCACTTGGGAGACATGGGAAAACCACGAACTGATGAGGGAACGTTGCATTAGTAAGAAGGTCCAGTGTAATGACAGTGAATGGGAGCAGAGCAAATACCTGATCTGCGGGGACAGTAGCCACAGAAGAAATGATCCTTGAAGGGAGCAGCACAGTGCTACGGAGAATCAGTTTATTTTAAAGAGCAGGAATGTTTTGGAGGAGTCCTGCACAACCATGTGCTGTAATCAGAGGGAGGAGTTAGGAGAATATTTCAGAGATGCAGAGAAACACGAAAAGCAGCATTTGTCAGAAAAAGGAACTGAGGAAACAGCGATAAGGTGTGTAGAAACTGTGAGACGACAGCAGGAGAGACTGAGGAAGAACGAGGAAATAAACTGAAAGTATGTGAGCAGAAAGAGAACTAGAGTGGGAAATAACCTTGTGATCAGCAGGAAAGATATTTAGCAGAATGCAACAGGAGACCAGTGGGAAGGTCTGGAAAAGATTTGCCTGAAAGACTTCAAGAGTAAAAGGAAGAAAATGATCAAGGGACACATGGAGTATTCATATAAAATGTACATAAAAGTCTTATGTGAAAAATATTTGGGGCTTTGTGTTTATCTGAATGCATATGATTTTTAAGGAATAGGAATTGTATGATGATTTGTATTTTGTAGAGTATCTGCTACCCTGAAATCCTCATCTTGACTGAGGCCTCTGAAGATTACTATACTATACGTACTATATTATACCAATATTACATGACAGTAATATTATTACTTCTGTACAACAACTAGCATGGAAATAATATGGCTTTGGGTGCATGTAAGATCATTTCAGATGGACATAGGCAGCCCTAATTCATTTGGATCTAGAAGCGATACCTCGGGTGCTTTGGGCACCCTGCCACCAGGTCTATAGCCGAGCCAGAGCAAATCTGCTGACGAATCTTCCCGGTCATTGGAACAGAGGCACAGAAGTCCTTTGCCTCCCTCACAGCCATGACACAACAGTTAATAAATCTGTCAGAATCAGCTGAATATTGGGTCTTTCATGACCAGTATTCTAGAATCACTTTGTTTCCTGAATGTCTCTTGAAAAACGAAGAGGTCATGCAGGACAAGGTACTAGCAGTATCCAGGATTAAAGCAGACTTGTCTTGCTGGAGGTTTGGATTAAAATTGTTCTCCTTCAGTCTTTTAACTTGACTCCTGATTTCTGTTTGTACAGAATCAAGCAGAATCAAGCCTCATCATTTCTGACCGTGATATTAATGCTAAACGAAGAATTATTAACAAAAATATTATTAGTCAAAAGAAATACGAGGAATAAGAATGACTTTGCAGCGAAAAAAAGAAAGTAGAGTAAAAGAGTCTAATTAATAAATGAAGAGGAAGAAAATTAGTGATGATGATATAATTGCTGAGGTGCTGACTACTCAGTTTTTAATGAGGGAAAAAGGGCGGGAAGTACGTATAATTAAGAAGTAATGAGGCTTCTCTAAATACAGCTGTTTATAAAATAGAGGTAACAACACACTGGCATGTATAATGGCTACATTCACCAGCATATTGCTTTGTACAGAAAGTATTGACAGAAGCCAGATTTTCTTCTGCTTAGACTGCTGTGACTACCTATTCAAGGAGCACAAGGGTTATCTAAGGATTTCTAGAGAAGCTACGTATAGCATTTAACCTAGAATATTCTAAAAAGTGAATTGTCTGACTAATTTACTGACATTGTTCATAAAGAAATGAGAGCATACCAATATGATTCTGGATTTAAAAAAGAATAGGAGGTTTTTTCCCTGGTAACTAGTGTTCGTAACTAGGTTAGGTAACTAGGTAGTTACCTAAGTTTGGAAACAATGGCTGCTGTATATCTGAAAATGGCTCTGTAGTTTCAGTTAATTTCTTAGTGGTCTGTAGTCAGTTTCTGATGTAGTCCAGACCATTTACTGTCTCCACTGACATTCCCATCAGGTGGGACAACACTGGAACAGGTCTTCTAGAGAAGTTTACTTTACCTATAAGGGTGATCCTCCAGGTTCGTATTTGGGGCACCTAGCAGATAAATGTAAACAAATTCTTAATGTTTCCTGAAATTCCGGGTCCCTGCTGACTGGAAGCTAGCCAACGTTATTCCGATTTACAAGGCGGCCATGAGGGAAGACCCAGGGAACTAGACCTGTTAGTCTAAACTCAGTTCCTGGAAAAAATATGGAGAAGATCATACTGGGTGCTATTGAAAGACATTTAAAGAAAAACAAAGTCAGCAGGCACAGTCAACATGGGTTCACAAAGGGAAAGTCCTGTTTAAGTAATTTCATATCCTTCTGTGATAAGGTCACCCACCCAGTGGGTGAAGGGAAGGCGGTGGATAGAGTTTTTCTGGATTTTAGTAAGGCTTTTGATACTGTCCCTCACAGCACCCTTCTGGACAAGGTGTCCAGCTGTGGGATGAGCAGGTTTACAGTGCACTGGGTGAAGAACTGGCTGAAGGGCAGGGCTCAAAGGCTTGTAGTCAATGGGGCTCCATCGGGCTGGTAACCAGTTACTGGCGGTGCTCCTCAGGGCTTAATTCTAGGGCCAGTTCTGTTCAATATTTTTATCAATGACCTGGATGCAGGAGTTGAGTGCACCATTAGCAAGTTTTCTGATGATACCGAACTGGGAGGTGCTGTTGACTGTCTCAGGTGACAAGAGGCTTTGCAGAGGGATCTAGATAGATTGGAACATTGGGGCAATCATCAGTGGCATGAAATTTAACAAGAGCAAATGCCGGATTCTGTGCCTGGGATGGAGTAACGCTGGGCAAAAGTATAAATTGGGAGAGGAGTGGTGGGAGAGCAGCCCTGCAGAAAGGGACCTGGGGGTGCTGGTCGGCAGCAGGCTCAGCAGGAGTCAGCAGTGTGTGCCCTGGCAGCCGAGAGGGCAAACCCCATCCTGGGGGCATCAAACAGCATAACCAGCCGGTCCAAAGGGGTGATTATCCTGCCGTATTCAGCGTTGGTGCGGCCTCACCTTGAGTATTGTGTGCAGTTCTGGGCCCCACCATTTAAGAAGGATGTGAAGGTGCTCGCACGCATCCAGAGGAGGGCAACAAAGCTGGTGAAAGGGCTGGAAGGCATGTCCTGTGAGAAGTGGTTATGGACACTGGGCTTGTCTAGTTTGGAGAAAAGGAGGCTGGGGGGTGACCTCACTGCTCTCTGCAGCCTCCTGAGGAGGGGACGTGGAGACGGAGGTGCTGAGCTCTTCTCCCTGGGATCCAGGGACAGGATGCGTGGGAATGGTTCAAAGCTCCACCAGGGGAGGTTCAGACTGGACATGAGGACACATTTCTTTACCGAGGGGGTGGTCAGACACTGGCACAGGCTTCCTGGAGAGGTGGTGGATTTGGAAAATGCCTCTTAAAATGTTTTAATTTTTGGTTAGCCCTGAAGTGGTCAGACAGTTGGATGAGATGATCATCGTAGGTCCCCTCCTACTGAAATATTCTATTCCATTCCATTCTATTCTATTCCACTTTATTCTATTCTAAATAAACTTGTACACAGGCCAGTCCCTGACTTCAGTCTCTGAGACCATGGATGAATTCTCACAAGTAGAAATTTCACAGGCTGTTTCTACATATAATGCAAGAGACTGTAAGAGAATTCATGAGGGATATAAACAAAAATAATCCCATATGTAGAAAACTGCAAGAATCAAATTAGGGCAGGGATATTACATTCGGTACTCTAAAATTTCACACACAGAATGAACAGTCATATAAATGGATGGTGATATCAATATGCACAGGGTGTTTAGGAATTAAAGGTAACATGCTATAAATTGCAAATTACTTGCCCGTATTGGCTTGATAGTCAGTAAACAAGTCAAATACCAGTTTTACAAGCAAGAAAACCTAAAGGGAGTGGGTAAAGAAGAAAAAAACATGCCCTTTGTACCTGTTTATCTTCAAAAAAAAATAGATCAATGTTGTTTTATAGTTAAAAAGGTGTTTTACATTTTAAAAGGTGTTTTATACTTCAAATGAAGCATAGGTAGTTCCAAGTTTCATTTTACATTCACAAGTCTCGAGAGCCAAATGCAGTTCTGATGTCACACAAAACTCCCAATGTGCCTAAGTTCTTCTTCATTTATGTTCAAGACTGTGCAGCTATAAAGGATACTAGAATTTCTTCTTGCAAATAAAAAACATTTATTCTAGGAAGTAATATTTGCACAGTGCCTATTATGACAGGATATATCTCTAATTGGTGTCTCTGGCAACATTTAAAACACAAACACATTTAGTCTGCACTGTACCAAATCAAAATAATACTGAGTTTATCGAACTCAATACCAAATAAATACAAAATGAAGCAATGGTGGTATTTATCCCTATTTTATAGTTCATTGAATCTAATCAATTACATTTAACATATTTTCTATCAATTATAGAATAACAGTGGATGGAGATCAAGGATGTGAATTGAGTTGGACTTAAATAAGTGAAACTGAAATCCAGATTTAAATTCCTTCAACTATTGTAGTACCCAGATCCAAGCATTGCCTTGCATTGTCTTCTAGGGATATAAATTTTGCAATATGATATGGTAAGGCAAGAAGGTTGTTACAGTTTGGGAGTTCTGCTATAATTGAAAACCTCTTACTTTCTTACGCATTTGTCATGGTTTAACCCCAGCCAGCAGCTAAGCACCACACTGCTGCTCACTCCCTCCCTCACAGCGGGGTGGGGGAGAGAATTGGAAGGGTTAAAGTGAGAAAACTCATGGACTGAGGTAAAGGCAGTTTAACAGGTAAAGCAGAAGATGCACATGCAAGCAAAGCAGAATAAGGAATTCATTCACTACTTCTCATCGGTCAGCAGCTATTTAGCCATCTCCAGGAAAGCAGGGCTCCAACACGTGTAACGGTGACTTGGGAAGAGAAATGTTGTAACTTCAAATGCTCCCCATTTCTTCCTCCTTCCCCCAGCTTTTATCGCTGAGCATCAACGTCCTATGGTCTGGAATATCCCTTGGGTCAGTTTGGGTCAGCTGTCCCGGCTGTGTCCCCTCCCAAATTCTTCTGCACCCCCAGCCTGCTCGCTGGCAGGGCAGCGTGAGGAGCAGAAAAAGTCTTGACACTGTGTAAGCACTGCTCAGCAATAGCTAAAATATCGGTGTATTATCAACACTGTTTTCATCACATATGAAATCTCACAGAAGAATGAATATTGCAGGCTTTATTTGTTTTCTTTTTTACTTTGAAATGTTGTTTTTACCACTCGTGTTTGTTGTGCTGACACCTCTGCTGTCACACTCCTAAGCAAGGAGCCCCTGCTGTCATCCTGCTCTTGACGGGGGGACCCACTATACATGGTCTCAGAATTCTTGGTGTGGAGAGAAAACCTTGGACAGTCCTTCTCTTGTCAGATAAATGAAACTTCTGAGCTCTTTTGAGAGCCACCTTGCCACGTGCAGATGACTGCTACCCAGGACACAATGGACATAATTTGCCAGCCTACATTTGTTCAGATAACATTATTGTATTCAACTCAGCTTAAAAAAAAAAGAACTTAGCTGGTTCTGTTATTTTTAAGAGGGAAAAAAAAAGAAGATCAGGCATACAGATGAGGCCTGCTTTAGTTAAATCCATTCTCTTCAGCTCTTCTGGCTCTTCAGTGGATGGCGGTAGATGAAGATGGTCTGTCCCGCTGAAGTCCTCAGGGAATACCTGGCTGTTAAAGGATATTCCTTGCTGGGGACCCACCAACAAAGACAACCCTATACATTGCATGCTTCAGTTCATCAGGTTTGCACATTTGACAGAATTTATGATGTGTGGGCCCTACTAGATACCTTAAGAAGCTTCAAATAGGGTATGTTGGTGGGTTTTTGTGAAATTAATTTTTTGGGAGAAAAAAGATCCCATGTGTTTTATTTATGCCAATAAAGTATATGGTAAGAAAATGAAAGAAGATTACTTTTCCAATTGTTTTTCAGTTTTAGCATTCTGCTCCCACAGAAACCAGTTTTTCTTGATTATCAGGAACAAGTAAGCAAAGACTATCCCTAACTGATCTGTCATTCAGGGCACCTACATCCTCTTTGGCAGTAGTATAGTGCAAATAAAGAGCAGGCAAGCTTAACTTCTTTGATGCATTAGAGTAAACTATAATTCCCAAATGACAGGGGGATAAATTCTACATACATGCATTTATCTTCAACTATGTCTCAACTATAATTCAGAAAAGCAAAAAGGAAAATACCTTTAAAAGATCAGCTCACTAGATTAACTCTTTAGCTCTTACAAGAAACATGCATGTATCAAAAAGGTGGAACTTCATAGGCATGGCAAGGCAAATAAGAAAGACTGCAAACAATTAATTATCAGAGGAACCTGTGGATTCAAAGAGTCACCCTTAAACCTATGTACTGGTGCTGCGAGGCAAGAGGTGCAACTATTGTTCTGCTCTTCACATTGTTCCTTGTCGCTGAACTTAGAGCGTGCAGCTTCTTCCCATGACTCTTTTCTTTCCCTCTTCTCCTTGCAACACTCAGCAGTCTCCAACATTTAATTCCTCAGGGTGCTCAGTTCCTCTTCAGGAAAGGTGTAATCTCCCTCCAAAGCATCCTACCTGACCCACTCAATTTCTTCTTAAAATAAAATAACAGACTAACCAACCTTAATCAGTGAAGAGAACATACAGTACCTGTCATGGGTGAATATGTTGCTACTTGATATGAAGTAGGCACACTCTGCTTTTCTGTACGACAAAATACAAAATTTTTTACCTCTGCCTTATTCTTAGTAAATGTCATTCCTGTAGCTAATTTCATTTGTAAGTGGAAATTTTGCAAACTGCCTTGAAGTAGTTTAAAAACAGTCAAACAAAAATACAAAAATTTCTCTCCATGTCCTCTCAGAAAGTCCACCCTCCACATATTTTATACCATGACTTTTATTTCTGTTCCGTAGACATAGGCAGATTGTGTAGATGGAATCTACAAATTTTAAAGAATGTCTAACTGTCCACAATAGTACAGCAAATGTATATAGTAAGTGCAACAGCTTTAACTAATGTTTTTTCTTAAAAAAATGAATCTTTCTCTTGTCCTCCTGGGAAATCAATGCCAAAAGTGCTAACACAGTTGTCCTTCTTGCTCTTTTATGATCCACTTTATCTGCTTTCAGCAGTAAGACCTGGATTCATCTCACCTATCTTTGGATTTTTAGCTGGAATTCTAAGTGCGTGTTGGTGTACCGTGACCCTAAAATGCTTCTGCAGTCAATAAAAAAGAGGTATTTTTCAAAGGGTGACCCAGAACTTCAGTAGGCATTTCACTCTCTGTGGATTACAGAAGGATGTACGGACACTCAGCTTCTAGCCTAGATAACTCCATTAAGTCTCCAAAGTTAGGTGGAATTGATCCTTGACTGAGTCTTAAACCTTGTAGCAGTAAAGGCACATAGCAGTTTTCTGGCCCAGATGGTATTAGTGAGAACGGTTAGCAAAGCATGCAGGGCACAAGTGAAATTGGAATATTAGAGGTCCTCCTTTGTCTTATGGTATTACCCCAATTCCCTATAGTACCTGCAAAAAACCAAAAGTCAAGTACTGTAAGTATTTTTGGCACTAAATGGAAGGAAAACTTAAATTTGCATTTGCCTGTATCTTAACTCTGTATTTTTCTGGTTATCCAAGGTTTTGATTTTGCCACACTCTGGAAGGGCATAAGACCAGGAAACCTTAACTTGGCATTAGCAATGATTCTTGACACTGAATATAGTCATCACATACAAAAAGAAGGATGAGATTTCTTTTCCTTTGGCACTGCCATGACATCACGTAGAATAATTCATTCTAATCTTAACACTACAGAGATTTTAATAAAATTGTGAGGCTTCAGAAGTGAAAAACAAATTATTAAGAAGATGGTATGATAGCATTTTGTTGAAATGTGATTTTTCTGCAAGTAGTGAAGAAGTGGAAATGTAACAGCATTCAGGAAATACAGAAAAGTGTAAATACAGGGAATAGCTGAAGTTGTTCCAAAAGATTCTGACTTGGTGAAACAGGAAAGCAGTATAACTGAACAGTGAGAAACAAATAAATCATGAATAGTTCATTAAAAAGGGTGATGCAGGTTTCATTGTGAGTAATTCCAAATGGTATTAGGAAGTGTGTAATAGGTGCTGTAGGAAACAGTTTCATGTTATTAGGCTCAGATCTCTTAACCTGACTATTCAAAGTTCTTGAACACGTGCAGCCATTGAGAGGTCAGAATGCTCTACCTCTCTAAAATCCAGATTGTTTGCTTCAGGTCAGAGTAATCTGTCCTAGCTTTAGCAACCAAGCTAACTAAGCTAACTAACTTAGATGCCTAAGTCAGAGCTAGTAACCACAGATGTTCTCCATAGCTAATGGACAGAACTAGGCATCTGCAGCCAGCAGAACAACTCGTCCTGAGGCTTCTATGCCATTAACGATCTGGATGATGGGGCAGGGTGTACCCTCAGCAAGTTTGCACATGACATGAAACTGGGAGGAGTGGCTGATATGCCAGAGGGTTGTGTCGCCGTCCAGAGGGACCTCAACAGGCTGGAGAAACGGGCTGACAGGAACACGTCAACATGAAGTTGAACAAGAAGCGCCAAGTCCTGCACCTGGGGAGGAACGGTCCCAGGCGCCGGGACATGCTGGGGGCCACCCAGCTGGAAAGCAGCTCTGCAAAAAAGGACCTGGGGGTCCTGGGGGACACCAAGTTGAAGACGAGCCAGCAACGCGCCCCTGCCGCAAAGGTGACTGGTATCCTGGGCTGCATTTGGCAAAGCATTGCCAGCAGGTCGAGGGAGGTGATCCTTCTCCTCTGCTCAGCGCTGGTGAGGCCGCACCTGGAGAGCTGCTCCAGTTCTGGGCTCCCCAGTACAGGAGAGATATGGACATACTGGGGGGAGTCCAGTGCACGGCCACTATCGTGATTAAGGGGCGGGAGCGTCTGACGTACAAGGAGAGGCTGAGAGAGCTGGGACTGTTCAGGCTGGAGAAGAGAAGGCTCAGGGGAGAACTCATCAACGTGTATGAATACGTGGAGGGAGGGTGCAAAGAGGATGGAGTCAGACTCTTTTCAGTGGTGCCCAGTGACAGGACCAGAGGCAAAGGGCACAAACTGAAACACGGGAGGTTCTTTCTGAACATCGGGAAACACTTTTTCCCTGTGAGGGTGACCGAGCACTGGCACAGGTTGCCCAGGGAGGCCGTGGAGTCTCCATCCTTGGAGGTATTCAAAAGCCATCTGGACAGGGTCCTGGGAAACCAGCTCCAGGTGGCCCTGTTGGAGCAGGGGGTTGAACCGGATTATTTCCAGAGGTCCCTTCCAAACTCAGCCATTCTGTGATTCTGTGGAGGAAGCTTACACATTCCATCCTCAATAAAACTTGTTTCTTTCACTTGATCATGAACAGAAAAGATGGTGAATAGCTAGGTCTTAGAGGTTCAGCTTTGAGACACATGAAGTTAGGTTAGAAGACTTTGACGATTTTCACTCATACTTACCTAAATATAGATTTAATTGCTTGACTAGCCAGCTTTTGGAAATATAGGCATAGGCAAGCCTTTAAGGTTACTTCTGCATTTTTTTAAATTTAATTTTCACCAGTTCGGTAAACTGTGAACAAGGTCTGAACTAGAATGTGAAGATTATAAAACTTTCTATTCCATAAATAGCTGTTCTGATATCTTATCTGATCAGAGTTAAATGTTTTCTTATGGAAATGAATTCACAGGGGAAGAAAAACAAAATTACACAGTGTAAGCGCAGCAACTACAGCATAATTGTTGTCAATAAAAACTACCCCATAATTGTAACATAATCTTTCAAAATTTTTTACCTTTGCCTTATTCTTAGTAAATGTTATTCCTGTAGCTAATTTCATTTGTAAGTGGAAATTTTGCAAACTGCCTTGAAGTAATTTAAAAACAGTCAAACAAAAGCACACAGAAGTTAGTCAACATAAAGCGTAATTTTGCACCGGATTCTTTTCCTAAGGTATGAATATAACAAAGTATTTATTGGAAACCACTCACTAAACTGACATTACTTAAAGCTTTGTAAATATCAAACTAAGACAAAATTACTGTACATGTAAGTCTCCTGAATTTTTAAAGTGCTTCCTCATTTTGTTCATGCAAATAGGATCAGGGCGTGTAAAGAATTGTAATTCCTCAGTTGAAAGTTACTGTTCTCATTCATCACCCTCCTCAGCTGAAATACAGTCACTGTCATTGAGACAAAGAATCATGCAGGCTGGAAGTCACCCTGGGAGGTCTCAAGTCCAACCTTCTGCTCAAAGTAGAGTCAACATGGAATTCAGAGCAAGTTGCTCAGGGATTTACCCACAGCAAGTCCATGCTGACTATTCTGAATTACTTAATTTTTCTCCATGCACCCAGAAGTGGCTTTCAAGCAGATTTGCTTCATGATTTTCTCAGGCAATAGCCTGAAGTTCCCTCAATTGTGCTTCTTGCCATTTTTGAGGACAGGACATCTGCTTTTCTCCAGTCATCGGGAACCTCCCTGCCCCAACCTCTACGACCATTCAGAGATGATAAAGCTACCACCCCCTGCACCCTCAGAGGCATCCCGTTTTGTGCCATGGACTTTGATGGGTCAAGATTTCTCAGGAGAACCCTGACTCAGTTCTTTTCCACTACTCTTATTTCATCCCCTCCTTAAACCCTGACCCTAGGCACAAAGCACGAGACCAGCCTAAGACACCAGCAGTTAAAGTTTCTCATCTGTGCACACAATAACTGGAAATTGAAGGGAGGCAACTTCTTGTATCACCCATATATTACCACAAGAATACATCTAATTATGTACTAAAGGTGGGGTTCTTAAATAAGTTTTGTCTTAGAAATTTATACGGAGAGTGATTAATTTTATTCAGGCATCTAAAGCTTAACTGTATAAAAGTGTAGTCATGATAGTTTAAACCATCACATCACAGGGTCAGAAAAGCAGAAGAAAAAGGAAGGAAGGTGCGGCTGGGGGTGCAAGGAAAAGCCACAGACACCCACCTCTGACTCCAAGGGAGCCGTCACACAATGACCTACTCAGCTGAATGCCAGCACCCCTGGCCATTTTAACAACCACGGAGATGGACACCTGCGATGAACACGTCGTAACTCTAAACCAGAGCCAACGAATAGTCTGCTGGGTGTTCTTGTTGACTGCAGAAGCAGCATGGGGTGACTACCTTTGAGACAAACTATCATTTGATGAACGTTGATTTCAACAGTAGTTTCAGCTTAACGACAGTCATGACTGACCCACAAACAGATGTCTTGGTGTAATTCAGTGGACAGTATGGAGGGAAAAGTATACACTGAAGCTGGGATCTATTTCAGGCAGCACTGTCAGCCTAATAAATGCTTCTCAGATGGCATCCTTGGCTGAATAAGATCTAGATATCTAAAGTCAGACTAGACAGATCCCCTCTTTTATGTGTACACAAGGTAACCCTGGAAGTTTGTATGCGTGAACTATTTGAAGCTCTGTCTTTAAAAAAAAAAAAGACACATAGCCAATGTTTTCTTTTATTTCTTTGTATGCTATGTGTAGACAATAAAATTGTGAGAGGCTTATTATAGCAAATGGTAAGTTATTTTCAAATATAGACTTAGGAAGTTGGAACCAAAGACATGAGTATTTCCAGGTTTGCACCAAAAACATAGTTACGGCCTAATACTTGAAGATTCATATCTTTTGGATGTGAATGTTGGCTTAACTCACTTCCTTGTTTTTCTGTTTTCACTTTGAGGGGAATTCATCATTCATTTCAGCGAATTTTATTCTAAAGCTAATCTTTTGGAGGCTTAGTTTGGAGGAAATTAGTATTTGTTCTTGGTGGAAGAAATAAAAACCAGCATTGTAAAAAGCCTGTGTTCATAAATAAATACTTTGAGTATGTTGAGTTTTCTGTATAAGGAATTCCTAGCTTACTGTCCAAGTTCAACTTACTGTTTTTGTCTCTGAAACATTTACACCCTGCTAGACATGCTCAAGTAGCTTAATAATTCAATAAATAAATGCATTCATTACTTATTTAGTATAGTACCAGATGAAAAGAAAGCAGCCAGTGTCACCCATGGATTTTCTACTTTGTTAAAAATTACCATGATAGTATTGACATTGAAAAGGAAGCAATATATATTACTGGGGTCTGCTAAGTGAAGAGGTGAAAAGGGGCTGTCGTGCAGCTCCTAGTGCTGCACTTGTTGATGATGGAATTTTCTTCCTGTTGTTATAAATGATCTGGCCTGAGAATTTCCACTCTTGTGTCACTCAGAGAAATGCTAATGACTTTTCAATCCCACTTTTCTTTTTGATGTCAGTGTGCTACCTAAGTTCAAGGCACTGTCTTGGAATACATTTATGCTCATAAATTAAATCAGCAGGTGATCAATGTTTAATGTTTACACTGCAGACACCTCGAGATTCTTTAACACCTAATTACATTTGTATTACCAGATTATGGTAGAAATACTCTTGGACCAGCTTCTTATCCACAGCAAGACATGTTATGACATTGATTTTGATGTTGTCCCATTGAAATAAGGACTTACATGAATTAAGAATTTAACTCTTAATGGAAGAGAAGTTAAAGTTGGGGGAGGGGTAAGAGTACAGGGATGCCCTTTTGACATTTTTATCAGACTTTATTTGCTTTTTAAAAATGGATTATGGAAGAAGAAAACCTGTTAACGTTTGTATTAACCTAACAGATGTGTTAGTGTCTTATATTATAGAGTTACAGTATCGCTATTAGCAATAAATAAGAATATTTAGGTGACAAGTTGCACAGCACCACCACCCAGTTTCCATTAGGGCCAGGCTGTATATATATTTTTATAGCACAATTGTCAACATAAAATCTAAACAACATTCATCTATTTTAATTTTCCTCCATACCTTCAATTGTAATATAAGAAAACAACAGTGATGATATAGCAGAAATTCTCAGTCACATAAGCAAGTCTTTCCTCCTTCTGTTTTCTCCTGGATTCATTAAGGGCGTATTCCCACAGCAGGCTTCAGAAATAAGACGAGAAATCCTGTTTTCACATAGGATTACTTGTCTCATTGTACTAGTGCATCATTTGTTTTACAATTTGCCTAAAAAGGCATGTTTTAAAACTAGTATTAGTTATTTAGTAGTATCAAGAAACTGTAGTTTGAATCACGGTCCTATTGCATCTACTTTATTCAAACAAGGTAAAATAAGTTTTTCTAGCTATCCTAAAATCTGGTCAAAGAACAAAAACTATAAGCAGATACTATGGAAACCGAAAACAAGAGAAAACGAAGGGTGAATTTAGCAATAACAGTAACACTGACAGTAAAACATTATACAGCCATATGCACAATTTCAGTGGTTCAGAATCATATTTATATTATGATTCTTTTTATAAATAAAACAGACATCAGCAAAGAATGTAAAACTTCTTTGTTGCAATGTATATAAATGCCATATAATGGTACTCATTTGTGCAAACCATATTAACATTTGGATTATGAGATAAGTAGAGTCATAAATCTGAAAAAAAAATTTCACAGGAATAATTATGTACAAGCATAACAGAAGTTGAAAATGAATGCAGTACTTTTTACCCCAGGAAGGATTTTCAGCACTTTGATGGGAGTGAAGAATTCTGCGCATTCTGGTGGAAATGCTTGCATTTAAAGGATTTTTATGTTTTTCTCTAAGTTCCTTCCTCAATTGTGTTGTGCCTAGACAAGTAAATCACTTAAAGCACTATCATGAATAATTGTGATTCAAACATAGGCAATATTTGAAAATCTGTCCTTAAATTTATTTCTGATAAGTATATAGAGAATAATATCTATTTAGATATACCTAGTAATGCTTGGAAAGGCAAGTAATTGCTCACCTTGCAGTAACGGGTTCTGTGGGATGCAGGGTTTACAAAGATTCCACTCTCTTGTGCATCTGTATCCCAGGTATGAGAAATGTAATTCCTTTCTTAATAAGCTAACGAGAGGCATGGCAACTTTATAAGTTTCCCATTTTACTCAATAATAAAGACACCTCATTGTCAGGACTCCAAATTTGTCGAGACAGAACACAGGCTTGAGAAGCTTAGCTACAGTAATATGAATAGGATTCTTTCTTTTTTAACACAGTAGAAACTTGGTGAGTTGCAATCAGTGTCTTTCTTATTCGTAGAGATGAATAAGAAACCTACTGTAGTATCAGCAGAAAGAGTTATTATCAAATCTTATGTATCTAAGTAGAGTATGACACAATAGTACAATGTATCAAACTACAGACTGAGCACAATATTGTAGTTAGAAATTTCAATCAGGTTTTGGAAAGATTGCAGCAGAGATTATGTGAGTTCAGTCCACATAAATTGACATACATGCTAAGATAGTCTTCATCATTAAAATGTGGCACGTACGTTTGCCATTTGAAACCCACTCAGACTCTTTGAAAGGACCCGCTATTCTGAAAATGTCAAAACCAGTTTTGGTGGAAATGTAATTGTGGGTCTAATCCAGACCTCTCCAGGGAGAAGAAAATCAGTATAAATATATCCAGGATACAAAGCTGTGCTTTGGCTTGAGAAGGAGGTCTAGGAAAAGAAACTGAGGAAGGGATGCATTAATTTGAGGGTAAACGATTGGCAGTGGAGAACCCAAGCTGAATGCTTTCATGGAAACCTGTCTAGGAGGAGACAGTATGAGCTCAGGAATTACTTTACTCTCTGGTAACTAAGCCATGAGCAAAGCAATCTTCAAGGAAAAGTGACGAACAAAACAGGTACTGAGGATGTACTAACCCAGGAATTCAGCATGAGAAGTACAAGTAGAAATTTCAGTCCTTTAAGCAACCTTGATAAATAGACCTTGACCAACTACTGAATGAAAGGTAATGCTCTGCCTATTGGTATAGGGCATCCACATCACAGGCTGTATAAATTGTTTTTATGTTAGAGTGTAAGGATGGGAGAGTTGGAGAGCAGAGAACCAGTCCAAAGGATTAAAAGAGAACTCAGAAATCCTGATTTCATGTTGTAAAATCACATCTTGAAAATTATTTCTGAGGAATGATTTTTAAAAAAAGCTGAAATGTTTGGATCATCTGACAGTAGCTGGGACTTCTGAATTTGTCAAGTTCCTACACCGTGGAACTGACAAATACTTTGAACTGTGATGTCATCTTCTTAGGGAAGAAGAGTTATTTGCACTCTGTACAAGACACTATATATCAAGTGTATCGTTACATAAAATGAGCCAGGGACCATTTTCTGGCTCTGAGGTCAATCTTTCAACTCCAACTGCTGCACATCTAAAGCTCATATTGAAGCTTATAGATCTATTAACACATAAATTAACACCATCTAAACACCTGAATGAGTCCAGTCTATGAGGTGGTATACTGAAGTCTGTGCCTGTCACTAACAGGTAAGATTGAGTTCATTTTACATCAGAGGCCAAAGAGGGTACAGTGGAAACTGCTTTTTATATCCTATGCAGACAGTTATGCAGGCACTACTCAATAATCTACTCAATATTATATGTAAATCTCTTTATCTGAGCGTTTTTGAACCCCCTTGGTTCCCGGTTGCAAGGATAATGCCACAGCCACCATCCTGGAATGATAAGGTAGTGGGACAACGTTTATCCTTTCTTCTGGTCCTTTATGCAGAAAGAAATGCAAAATTGATGGGAAGGCAGAAAACAAGAGAGCTTGGCTTTCCAGTTCAAAATGAAGGAAGCTCCAGAGGAAGGAAGAGTCCCAGAGCTGCTGAAGAGAACTTCATGGTGAAGGGAGATGCTTAATGTGCAGCCCTGATTTAAGTTCTTATTCAAACACACTCTCTTAGTCACTGTTTCGTATCGGTCAGCTCTAGGCTGTTCTTCACACAGGATATGAGAACATTTGCCACCTCTGGAGGCAAGTACATACAGGGGTAGTTGCCTCAAAAAAAAAAAAAAAAAAAAAAACCAAAACAAAAAAAAACAGAGAAGGAGATGTACCTCATTTAGATCTTCCAAGGCAGGCTCTGGTAGGTGATTTCTCTACAGAAAGACAGAGCCCACAGGTAATCCAAACCATACTGCTGTAATCACTGGACTTAATAGCGGGCAGAGAACAACACAAAATCTGTCAGTGGAACTGGTCAATCAGACCATTTCTGTGAATACACAGGGAAAAAAGATGACTACATAAAGGTATCTGTCTTACCGTGCTGTACTTGGGCTGAGAATGAAAATGGAGGCTGAAACAAAATTATATTGTGGGAGGGCATTGGTCTGAGAGCAGAAGGCAGAGCAAACAGACAGTAAATTTAAAATGTTTATCAGAGTGTCTTGGAATACCAGCAAGCCAAAATGGGATTTTATCAGTTTTGCTAAAGATACATTTAGCCAGAAGCTTATAAGGTAATAACTCTATTTTTGCTTTTAAATGCAAGAATGGAAGTCCAATCAATGGTGCAAGCCATTCATAAACTGAACTAACATTGTTTGAAAAGAAAGCCTTCTCAGGCTGATCTTGCTAAAACTTGACTTCAGGAGGCTAAGAATAATGCCAAATGAGCCCACCCAGAATACGAGCAAGCACAATACTCTGTACTAAGTAGTGAACAGAGACTATCTAAACTTTTAAGGCATCTTAAAAAAAAATAATGACAAAATTCTGGGGAAAAAAAAGAAGTATGATGTGAGATATTTTATAATTTTGCTTACCTCTGCAAAAAAATATAAAGATATAGGTTAGACGGCCCAGTTCTAGTGCTAACAGCTTTCACAGATAGTGTTATGTGCAAAGAAAGCTGTCAGGGATAGGGAAAATATGAAGAATCTTTAAAGCTTAAAAAAGAAATAAAAGTGGAACTATGATACTATAGCAAGATCTGTTGGACTCTTCTGTTAAACAGTGGAAAAGAACTCTGTGAAAGGAGAAATTCTGTATGTAAACTTTATCTATACTCAATACTGAAGTTAAAAGCTGAAGTAAAGACTGTCTTGTTTCCCTCACACCTACATCAAACCCAAATACCTTGCAAGCTATCCATAAAGAAATTAAAGATAGCATTTGGGTGTCTCCCTGAAGTTGGAAACTGCAAGTAATTGAACTGTGTGGAGGTTAATAAAAACACAATAGCTATCCAAGAAAATGAGTCAAAGCTGTGAGTCTTGATGAGCCTTTTTTTAAAAACATGCAAACTTTTGAGATGCAATGTGTAAAAGGCACAGTGAGACTGACAGTTCTGATCAAATATAACATTAGCACTGTTCAAACATTGCAATTGAATTATTACTTGCCAGGTTTGTATAACCTGTCGGGAAAACAGCCTGATGCTATACTGCATCTTATTAGTATAAATAGAAATAGCTTGAAGTTATTTCATTGTAAGAAGAAAAAAAAAAGAATTAAAAAAAATGGAAGTTGATGAAGTTCTATGTAGAATAAGTTGTATTAATGTATTCTTAAATGATACCTTAGATTTAATCAAGAAAATTAAAAAAAAAAACCTGCAGAAAGGACAATCCTACAGCCCTGAAATACCAAAGTTTTCCTGTGCAATTATAAGTGCTCCCTTGTGCTTACATATTATGACAGCGTAATTACTTGATCACCTACTAACTTTCAAACAATACATTAGAATTTCTTGCAATAACTTTTACAGCCCTTAAGAGGCACATTTTGGAAGGTATGGTTTTCCTGGGGACTTTCCCTAGTTCACTGGGTATCTTGGTAAATAAATATTATTCATGGACTTTCACATACAAAAAACTTGTACATTTATAAAAAGATTGCTGAAAAATGTATATTTTTATCTAGAAAATTATATATAACTGTGGAAGTGAAGACAAATTTGTCACATTACAGAAGTATGCAAATAGCTTCAGTGAAGCTCAGTCTACCTTAGCAGCCTCCCACCCCCTCTCTCTAACTGTCCTCTTTACTGCAGTCCTTGGAAGACTGACAAACTTTTTGACTGACTGAAGAGTACCGACCAAATCCTTCCAAGAACTTCAGCTGGGGATGTATCTGCTGAAGAAGTTTTCAAAATCTCTTCCTCTAATGCACCTGTTTTATGGACAAATGTAAAACACCCCAAACTTGTGGGTTTTTTTCCTTTCACCTATATGTAGGAGTAATTTACAAAAAACCTGATTTAGCATTCACACAGTGAATGTATCATGGCCAGCAGCCAAAAAACAATATTAGAAGTTGCCTGCCAGGGAGGCAACCCAGTGTGTGTGGGAGGGAAACAGGGTAGTGCCGAGCATCCTACTCAACAAGCTCCTAGGGAGTGCCACTGACCAGGAACGACACAAACGGTATAAACCCAGGAACTCTGCATTCAGTGAAGCAGTTCACACCAGAGGGAAAACCAAAGGAGCTTACAATCTCTTTCGGAAACTGCACAGGTCTGCAGGAGTCAGCGCAATGGTGACGTTGGCACACCGCAACACACGCTCCCCAGCAGCAGCCCGACTGACTGCTCCTGACACAGAAGTCTTGACCAAGATGAAAGAGGACTTAACCACCCGGGTCTCAGGCTGCAGAGACTACCTGCTGCTTCTCTCCGAGGATGAGCTGGAGGTGATGGTGTCCTCCTCTGCACGAGGTGCGCTCTGCTCAAATCATTGAGCCACCAGCTGAAGGTGCCAAGGAAGATGAACAGACCGCACAGTGTTGGAGGGAGCGAACGGGAGGAAAGCTACAAGTTCTTCAGGAAGATTTGCCAGAGGTCAGCCAGAAGCTACATTTGAGTGGGTGGTGGCTGAAGATACTTGTGACGCCCACCTACAGAAAGAAGGCTCTTTCTGTCGTGGTTTAACCCCAGCCAGCAACTAAGCACCACGCAGCTGCTCACTTGCTTCCCCCCACCCTGTGGGATGGGGGAGAGAATCAGAAGGAAAAAGGTAAAACTCATGAGTTGAGATAAAGACAGTTTATTAGGACAGAAAGGAAGAAACTAATATAATAATAATAACAATAATAAAATTATAATAATAATAAAAGGATTGGAATATTCAAAACAAGTGATGCACACTGCAATTGCTCACCACTTGCTGACCGATGCCCAGTTAGTTCCCGAGCAGCGATCCCCCCAGGCCAACTCCCCCCAGTTTATATACTAGATGTGACATGACACAGTATGGAATGGCCCTTTGGCCAGTTTGGGTCAGCTGCCCTGGCTGTGTCCCCTCCCAGCTTCTTGTGCCCCTCCAGCCTTCTTGCTGGGTGGGCATCAGAAGCTGAAAAATCCTTGACTTAGTATAAACATTACTTAGCAACAACTGAAAACATCAGTGTGTTATCAACATTCTTCTCATACTGAACCCAAGACATAACACTATACCAGCTACTAGAAAGAAAATTAACTCTATCCCAGCCAAAATAAGGGCACTTTCCATTACTGCACATGTGCAACTGGAGGACACTTGCAACAAGGGAAAAAGAACAAGATCCATCAGGGGATGCAAGTGATCCCTATGTTGAAAAGGTGACATTAAGAGGCACTAAGAGGCTGCAGTGGTTAGAGATGCTTTCTGCAGGTGACAGAGGCACCAAGCAGCTGATCAGGCTTGCCACAATTGGAGGATTGTTCCCAGGGTCTTGGATCTAAGATATTGCCAAGGCTTGCCCAGCCATCAGACCATTATCTCAATCATCCTTGTGAGCACCAACATTGTCAAGGGAGACTCCAGGGCTCCGTGACCTAGGTGGAAGGGCACAGGAGCCCAGGTAGACTGGGGCAGGAGTGGAAATATGCTGTTGATCAGCAGTTGGCTGAGCAGCTGGTTTTGTAAGCAGTGTTTTGCCTTTTATGACCATGGCACTCTCTTTGAGAAATGAAGACAGCTACAGGGAGGTAGTATCTATCTGTCAAAATGTGTGTCCTGGTTTCAGCTGGGATAGAGTTAATTGTCTTTCCAGTAGCCGGTACAGTGCTGTGTTTATGAGCCAGGTATGAGAAGAATGTTGATAACACTGATGTTTTCAGCTGTTGCTAAGTAATGTGTAGTCTAAAGTCAAGGATTTTTCAGCTTCTCATGCCCAGCCAGCAAGAAGGCTGGAGGGGCACAAGAAGTTGGGAGGGGACACAGCCAGGGCAGCTGACCCAAACTGGCCAAAGGGGTATTCCATACCGTGTGACACCATGCCCAGTATATAAACTGGGGAGAATGGGGGCAGGGGAATCGCCTCTTGGGGACTAACTGGGTGTCGATTGGCGGGTGGTGAGCAATTGCACTGTGCATCATTTGTATATTCTAATCCTTTTATTATTACTGTTGTCATTTTATTAGTGTTATCATTATCATTATTAGTTTCTTCCTTTCTGTCCTAATAAACTGTCTTTATCTCAACCCACGAGTTTTACTTCTTTTCCCGATTCTCTCCCCCATCCCATTGGGTGGGGGAGGGAGTGAGTGAGCGGCTGCGTGGTGCTTAGTTGCTGGCTGGGGTTAAACCACGACAATGTGGCATATTTGTCAACAGGCTCAATGCATGAGGAGGGCTTTAGACTATGCTTGTCAGGGGATAAATCCCAAAGCTTGAAAAGAAGGCAAAGAAAGGAGGACAGAGAAGAAGGGCCTGGTGGACAGTATAATGGGGCAGGTTCATTCTTCCCCTGAGAAAGCAGCACAACTGCAGATCCAGTGGGATGGGAAACTTCTCAGCTTCGCAACACAGAACTGGAAATGAACAGAGGGAATTAGAAGTCCATAGTCAGTCACAGAGTTGTGGTCACAGACTTATGACCTCACCGGAATCATAGAGGTGTAGTGAGATAGCTCACATGGCTGGAGCAGTGCAGTGGATGGATACAGACTATTTAGGAACCACAGGCTGCGAGGCAACAAGGAGGGGTTCTCTACTTCACGGAGAAAAGGCTTGAATGCACAGAGCACTGCTATAGAAAAGGTAACGGGCAAATCAAAGCTCATGCAACAGGATCATAGGGGAAGTCAATGTAAGGAAGATGTCATAAGCGTCTATTACAGACTGCCTCAAGAAGAATAGGAGCTGGACAAAGCTTTCTTTGAACAACAGAAAGAAGCCTCATGATTGCAGGCCCAGGTTCTCACGGTGGGGTCTTTAACCACTCCAGTATCTGCTGGAAGGGTAGCATGGTGGTGTGTAAGCAGTCCAAGAGTTTTCTGGAGTCCACTGAGGACAGTCTTTTGACACAGGTGATATATGAGATTAACTACAAAGGTAATCTTCTGAGTCTTCTACTAACAAGTAAGGAAAAACTGGTTGGTGATATGAGTATAAAATTTGGCTGCAGTGACCATGTGATGATGAGAATTCAAGATCCAGAGAGAATCAATGAAAGCAAGTAGCAGAATAAAGAACTTTGATCTCAGAGCAGATTTTGGCTTGTTTAGGGATTTGCTTGGCAGGATCCCATCAGAGGCTGCCCTGAAGAGCAAAGGAGACCAGGAAAGCTGACTGATCTTCAAGGACATCTTCCTCAAAATGCAAGAATAGCTCCATCCTGGTGTACTGGAACTTAAGCAGATATGGTAGAAGGCCAGTCTGACTTAACAGGGAACTCCTGATTGATCTCAAATGCAAAATAGCAAGTGTACAGAAGGTGGAAGTAGGGACAAGCTATCCACAGTAGGGAAAAGTCATCCAGGAGGATTACAGAGACACTGCTCAAATGTGCAGGGAAGGAATTGGGAAAGCAAAAGCTCAGTTGGGATTTAAACTGGCAAAGGCCCTGAAGGGTCACGAGAGCTTTTACAGGTAGAACAAAAGGAAGAGCAAGAAAAATGTGGACCTGTTGCTGAATAAGTTGAGGGACTAGTGACAAAGGATATAGAAAATGCTGAAGTAGTCAGTGCTTTCTTTGCCTCAGTCTTTACTGGCAAGGTCTGCTCCCACTCCCTGGTCCCTGCCAGGTCCCTGGGCGTAGTGGCAGAGTCTGAGGGAGTCAAGTGCTACCCACGGTAGAGGAAGAGTGAGCTGATGATAATTTAAGCAAGCTGGACATACACGTGCATCCAGTACTACTGAGGGAGTTGGCCAATGTCATTGCAGGACTGCTCAATATCATCTTCAAAAGGTTGTGGTGATCAGGAGAAATTCCTGATGACTGGAAAAACGCAAATGTCACAATTATCTTCAAGAAGGTTGAGAAAGAGGATTGTAGGAACAACAGGCCAGTCAGCCTCCCACCAGCCCCCAGGAAAATTGTGGAGCAAGTCCTCCTGGAAATCATTTTCCAGCACATGAAGGAGATGAACATGATTAGGAACACTCAGTGTGGATTTATCAAAGCAAGACAAGTCTGACCAACCTGATTGCCTTCTGCGGATAAGGGGAGAACAGTGCATGCTGCTTCCCTTGGCTTTAGCGAAGCTTTTGACATAACCTCCCATACTATCTTTGTGCACAGGAGACAGAGGTACTGGATGGGTGGACTACAGAAGCGCATGCAGAGCTGGCAGTGGTCAGCAGCTCAAAGTCTACCGGGCAGCTGATTCTTAGTGGCAGTCCTCAAGGGTGGATACTTGGGCTGATCGTAAGGAAGCGGTGAAAGCCCACTGCTCCACAAGGGATGGGGAGCCAGGACCTGAGTGCGACAACACAGGCAGCAGCAGGGCAGGGGTCTTGGCGGTGAGGACGCAGTCCCACAGTACCTAAATGAGGCAAGTGGGGTCTGGCTGCGGTAGCCAGGGTCAGAAACCGTCCAGTGATCGCAAGGCAAGTCCATAGTGGCGAGGAGCAGCTGAGGTCAAGCCAGGAAAACAGTCCGCGGGTCAGGGTCCAAGTCTGGATCAGCAGGGCCCATGACCAGGCACAGGTGTGGCTGCAATGCAAGGGGAGATGTAGCTCGGGGGGGGCCAAAGAGTTGAGCTGCGGCTTAAAGCAGCTCCCAAGAGCAAGGAGTCAGCCTTTGCTGAGGTCTTCCCGCAGAGCTGCCTGGGACCACTCTGTCCAAGGCCACTAAAAGAAGGGGGACGGCCCTCAGCTGCGCTATCCCCAAGGTAGCCCTGTGCCCAGGGAGCCAGACGTCCAGGAGGGAGGATGCTCTCAGGGCCCTCGCACTGATACTGTTTAACATCTTTAATAAAGACCAGAATGACAGGATGGAGTGCACTCTCAGTTTTGTGAATGATACCACTGAGAGGAGTAGTTGATAAGGTGGAGGGTTGGGCTGCCATTTGGAGGGACCTCAACAGGGAGAGAAACAGGCCAGAAGGAACCTGCCAGGGAGCAGCAGGGGCTGGCTGCCCTGCAAGAGAAAATTAACTGGCAGCAAGGCAGGCAGGGTCAGACCTCACTAACAAGGATCCAGAATGTTAAGTCATTAAATCTGGGTAGGATCAGGTCTGGACAGAGCAAACAGGTCCAGCTCCAATCCAGTGATCACCTCAAAAGTCTGCGGTGACAAGGCAGGTCCAATGCCGTGTTAGGTAGGTCTAAAGCCAAACCAGAGGGTCTGGGCCAGGGTCAGGATCAAGAAAGTACAAGATCAGACACAGATGTAGACGCTACACGACTGCGATGTAGCGCAGGCAGGGAGCAGCAGTACAGCCTCAGCTTAAAAGCAGTTCCCAAGGGAACGGAGGGGCATGCCCTCACCTCTATCTTGCTTCGCAACAGCTCTTACCAGTGAAGGAGCTGACCTTGGACTGAGCCAGCTACACTCCTTAACTCAGAACTAAATTACTAGAAGTGGGGAATGTGCTCTGGAACCTAACAGCGTCTCATGAAATTCAGCTAAGGCAAATGCAAAATCCTGCATCTGGGATAGAATATAGTAAAGGCACAGACTGACTATCTAGAAAGCAGATCTGTACAAAAGGACCTAGCGTTACCTAAAGGACAAGAAGATTAGCAGTGCACTTCTACAGCAATGCAACCTTAAACACAAACCGGGCTGCATTAGTAAGAATATAGCCAGTGGGTGAGTTGAAGTACTTATTCTCCTCTAGCTGGCACTTGCAAGACTGCATTCGGAGAACTGTGTCAAGTTTGGGACTCCCCAGTACAACAAAGACATCGACAAACTGGCAGAGTGAGTCCAGCGGAGGCTGTCAAGATGGTTGGAGAATGAGAGCACAGGACATACAAGGAGAGGCTGAGAGAACTGGGCTTGTTCATTTTGATTAAAAGACAGCTAGGTGACAGCTAACTGCTGCCTTCAACCATGCAGTAGGTGAAAACAGAGTAGATGGAGACAGACTTCTTGGATCTAGACAGTGAAAATATGAGAGGCAATGAACAAAGTTGCAGAAGGGCAAACTCCTGATAATTACAAGGAGAAAAAAGTCACCATGAGTATGGCCAAATATTGGAAGAAGATTCCTAGAGAGGCTGTAAAATCTTCAACTCTGGAGATGTTCAAAACTTGACTGGACAAGGTTCCTCAGCAACCTAAGGTCAATGTTGGATCTAACTTCAAAGTTGACCCTGCTTAAGTCCTCACAGTGTTGAGGGTTGGGGAGTCAGAGAAGGGAGAATTAGACCAGGTCACCTTCCAAGGACTGTGCCAGCCTAAACTACTGTCATGCATCTCATTGTCAGCCCAGCTTTTAGGAATGTCTTAGAACATGTTCTGAAAGCAAGACTTGGAAACATGGTCTGTATGTAACTTTTATTACAAGGTTATAATGAACCTATATATACTGTTCATTATGATGAAGAATAGGTATTGATGGCTCACTGTCCACATGGAAAACGGTACCATGTATGCTTCTGCAAGGGTGACCAAGGTTTGATACTATATAATAATGTCATTAATGATCTGGATGATGGAATGCAGTGTGTGCTTATTAAATCTGCAAACAACACTAGGCTGGAAGCAACTGTGTGTACATTGAAGGACAAGATTAGAATTCAAAATGATCCTGACAAACTGTAGGAATGGTCTGAGAAAAACAGGATGTTATTGAACAGACACAAGCATGAGGCATTACTTTTAGAAGGCATACTAAACTGCGCAAATACAGGATGCGGCTCATCCAGCTTGTTTGTAGTTCTGCAGAACAGGATCCAGGGGCAACAGAGGATCATAAGCTGAATAAGAGTCAACAATGTCATGTTGCAGCAATAAAAGCAAACGAAACTGGCATTTTTCCTGTAAAAGGTGTAGCCTGCAATACATGTGAAATAATCTCTCCACTCTAAACAGTGCTGTAAAATCTCAACTGTAGTAGCCAATCCAGTTTTCAGCACTACTTCAGGAAAGACAGAGAACAATTAACTCAAGATCATGACCTTAAACATAAACCCTATTGGAATCCTGATGACAGGGTAATTTTGACTTACTTTCTTGGGGCAACTGTAAACATCCAGAAATACATTCTTTTCCCTGTTGTGTGCCATACCCCTTCTTTTACAGTCATAGATTGAAATGATTAAGCCAATATCAATAAAATATCCTGAAAGGTAATCCTGAAGCAAGGAAAATAAATAATACTTGGAATACTTGGAACCTGAGGAAGAAATGTATCACAGATCTTTCTTTTCTAGATGATATATGGCTTTTTTTTTTTTTTTTTCCTGGCAGTCATGTCAGAAAACAAAAGAACTATCCTGAATAACACATTCTCTTCATTTTAATGCAAGCAAAGAAGCAGCTAAATAAATCCCTTTGGGTAAATCCTGCACTTACTTTCACTTATGAAACTTCTCTGAAGTCAGTTGCTTTGCAGGAATATAATGAATATGTTTACTGGGTGTTTGGGTTTTTTAAAAAACTATTTCTAATGTTACAGATATAATAGCTAAATATATAATTTAGAAGATAATCATAGAATCATTGAATCAAAGAACAGCCCAGGTTGGAAGGGACCTCCAAAGATCATCTGGTCCAACCTTTCATGGGAAAGAGAGCCTAGCATCCCCCCCCAGTCTCATCTTGAAAAACTCCAGTGATGGGGACTCTAGCACATCTGGGGGAGGTTGTTCCAATGAATGATTGTTCTTACTGTAAAAAATTTCTTTCCTATGTCGACTCTCCCAGTGCAACTTGTACCCACTGCCCCTTGTCTTCTCCATGTGGCTCCTTGTGAAGATGGAGTCTCCATCCTCTTTGTAGCTGTCCTTTAAGTACTGGAAAACTGTGATGAGGCCCCCCCCCTCCCCGAGCCTTCTTTTCTCTATGGAGAAAAGACCTAATTCTTTCAATCTTTCTTCATAGGGCAGGTTCTCCAGCCCTTTGGTCATCTTTGTGGCCCTCCTTTGGACCCTCTCCAGTCTGTCCACACGTTTCTGGAATTGTGAGGGCCAAAACTGGACACAGTACTCCAGGTGCAGCCTGGCAAGCACTGAGTAGAGTAGGAAAACAAGTGCTGACTAGAGTGGGAAATAATGTCAAATAATACTCATAGTTACTGTAGGTGCCTGCTGATAATATCAATGGTATTTCGGTAAAATGTTGAGTGTTCCCTGATAACAAAATTAGGCTATCAAACACACATAGTTTGTTGACGTAAACTAGCCTATCAATTTTAAACCTTCCATTGATCTCTATTCCTTGCTGTATTACAAATGTTAAGTCCTTAAATTTATAATTTAATGGTATGTGTTTGGGAAAATGCTTCTAATGAGATATGAGAGCTTGCAACCCTTTTTGTCCCCTGTTGTTGGTCATACTGCGGTATATAGACAAAGTGTGTGACCAGCATCCTTTCTGTCTAAGCATTTATTTGGCTCCAAGTAGCTGAAGTATAAATGTGCAGAAGCATATAAAAAAAACATCATTTGCCAATGAATCAGGTCTTTTTCTTCAACAAATAGACATGTATAATAGCAATGATTAGTTTGTTGTATTATTGCAGAGAATGTTTCCACCAAAAGTTAATTTCCATCATAAGTTACTGTCTAGAAACACATTAAAAGAAAAATGTCAGAAGTAACAATAATTCAGCTCATATATATGGAACTTAAAACAATGCTTGCTTGTTGTATCCTTTTTAAGACACCTGAATTAATTCTAGAAGAGCTGCATGTTTTCAAACCTAATTAGAGTTTGGAATTTATAAGAAAATATTTTGTTTTGCTAAAAACAGCACATGGAAATCTAGTTGTAAAAAGCATCTTGGTGGAAATCTAGTTGTAAAAAGCATCTTGGACTAACAATGGCAGTATGGGCTGATTTCTTTGTGAATTGGCCACACTGTGGAATGTCAGAGGAAAATTCTTAAAGTTAGCTGGCAGCTCGGCACACTGTATGCAAATGGAGTAGGGAATATAGGGAGAGGAGAGACTAACCTGATTTTTCTTAAGATCCTTACTGTTGTCTAGAAAATAGATCTTTATGTATGTGGGTCCTCATGTTACCAAATTCCCACTGTGCAAGAGCCAACAATATAGACTGAAGCATCTACAGATCAAGGTGACAAGATATCAATAACGATGAAATGAAAAATCAGTTATGGAGAGAACCAACAAAGAGGTCAATATTAATAATTGTCCTTCATAATAATTGACCTAATAATAACTTCAATATTAAAAATTACTGTATTCATTTCAGTACTGAAAAGGGTCTCATGGTTAAGTTTGTAAAAAATAAAAAAAGATGAGAATAAAACAGCTGAATTGATTACGCAGCTCACATTCATGGTTTTAAAGCAAGATTTGTGAATCAATCACAGAATAAACCCTTTCACAGCAAAGAACATAAGAGCTATGCATTACCATAACAAATTGTACTGTATGTTTTCCGTAATATCATGAATCCTGCTATTTACATTTATGCATCTTTTACAATGATTATACCATAATGAAAACAATTAAGAAAAAAAAATGACAAATTGAATACATATTTTCATTTAAAAGTAAGAGTTATATTTTAAGTGGAGCTGGTTAGTGTTTAACTACTTCTCAGACTATTACCTCTTTTTATTCTAAAAGCTTACATTTAATGAATTCTTCCCAGTAGTATTTACAACCATGAGAACAAACATAACGTCTATTTTATTTTTACTGCTGAGAGTGTAAAAAGCAGAGAGAAATTTCATTTTGAATAATATAAATTTCATATAGATATTAACTACATCTTTTTTAAATTACAACTGAATTACTTGGATAACCTATTGCAATAAAAATCAAAATAACTTAGTGAAGTCATACTGGCTTCATCTGCTTCACTGTGATTGAAATGTTTATAATCTCTCTTGGAAGGCCTGTTACAGTGTTTCTAAAATTGCACAGGGTATAACAAAACTTGCCTCTGGAAATACATACAAGGTATTTTTTTTTCATGTCTTTTCTCTTTCAAGACTAAAGAAAAGGAATTATAGAAAAAGCAGATAGAAATCATTTACAGTTAGAGTGGCAAGAAAATTCCGACTTCAGGTTTTTTTTACTTCTGCTTTAATGCACCCTGTCGTGTGGAAGTTTAAAAACAGTGAATGGAACTATTTGGTGCAATACATATGCACAGCAGGGTAAGTTTAGATGGTGCGATGGCCTTTCAGTTTGTATTTCCTAGCTTTTTATTTTAAACTTATAAGAAATCCTGGTTTTCACGAGAAAGGAGCTAATAGCACTTCCTGAGCCTGGCACAGGAACAAATCACATTATCCTTACTCATGAGAATAGTCTAATTAAACACAACAGGAGTCCTCATATGGACATGGTAAAGCAAGCAGTAGTTTGATGCCACTGTGGCAGATAAATAAAAATTCTCTAACTCTTTCAAACTTGGTCAGTCCTGATCTATGTCATTTCACTATTAAAAAAAATTTTTTTTGCTAAGATTTAGTGTAAATATATGCCTGTACAAAGCAGTCCCTATTCACTTAAGTTGTTCCATTATTTGTAGCCAAGACTGTGTCTTCTAAAACATGTTTTTTCAAGCTTTCTCAGTTGAATGACTACATAATGTTTTTACCCCCCAAAATAAAGTAGTATTGCTACAATCTATTTTACAACTGAAATAAAAATCGAGCTAAAACTTTAAACAATTGTTTCTTAGTTTTATTTTCTCCCCCATCTGTTTGTTGCAAGCATAGGAACATGGATACATGTCTTTTCCTTTGGTTTTCGCAATTATATTTGAGACCATCTTCTGGCTTTTATGGAGAATGTATGCTGAGAAAATGTGAAGAATATCATAAAAGAAACCCCCCATCATCTATCACAGGTGAAGCAATGAGAATACTCTGGGAGCAAAGGCATTGCTTTCTCTCATTTCAGTGGGGAGCAAGTGTTGTGAAAGGCACAGAAAGGGACGAGATCAGATGCTGGCATCGGTCTTATCTTTGTGAAGAATAAAGGAGTGCATAGCACCCCTCCATACGTAGTGTCTCCTGCCACACCTAGTCTGGGCCTGTGTCAATGACTGATCTTGCAAGCTGAACTGAAAATGGTTATAATTATGCAAATATCGGGATTTGCTAATGCAGAACACCTTACCGGACTGGGACCCAACTAGCCACCTCATGAATGAAATTGCCACTGACGAATTCACAGTCTTTGTACCGAATATGTCAATATCAAGGAGATGGGACAAACATTATTTTTATAGAAAAGAAATGAATCACGTTCTGTAGCATTTCTAGTATATGTACTCTTATTTTAATTTTCAATCTGATGAGGTGTTAAAATGGAAGCAAATGAACACCAGAGCTGCAATTACGACAGGGCTGAGATTAGTGTTACAAATTTGCTGTTCTTTCAGAATGCCAGTGCTACAATAATGTTCACATGAGTTGATGAATGGCTCACCTCAATGGAAGTTTGCTTATCAAAAACAAACACTGTTGATTAGAGAAGACAGCTACTTCTTAACAGTGTTCCAGCTTATAAAAACAAAGAGAACGTGATTTTGTAAAAATTTATTTGTAAAACCAAATATGAGTTTACGAACTAAAGGAAGTATCTCCTATTAAACATAATGTTGGGAATTCACCTTCTTTTAATAAGTTTTATCCCTATACCACGTATAGTATATTATGTGATTTCAGCAGGGGAAATGACAGTCAGCCAGTTCAAGTCCTAAGCTGGAAATTATATAATGAAGGATTTCACAAATACAACTTCTAAACAAACTCATGATTGCAACTTTATCAGAAATTCAATGTGGAGGAATGCATTGATAGTTGTATATGGAACAGCTGTAGTCAAGAATTACCCCAGCATTTGGGTACATGTGTGAATCACGTGAGTCTTCCATGAATAGTAGTATGAAGTATAGAATGGACAATAGAACGTATCAAACTGTATTCTGTTGTCCCACTTCTCTACAGAAAGGTAGTTTATGTGGTTGTGCTATTGGTCCATCTGTTCCACCACAAAAACGAACAAGTCATTGACAAATTTTAAGCAAATTTAACAACGGATGTCAAAGTTACAAAGTTATTTTCGGATTTGTAAAAGTCAGTAAGTGGATAGAGATCCAAATTAATATACCTACCCATAGAAAAGCAATTATAACTTAGCTCTCTACCCATTTAACAGGCAGCAGCCACGCGATGAATTGGAACAAGAAAACTGGTCAACCTACCAGCCAACCATAGTATTTGTAGCAACATGCCTCACCACATAGATGTGGATATGGGAATAATAAAGAGCAGAACTGTTGGGTGTTAGTTCCTAAAGGTATTACAATTTTTAGTGAGTGTTACAGCATTCTAGACTTAAGTTTCAGTTTTGCAAAAAAGGTCATGTATTCTTGAATTTTCAAAAACATTTACATGTATAATTAAATAACTTATGTTTACCCAAGCTTGAGGACATCCAAAAGAGGTTACCTGGCTGCCAGATAGGATCATTAAGAATGTGAAATATTCCTTTCTGAAATCAAGATGAACAGTTTTGGGCAGCCTAACTTGAACATTTGCATAATTGTTTGGTTTGTAGACTGGAACAGTAATTTAATGTTCCTACATAGTCAAAAGTTTTACCTTTTGGGTTGGCTTTGTTTGTTTGTTTGTTTTTAGGGGAAATGGGGCAAAGTGAAACAATAGGATCTCTCACTGACATTTCCAAGTAAAGGATTTTTGCCTAGTTTTTTCAGAGAATGTTTTTAAAAGCTTCTGGAACAGGACTTACTTCAGGCAAGGATAGAAACAACAAGCACAATTTGAAACACACTACTTCATCAGCTCATTGTTATCAACTAGCTGGAAGTTATTGTGCCTAGAACTCACCCTGTGATATACAAGAGCTTCTCACCCAGTAGAGTTGAAAGTCTGCCTGGTTACTTCACTGGAATACCCTTCTCTGGGGGATTAAACTAAGATGGGCTCACTCTGTACTAAAGCAGTTCAGTGCATGTGTATTCAGTTTTGCTAGTTCTGCTATGGGGCTAGTGGGTATGGAACCTGTGGCCCCTCCATGAGTATACAAAATTAAAGTATACCTTTACTTGGAGTCATACAAGGTTGCTCGTGGATGGTGGCAAATTGTAAAGGAATTTCCTTCCAAGAGAACTTTGTGCTTTCTTATGTCCCATAATTGCTCTTTTGGGTTATCTCCCCATCTTTGCAGCTTTCTGAAATAATGTTGGTTCTGTGATTCCCAGCTAACCACTGTTTTAGTCATGTCTATGCATCTAGGCTATGCACACTGTCGAGCACCTTGCAAACAAGTAAATGTAACATACTGTATCTACAAGAGCTAGTGCATCTCACAGTACAGACCTGAGGTCTTCTCTTTCTTCTCTTGGTGGAGCTTAGACCAGCTTCTGCAGTCCTGGAGGATGTAGTGATTGAGTCCTGCTGATTCATTGTGTTTATGAAGTTTATTATCTAAAGCTGGATACAAGGCAGACCGTCAATCCAGCCTAATTCCCGAATTTGGGGTTACAGAAGAGACAGGATGAATGGTATTCTGAGACTCAAGGGACAAGATTTGTTGCAAATTCAACTTTGTGATGACAGTCACTACAAAGCCAAGACAGAACACGGTTTTGAGCAGGGATGGATTATCTCCAGCACACGTAGAGCAACTATACACAACTTTATTCAAAAAACCACGTGAATTATTTGAGCCTCCTCAGAACACCAGAGGTACTTCTGTTTCTCGGATATAACACCGGAGAGGCTTGAAAAAAATGCTCATTGCCACGAGGCATCACTGAAACCAAGGCGCTTGGTAAAACTGCTGCCGACCAGACACCTCTGCATGCAGCACCACCACCAAGAACCAGAACTCCGGAATAACACCCCTCTCCTGGAAGAAGCAGCCCAGGAGCTCTCAGGCCGGCAGACCCCAGGGTCTCCCCTATCCCTCCCCACGCCCGCGGGGCTCAGAAGCCCACGCACAACCCTCCCTCAAGCCCGACCGCTCGCTAAGACCGAAGTCGCGAAAAAAATCCACCCCGAGACCTCCCTACCCTGACACTTTTCCTCACGCAACAGCGTGCCGAGAACCACAGAGGCTCGCAAAGCCGGCAGCCTGCCGAGGAGCCCTACAGGGCCGGGGGGTGGTGGTGGGGGACAGCCCAGGGTCCCTCACCAGGCGAGAAAAAGGGGAGCACCTCCCCGCCACGGAGGCCTGCGGCTGACAGCGGCCGCCAGCCCGCCCCTCCCGCCAAGGGGCGCCCTGAGGCGGCGGGGCGAGGCCGGGCCCCGGGCCGGGGGCGGGCGCCGGCCCTGTCACTTCAGGCGGCGTTGCGTAAGAATCTCCCCGCGGCCAGGCGGGCGGGCGGGAGGCGTGAGGTACCCCGGGGAGGGGGGGGGGGAGGCGGCTCCGCGCCTCAGGCGCGGCCCCCTTCACGCTCCCGTGCACCTGCTCACCTGTCTCCCGGCCGGCTGAGGGGAGGGGGGGGAGAACCGGGGCGAGGTGGGGGGGCCAGGCCCGGCCCGGCCACTCCCCTCGCCGGGCTCGGCGCAGGCGCCTTAACGGCTACCGCAGGCAGGGGGCGGCAACATGGCGGCGTGAGCGGCGGCGGTTTCGGCTCCACAACAACAGCGGCAGCCGCGATCGTTCGCGCCGCCCGTTCGGCTCCGAGCGCCGTTCGCCTTCCCCCGGGCCGGGCCGGGCCGGGCCGGGCCGAGCTCGGCGTCGCTCCGCTTCTCCCGCCACGGCGGCGGGGAAGGCGGCGCCGGTTGAGGCAGCTTTCGGCTAACGGGGCATCGGCGCCCATAATAATCCCTCATTATAGAGGAGCGGCTCCTGGGACGGTGCCTGCGCCTCGGGCCGGCTCCCTGCGGCCCCGCCGGCTGCGACTGCGGTGGATGCGCGGCTCGGCCCGGCCGGGCGGGGAGGAGGCGGCGGCGGCAGGTGCCGGTTAACGGCGGGGGGTAAATGGCGAGCGAGAAGCCGGTGTCGGGGCCGGACCCGCAGCCCGCGGGACTCATCTCCGTCGGGGCCGGCGGTGGAGGCGGCGGCGGCGGCGTCGCGGTGATGGGGGAGCTGAGGGCGTCGGGCTCCGGGTCCGTCGTGCTCCCCGCGGGGATGATTAACCCGTCGGTGCCGATCCGCAATATCCGGATGAAATTCGCCGTCCTCATCGGACTCATCCAGGTCGGGGAGGTCAGCAACCGGGACATCGTGGAGACGGTGCTGAACCTGGTAAGCGGCCCGGCACCCCGTCCCGGTGACGCCCCGGCGGGCAAGAGGGTCCCCGGGCACCGGCCCGAGCAGCCCACCTCCTCCCGGGGCTGCTCCCCGCTCCCCCCCTGCCCCTCGGCGACCCGAAAAGGACCTTCATTTTCCCAGCCCCCGTGTCCCCGCTACACGTACGGCCCTTTTCCAACCATCTTTCATCCCCAAACTCCTCTCGTCCCCCTCTCTCTCCTCGGCGATACCGCGACCTGCCCTTCTCCTCGTCGTGCCTGTGACAGAAGCCCCCCTCGGCGCTCCCCAAACTCCACGCAGGACCCTGCCGAGTCCAGGCAGGCCACTCTTCCCCTTCCCAGTGCCTCCCCCCTCGGCCGCTTCCCGCAGAAGTGGAGCGTGTGGAATTCACATGTGTGAAAAATAAGGAGATTAAGTAATTTGCGATTTCGGGTTCTGGACGCTGCCCTATAACCCCATAGCTTCCTCGCTTGAAGAAGAGTGGTGTGAATGTAGTATGTCTTTTTCACTGAAAAACATCAAAAACAGCCTGAGCTGGTGTCTTGTCTTAGTGGCTGAAACGTGCAAAGGGTTTAACCCTGTTAGCTCAGAGCTAGTGGAGTATTTTATCTAGAGGCAGGGGGAGGAGGGAGATTTTTGCAAGGGTTTAATACGCTTTAATATCTGTAATAAAGAGTTAGTTGTATTGCAGTATTGTATTGGGTTGCTCACGTCTTAATAATCCGCTATGCTTTCCAAAACACATTCTTGTCTGCAAAGTAAGTGCTGTTGCTAATTTTGTTTAAGGTCTGCGGGTTGCAAAATACTATTGTGTGCTGGTAAATAGCTTGAAACAAGGCGAAGACGCTAAAATGTAGCTCCTTAGTCATCTGCTCACTTCATGGAGTGAAAGAGTTACTGCAGGACTGTATGACTTAATGTTTTTGCGCTACCTACACCAAAGCCTGAGGAACCTACAGAAGCCAAACGAGTGGATCTAAAAATGAATCACTTTCAATTATGTGCAATTTGGTGCTGCTCCTGAATGCAAGATTTGCTGCAGCAAAGCTTTTGAAGCAGTTCAGTCAATGAAATATCCTAAATTTTTGCATAGGAAATAGGATAGAAAAATGACTGCTCAAAACTGAATGGCAATTAATTGAAACTGCCTTTGTTTCAAATGAGTTTAATGCTTTCAACCTCCACTCATTTTAAACAAAGTCATGCAAGGAATATATTTTGTTTCAAACACTTTGAAAGGATGTATTCTTCTGTTTGACAGTTATTTGCATTTGACCTAGCACAGACTGAATGGAAAAGCTGCAGCACGCAGGGAAAGACATGGTTTGGTCAGATCATTTTAATATTTATGGCTTATCTGAACACACAGGGTTAAAACCCTAATAGTTCTGTGAATGTGTCAAAACAGTAATCTGGTATATTTCCCACTCCTTTCTACAAGCTGTTTGACACTTAACTGAAACATGATTTGTAAATATTTTTTTTTTGTACAAGTGTGGTACAAGTGATCATAACTTTATTGGATTATTACCCATTCCTTTAAAAGTAGCACTCGAAATAAGGGAATGACATGCACTTATTAACTGGATTTGTATAGATCATGACAGATACAAAGATGTTTAATCCTTTTCTGGTTTTCTTTCTTCTTTCATTCTTCTTACTGATATTTAAGCTTATTTTAATTCTGGCTGTTAGCGCATCAGCAACTGGACTAACATTGGCTTGTCTTTGGCGGGGGAGGTTAGAATGTGTTTTGGTATTTGTGTGGAGGACATGCAGTGCTTGTTACAGTGCTTGCCTACAAGATCTACCTACTGATTAGTTCCTCTTGCTGAAAACTATGCTTATATTTAAAAATAAAGGCAAGAGTCTTTAACAGTGCTCTTGGCATCGGGGGACGTATATGAATGTGAAACTGCTTGGGAATCTGCTGCAGTAGCGATGCATTCTGGATCAGTCATTACTTAACAGATGGACTCTAGTATACAATAGTCAGTATTCCCACAGCAGAGAGAGGTTACATTGTGTCTGCTAATCTTTTTCTTCTCAGGGCAGTGAATGTCTCAAACTTAGGCTTGTATGTTTCAAACTTAATTTACTTCCATGTGAAACAAACATAGTGAATATGGCAGGTACAAAGTAAAGCTGATGGCATATCCCCCAACTACTAAACGTTATCTGATTTGGTAGTAAGGATTTTAATGGCAACTCTAAATAAAATGCCATCTTGTATTTTAGAAGCATTCTTTGGGGGTGGAGAGATTTTTGTGGGCTGTTTCTTTTTTTTTTTCTTCAGCCCTTACCTTTACTATTTCTGAATAACTTTTGGTGCAAGGGTGATAATGAGTGGACAGTGCTTAAAGACCTGATCTCAATTTGATATGTCAGTTGATACGTTAAGTCTCTGAGAGAAATATAGCCTGTACTATATCTATAAGACATTTGGTAGTAGCTTTTTAATATCGGAATGCTGCATAGCTGAGACTTCTTTTATTATCGGAGAGAATCAGAAGTTAAAGATTGAGATACTTTCTTTAAATTTTATTTTCTTACCTGAGATTACTGCTGTCTTCTGTGTAAAGCTTAAGTAAGTCTATTCATTCTTCCTGCATCTGTGTGGAAGCAGCAGCAAATGTTTGAGACGAAACTTTGGTTTGGCTTGCCCTTGTCATGGATATGCTCAGTCTTCTTCCTTGTTAAGTTTTCCTCTTAGGGTTTATCTTGGACAGTTTTTACCTTTAAATGATAGTTTTGGTGGCCCCACACTATGGTCTCTGTTACTGCATTTCAGACTTCATGTGGCACCTTCTGATGTTGATGGACACAGTGATTTATTTTATCTGTGAGGTGATGAAGTGCTTCTTATGCAGTGCTGAAAATCTTTTTCCATGTCTGATATGTTGTTGGATTTTCAGCTTTGCCAAATTTTAACAGTTGACTTTCAGCTCAGACAGTATTTTGTTTTTGGGATCGCCTACGCTGTTTATGGGATTAGTTGTTTCTCTTGATGCTTTTCTTTTTCTCAGTGGCACTTTTTTTTCCTCTGAACTTACTGCGTGTTCAAAGTTCTGTTATACCGGTGAATTTGTATAATGAAGTATCACTTGCTAGAGTTTCTAGTATTGCTTGTGTTATTTTTCATTGTTTAACATTACAGTGGAAGACATAATGGAGAGAGGGTTCAGCCCTTTATATGCCAATGCCTGTGAACTACTTAAACGTATCCTTAAAAAAACCTGCTAGTGTTAATACTGTGAAGGTCAGAAGTTGTTAAGAGTCTACGAGCTGAAGGCTATTCTAGAATGATTTTATAGAATATTGTATTCTTTTTACATTTCTGGAAGTAGGAGAGAACTCCTCATCATGCCTCATGCATTATTCTGTGATGGGGAGTATTTTGATTTTGGTCCATGGGTTTAATGTGAATTCCCAGGTCCAGCATGCTCTCTTTGAGATGTGTGTTTGCTGACCCTTGTGTACTGCAAAGCACCAAACTGGAAAAGGCTTTCCTTGCAAACAACATAATCCTCTAATTGCTCTTAGTGATTTCTCTTTGGGGAGATTTTGACACCAATTCCATGCTTCTATTGATGAGGAGGCCTTTCCCCTTTGAACAGCTCTATTAGTTTTCTTCGGGTACTGTCAGGGATGTTGTTATTGCTATGATAGATGTGCTTCTTGTTGTTATTGTCCATAGTTCCTTTGCTTCTTGATACCCTTTTGTACTTATGATATGTGTTAGACTGATGCTTAAAATAAAGTTCTGCATGACGTACATCAGCAAATACAATATTAAGGTGGAAATGGGTCAGTCTGTCCACCTGTATTCTTCTACTTCAAGTGCATTTTTGTTTCACTTATCTCCTAGTTCCACACGTGGCTTTAATTAGTTCTTCTATAATATATCTTGAATGGCCTTTCCTTTCATTATTTTTACTGGCTTGCTTCCTTAATTCTCTGCTTTTCCAGTATTTTGATGGTCTTGGGAATTTTTCCTTCAGTGTATATTTTGAACTGTCTCTTGTCTGGCCAGCTTTCATCAAACATGACTACGTGAATTGCATTGTTTTGTAGCTTTTGGAAAGCTTTCTCTGTTCCAGTTTGAATTTCCTAGAATTTTTGATTTTGAGTTTTGTAGTGCTGATTCTACAGCAGTGTGAAATAAGAAAGGTGAACAGGAAGCTGACTGGTACTAAAAAATTGTGACTGGTGCTGACACATGCTGCTCGTTTTGCCTATGCATCTTGAACAGGTGATGTGATGCAGATTTGAACAGATTTCAGTCTGATCCAGGTGTAGCTGACCAGGTTTCTCCTTGTGCAATCTGGAAAGCTTTTATATATGTTTTGTCAGGCTAGAGAGTGCTTACAAGAAGTAGGTCAAACACCAGGCATAGTTCAAAAAGTCTCTTGCTGTTCTTGTTGACTACAGCCCACGCTTCTGCCTAGCTCTTCTCATTTTCTTGGCTGTTCCGTCCTACTTCAGTTTTAGTCACCCATCACAAGAGGCAAGCCATTTTTTAGTGCTCTGTCACATTGTGTACTTGTAGGAGTGGCCTTTGCAGCTCCAGAGCGAATGGGTTGGATTACGTGAGAGATCCTTGTTGCCCTACAGGCTTTCCGTAGTAGTGGTCATAAGGAAAAATGTGAAGGGAGGCATATGTAAGGAAGATTTTTATTTTTTTAACTTTGTTGGTACTTTTTCTTCAAACATTGGTTAAGGGTCGTCATAAGCTAAAGTTGGCTTTTGATATTTGAGTTCTTTGAATCTATTTACAGTTTTGGTTGCTGCAACATCCTGTGGGCACAGTTCTACTCTTGTGTGGGGAGGAAGAATCCCATTTGTTTGTTAGATGCTGTCGTACTCTGAGAAACCGTGGGCCTCGTGAACTGTGGCCTCCATCATGTGACTTCTGTTTTTCTTGTGGAACTAGCTTTACAGGCTTGAGAATCTGACTCCGTTTTCTTGGCGGAAGACTTCCCATTTTTGTAATGTAATTCTCTGCTGATAGATGGTGTTATTCAAAAAAGTGAAGTTTGGGGGAATTCTGAAGTTGTTTTGGGTTTTTTGTTTGGTTTTTGTTTGTTTGTTTGTTTTTTAATGTGTGTGTTTTGTTTTAGGTGATACTTAACCGGAGGTGGCAGTGCTTGTCCAAGTTGCTGTCTGTCCCGCTGGTCCCTTTTTATCCTGCTCATTTATCTCTGTACTAAGCTATGTCTGGATGTTACTGTAGAAGCTACCAGAGCCATATGAAAGAGTATCCACTGCAAGAGTTTGTAATAGCATTCCATGGGCAGCTACTTAAGAGTACTACAGCTGTTGTCATTATCTAATACTCTCATGGAAAACTTAGTTTTGGTTACAGAAAATCTTTGAATGACTGAATGTTCACTTAATTTCTTTTAGTATAACTGATTGCTGTTGGCTTTTTTATCTAATCTTTGACAGTAGGTGTTTATGGGTGGGAAGTTGTTTTCAAAACTTTTATCAGTCATGAAGCACTAGTGATATCTCAGCAGGTGGCTTGGAATCTGCTGTGGTTCTGGTATGATGGACTGATACATTTCTATAGGTGATAACTTCTTGATACGCTCACCATGACTGATTTTACCGAGTATTCCTTACCGCTTAACTCCAAACAGCTATTTTCCTCTTAGTTTTACATTTTACTTGTCTTTACAGGATTCAGTTCATGGATTATAAGGGAGGTGAATGCCTAAATGTTTTTTTTTATTATTTTTGCCACATTGAAGTAATAAAGATGTGAGACTGGTATTAATAAAACACCTCTGATCTTTGGCCTTTCCCCCTACTCCCACCTGAGACCCTACCTATGTTTTATCCCTTTTCATCAAGCAAAAGGTTATCACCTTTCTTGATCAAGATGCTGTTCTTACAAAATTGTGACCTGATTCCCCGTTTAAACCATGTGTTTTACAGGACTAAGCATTTAGCTGTGTAATCAGTTATACACTAATCCTTCTGTCCCCTCTATATTTTTTCCCTCCCCACCCCCCTGGCACCTTGACTTTCAGATGAGTACTCAAAGGGGTAGAAGTCAAGGTGCATGGCTTATTACATTCACGAGGTTGATGCTTAGGAGGCTGTGGTGCAGTTTTTTCTTTCATGTTAATGCTTTTCTGTGTCTCTGTTCATACTTTTAAAATATATGAATCACTGTCTATATTACATCCTTAAAAAAAACCCAAACCAGAATCCAACACCCAAAAACTGCATAATCATCTCTGAATTCCTACTGAAGCGTTTGTTCCCCTTTCACGCCATATTGAATTTAGTCAAAGTGGAATGAAATCTGTGATTGGGTTAGTAGCAAAACTGAGACTTTTATATCCTGATAAATACTGTGCATGGTATTAACACAGCTGTGTTAATTAGCTATCCAAGCTATTTTAAATCATCTCTTAATCTTACCTGTTCATTACTTAATACTGCACTTTTTTGTTTTTCTATCTTAGCCTGTCATGATAAATCTGCAATTTCAAATCAACTTGCTGTAGTAACGGGAGAGCAACACATTTTGTAGTATTTACACAGAACAGTATCATTGCAGCTATCTCATTAGTTTATATCTTGTATGTGCCTGGTGGCCAAAGGGTCAGTGTAGTAGTGCGTGTTTATGTTGAAAGAAGTTCCATTTATTTAATTATTGAATTTGATCCTTAATTACCATTGATATTTTTGGAAATACCCCTTTGTGGAGTTTTATTAATTCTTGCATAGACAGAACTCAAGCTTCCTTTAAGTCTGAATCAAATGTAGAACTTGCTTTTATAATCGGAGGCAGCAAATCGCTTGAAATATCAGTTTTGAATTTGATGATCTACCTCCCACTTCTGTCTTGCAAAGGTTTGGCTTGGATGTACTGTGAATGATACAATATGCAATAAATAATATTCAGCATAAAGATAATGAACAATTAAAAAAAAAGAAGGGGGGGTTATTTGTGGAGAGTCACATATTGCTTCCATAATTGATAGAAATACCTGTTTCAGCTATAGGATTATGATGGATTTCAGCTGTTTGAACTACAGTTTCATAACTCCCAATTTAGGAAGATTGTTAATGACATTCATCTCTAATGGAAAGATTATCTGTTATTTCCAGTAGAGAAGCACTTCAACTTGTGATCAACCTACTGACTCTCTGCTAAAATTTGCATTCTGGTAATTTTTGTGGTTTAGAGTTTGTTCTACTTTTGAAGTACATAGAAAATAATAATCTTCAGTAAATAAGTAAGTCTAAGTAGTTCTGGTGTTACTGAGATTTATACCAGTGATGTCGATTCATTTATATTAATGCAACCCTGTAATGTGACTACCCTGCTTTAATTTAAAATTGGGTTGCATCAGTGAAATTGTTCCAACATAACAATTCACTGAAAGCTTGCATAAATGTGAATACTGCTCATGCTATTCAACAGCTTACAAATGCTTGACTTCTATATTTGGAAAATGATCTTTCACTGCCCTTTTGTTTACAGTTGGAAGCCTTTCTTAACTATGCAAAATAGGTATTAGGTTTTGGAATTAGCTGAAAGTGAGATAGGGCAAGATATTCACTTAAAAGTGAAATTGTTATTCATATCATGCTTTTTGGTACCTGATGGCTTTTGTGCTACTGGGACAGTGTAGACAGAAGGATGCAAATAATCATTCTCTGAGTAGAGCCTTCTAAACTAACTCCAGTACCAGCAATATGGCATTGTAATCAGTTTCACGTGATCTCACTTTTTTTTTGCCTTTTAAGTCTTCATATTCTGTGACAAATACTCAATTACATAAGATTTTCTAACTTTTATTGGCTTTTGCCTGCTTTAAGAGCCACTGTAACAGGTTTTTTCTTTTTTTGCTCTTTGTTTTGTAAAAAGATAATGTTTTGAATATTTATAAACACAAATATGAATTTGGAAACAACATGTCCTTTGATTCACAAAGGAGCCTGTACAAACACTGAAACAAAGACTCCTACTTCAGAATTATAGAAAAAAATAAGATATGCTTTCATTAAATATAGAATAGTAACCACGAAATACACATTCAAGCTAGTAATGAACTGACTGAAGCCAAGCCCTCTCTTGGATTGCTCATGCCTGACTGATCAGAGTTTACTCTTACTCTTCAGCAATGTGTCTTGATTTAATTGTGAGCTAAAAATCTTCCTATGTCACTTTGAGTGTTAAGAACATTCAATTAAAAAAACAACCCAAAATTACTTTGAAATCAGGGAGCATTCTTGCTTAAAGTTGAATTTATGTTTTATAGCTAGTAGAATGGGAAAGCCGTCTGCCCCTTCCAATAGGACATATACATCAGAATGTAGCCACAGAGTTTAGTCACCTCCAATTGTGTAGTGAGCAAATGTGAACTAGTATATCTGAGGATGTTATGCAGGGAGAATGAGCTTCCCAGTGGTCTGGAGAGTGGACTGGGGGATTCAGCATCTTTGCAGAAGGGCATTAGCTGCAGCTGTTTAATTGCAGGAATTGGAATGTTGAGAGAATGGGCCAAGAGCTGCTTCCTGAAATGAGAAGAAAAAGCCAATTTTGTAGGAAGAAAGCAGCAGCTTTATCCCTCTTCAAATCATAATTTTTATCTTAATAAATGAAACTTATCAAGAGTCCTCTGAAAGCTGCATTGTGGCTATGTTAAGTTATAGAAAGAGGAAGGAGGTAAAGAACCTTACTAAGTGTTGTGTTATACTTTCATGGCTGGTGACTTTTGCTGTTTTCTTTTGAGATTGAGAGCTCCAACAAAAGCCATCATTGTAAACTCAGTGTTTACACATCCAATGGGATTGTTTGCCTCAATATGTTCCTCCATGAGCAAAAAGTTCGCTGACATAAAATTGTCAAAAAATTAATGTCAGCACCCCCTCTTTTCCTTCTGTTACTCCAGTGAAATACGTTATCTGTTTTGGTAAATGGCAATATGTGTGATATTTGTGAGTCATATCTGTGACTGATGGCTACTTGGCTGTTAATATTCCTATGCCAAATAGCTGAAACTTATGGACACTTTTGTGTAAGACTGCATTGGACTGAATAAGGTCTTCCAAGCAAGATGCTCAGGAGGTAGGGGCTATTTCATCCTTCTAATTCTTTTTCCCTAAAGATATTTGTGGAGCCTCTGCCCCATGTTTTAGTCTCTGGAGTTCCAAAAATCTTCATTGCTGCTTCTTCTGCGTCTTCACTATGGCATGTATATGTCCAAACAACCTGCAGAAGTCTTCTGGTTTTTGTGTGGTTTGTTTTATGCAGCTTTTAGGTGATTTGAAAGACTTTCTCATCCACTCTGTTCCTCATGGAAATGTTGCAGCCTCCATTGCATCTTTTGATATGTTAGAGAGCATTATGTGAATGCAGAAACATACTTATAAGGAGACCCTGCTAGAGTTGCATCTACTATCCAAGGCTGAAGTGAATTGAGTCCATCTGTAAAGAAGGTTTAACATACCGTCCTGGGCTCATATGCAGCACTTCTTTTTTTTTTTTTTTTTTTTTTCTCTCATCAAAATCATATTAATGATCTTGCCTCTCTGTTCTTCTCTTTGGCACTAACACTACAGCATCCTCCTGAAACTTCATTGTCAGAGCACTTTCATAAACTAGCAGAATCACAGAAATTTCAAAGAATTGTAGAACAGTTGAGGATGGAAGGAACCTCTGGAGGTCTCTAGACGAAAATCCATGCTCAAAGCAGGGTCAACTAGAGCAAGTTGCTCAGGGCCTTGTCTGGCTGGGTTTTGAATACTTCTAAGGATGGAGACTCCCATGTCGAGTTCTTAGTTAGGTGTAAGTGGAGTTTCCTGTGCCTGTTGCTACTTGTCCTGTCACTGAGTGTCATTGAGAAGAGTCTGGCTCCCTTGTCTCTACTCCCTGCCCACCCTACCCCACCTACAAATACACATACACATCTATAAGGTCTCTTCAAACCTTCTCCACTTAAGGCTAAATAATCCCAGCTCTCTTCAGCTCTTTCTCTCTCTCTTTCTTTATATGTCAGATGTTCCAATCCCTTAATCACTCGCACATTTAGATGTTTATTCTCCTTGTGTAGATAACAGTGCTTCCTTTCCAAAAAGTGGGAGGTGGAGTCCAGGAAGCCTTTTAATTATAGCAACCCTTTTCCTCATCTCACAGTATGAGCTGCAATATCTACCACAAATAATCCAGTCAATATTGCTACGCCTAACCCAGCAAAGGACAATTTGCACCACATGCAGCCAAGAAAGAAAACAGACCTCTGTGAGCCACAGCAGTGAGTGTTTGCTTTTCATCTGTTGTGCGTGCTTGTTAATAGATAGCCTTGGATGAAACACACAAACCCAAGAGTATCTGTCACTTCTGCAAATCACAGTTATGGTTGTAGGTAAGCTTTAATTCTTGGATTTCAGAAATATAAAATGTAGCTACATTTGATATTCTGCTGAAAATGTATGAAGACAATAGTAATGGCTTAATGCTGAGTTAATGAAACTTTGTGGCTCTTAACATATGCTATAAATACTACCTTCTTCAAAAAATTAGCGTGAATTGAAATTAAACTAGAAGAGCTATTAACATAGTCTTCAAAGTTACAGATGCTTGATATGACAAGGAAAAAAACCAAACCCCTAACAATCAGTATAGGGCCAAAGCTGTTGAAGTTCTGCATTGAGTTTGTTGAATAGATTCATGACTTTATATATAGTCTGATATTTATAGATTAAATGTTCGATAGTACTTTATGTGCATCTAACTATATGTAACTTAGAAACTGTAATATATTAATCAAAGGTGATTGTGTAACAATTTTTATAGTTCATGTTTCATGCAAAGAAAATTCTTTCATTCAAAGTAACTTCTAATGTACAATAATAAACACATTGTAACTGGAACAATGTGTAGGCTTAGTCACTGAGAAGGAGTCAGTCTTTGACAGTAGATACAGTACAGTATTTGACATTTTAAAGGTAGTGCTCACTTATTCCCAGTTCTCACAGATGTCATGATTTCCCTTATTACTAGTATAAATGAGTTTTATAACAAGAGAAAATTAACAATAGTAAAGTAGCTTATGTGATTTTTTTTTTCCTAATAAAAAGTGATTAAATTCCATTTAAGAACAAATTTGGATCTACTTGCTCTGTTGCATGTCCTGGTTCAGTTAAAAAAAATAGTTTTCAAGCCTGTAGTCCTTTTTCTCACTTGAAGGCGTAGTTTACTGAGCAAGCTTTCACTTTTTCAGGAACCCAACAGCTCAAACTAATGCAAATAGATGTAAAACATGTATTAAGAGCCTTTGGTGTAACTATAAGCAACAGTCAAAAGGAAGGATGAGAAAGGGGTAAGCAGAAGTTTCAAATGAATGAAGCGAAACCATGTAAGCTGATACTTTTTAGACTGTCAAAGCGAGTACTTCTCCAGTTGACTCTGTTCTTAAAAGTATCAGCCCCCCCCCCAAATTAAGTTAATTGTTTAGGTAAAGTTTAGCTATTAAGAGAAGATACCGCTGAAAGGAAGATTTACATTTAAAAAAACCTCTTAATGGTATGATTGGAAAATCCTGAGTACAACAGGTTATCTTCTCTCAGTGAAGCAATGTCCGCCTGGATTTACAGAGACCTTGAAATGACTTGTTATATGATGTTTTATTAATTTTTTGAGGTGTCTGAGGGATTTCCCACCATCTGTTAATACCAGTCTAAGCCCACATGTGGGCTTCAAAATGCTTTAAGTGTTGAATTTTTTAAGTAAGAAATCCTTCTCTTAAAACTAAACTTAAAGCGGTTAAGAGGTTTCAGAGTGTAAATACAAAATACTTTTTTTTTTTTTTTTGTAGTCCAGATTTAAGCTCTTGGATCATTTATCACAGCTTTGGTTTGTGGTTCTAGCCTGTCCTATGAAGTTAGAATGGCTGAAAATACTTGTAATTGAGCTCTTCTCCTGCACTAGTTATGACATAACTGGCTTTTCAACTTTAAGTCGGTTGAGCTCTGTTTTAGCCAAAACTTACTTCACCCTGAAAAGAAAGCAGTGCATATAATGTATTTTCTTCTGGCTGAGATCAGTCCTAGATGTGTCTTGTACCAAAACCTGATACTATCCAGATGTGCAGAAAAAGACATAAGAAATTTGAAGTGTTGATATAATCTAAGTCCTTTCTGGAGGTCAGAGGAATCTTAGGAGCACCTTGTTTAAATTATTATTTCAAAACTCCTCTCTCATATGCTTCTTGTGGAGTTAGAGTAGATTTTAGGACTTCCTCAGTAAGGAAGCTGGTTAAGCAACCTGAACTAAACGGGTGCCAGCCTGCGAACATAGGGATTCAGTTTTCTGAACTGCGTCCATGGTCATGTTATGTCTTTCTATATTACCATCTCTTCAAGTGTTGTGTTTCCCCCAGCCCCTTATAGATACTAGAGCTTTTCGGGGTGTGTGGCATTTTTGACGATGAGGGTTGGGGTTTTTTCCTTAAGCAGTGCATCTGAACTGGATATGTATGTTTTTGCTGCATGAGTTTTTGAAAAATCGTGGGTTTAAAAATTTCCTTATGTTTACATTTTGTAGAGTATGAGCTGTTGAGGAGACCACATACTTCATAGTACAAGCTGCAGCTGACAGTGCAGCCAATGTGAATTTTGATTTAAAATTCCTTTAAGAAATCCTGAAGATTTTCTGGGAGGTAGGAAGGAATTGTTTGTGGTCTAAAAACAAATCCTGACTTAAGAAAAACTTGTTGGCATTTCTGTTTATTTAGAAAATTGAAATCCAACCAAATAGTCTATACTTAGTGTAGCAAAATGAGATCTTTAAAACACTATAATGAAAGGCTACTGAGGCATTATTAAAAATTAATACAGCCAAGAGAGTTATTGAGAAAAGTAGCATTTAGCAGTAATTGTTAATACATTTTGGTACTGCTGTATGGTAAGTAGCTTCCTCCTTCTTAATCTGCGTTCAGTTTCTGTAGTAATATTTTGAAGAATTTTTTTCAACATTTTTTTTCTTCTCATATATTTGTAAATTAAGAGTAACCGTTCTAGGACAATAGGTTTGTACTGTGACTGAAAATAAAGACTTGCCTGAAGTCTTTTATTGTTATAGGCATCAAAATAAGCTGTAGAGGAAAAATACTTTAAGTAATCAGACTGATCTTTGGGGAGTAAAATGTCATACAGAAAACTATATTATGATGCTTTGTGGGGACAATGTCTGTGATAATGCTCAGGTTTTGAAGGTGTTGGGGTTTGGGGGATTGGAGTGATATAGTCCTGGTCTCAGAGAGTGTATTAGGTTTGTGTGGCAAGGTTTGGGGGCAGGGGGGTGAGCTACAGGGGTGGCTTCTGTGAGAAGCCGCTAGAAGCTTCCCCCGTGTCTGACAGAGCCAATGCCAGCCGGCTCCGAGTTGGACCCACCGCTGGCCGAGGCTGAGCCCATCAGCGACGGTGGTAGTGCCGCTGGGAGAACAGATTTAAGAAGGGGGGGAAAAACCTGCTGCGCAACAGAAACTGCAGGCAGAAAGAGGAGTGAGAATACGTGAGAGAAACAAATCTTTGTGCAGACCCCCAGGTCAGTGCAGAAGGAGGGGAGGAGATGCTCCAGGCGCCAGAGCAGAGATTCCCCTGCAGCCCGTGGGGAAGACCACGGTGAGGCAGGCTGTCCCCCTGCAGCCCAGGGAGGTCCACGGGGGAGCAGATCTCCACCTGCAGCCCGGGGAGGACCCCACGCCGGAGCAGGGGGATGCCCAAACGAGGCTGTGACCCCGTGGGAAGCCCACGCTGGAGCAGGCTCCTGGCAGGACCTGTGGCCCCGTGGGGGACCCACACTGGAGCAGGCTGTGCCTGAAGGACTGCAGCCCATGGAAAGGACTCATGGTGGAGCAGGGGACGAGTGAGGAGTCCTCCCCCTGAGGACGAAGGAGCGGCAGAGACAATGTGTGATGAACTGACCCCGACCCCCATTCCCCGTCCCCCTGCGCCGCTGCGGGGACGAGGTAGAGAAAATCGGGAGTGTAGTTGAGCCGGGAAGGAGGGAGGGGTGGGGAGAAGGTGTTTTAAGATTTAGTTTTATTTTCTTATTACCCTACTCTGATTTGATTGGTGATAAAATAATTTATTTCCCTGAGTCAAGTCTGTTTTGCCCATGACGGTAATTGCTGACTAATCTCCCTGTCCTTATCTCAAGCCACAAGTCTTTTGTTATATTTTCTCTCCCCTGTCCAGCTGAGGAGGGGAGTGATAGGGTGGCTTGGTGAGCACCTGGTGTCCAGCCAAGTTCAACCCACCACAGAAAGATAGGGTTTTTTTAAATGATGGAAACATTTTGAAATACAGTTCTCAAAGAGGTACAGAAAACCTGGGGTTAAATATTTTTGTTTATAGTTGTAAGCAGAATTACAGTTTTATGCAGAGATTGATGGACGTACACAGTACTGTTCATTTCTCTGTATTTCAACAAACAGCTGTTTTTCAGCTTTTGAAACGTGTGGACTTTCTTCATTGCATTGATGTTTGCAGTAGTGAGGTATAATTAAAAAACTGCGATTGGTACTTTGCAGTGATGAACAAGGTTTAGTTATGCTTACTGGCTGTCCTAGATACATTGGCGTTTCTGATACACCAGTAGATTCTGACTGGTTAGTTAAAAGAACTGGCAGTGGCGTCCAGCCCTTCAGCAGCTCCGCTGCCGCCTCTGGAAAGTCTTGTTTGACAGAGAGGAATCGGCTTGTCCTCTCACGCAGATTGCTGATGGCTCTCTTCGTACACGTGAAGCTATTTAGAGACTTCTTGCAGGACAGTGTTACCAATAAACAGCTTGCATTAAAGTTTTGTCACTAATCCCACACTCTACTTCAGTGTGATGTGGATGAAAGTGCTTACATTTCGTGCTCTATAGCTCTTCCTTATACATCTAGGGATTATTTCCTACTAACGAGCACCCCTTGTGTGACACACACTGGCAATGCATGCCCAGCTTTCACACAGAGGCTCGGAACTTGGGTCTTGTAGGATTCGTATCTCACAGCTACATCGTGCTTTTTAAGTCTCTCGCTGAACAGAGGGAAGTCTGTAACTGTTCTTGTGGAAAGTTCATAGTGGTTGAGATGTTTTACCCTGGCCTGGAATATTATAATTAAGTGTGTATAAAGAGGAAATTAAATGTTTTCATTTTCAAGTCTATCAGACAGCTACTGCTATTTAAAACTCTCTTGTGTAGGAGAAAACTGTAATTTATTTGTTATGGCGTTTGAATGGTAGGTTACAATTTAAATGTAACAAATGAACAGTAACTTCCGAAGTTTATGTCAGTTCTGGGTATGTTCAAAGTGCAACCAACTAGTTTTTAGTTAAGCATCATACTGCCATGGCACAGTTACTGTGAGATTTCTTCTTTTTTAACTGGAAGGCTGGAAGGTTTTTCTAATTTTTCTTAGAAGAAATGATCAGGGCCAAGTTTGAACTCCTTATCACTGTCATAGTATTTTCTGTTTTGGTTGACTGCCAGAGACCAGTGTGTGTGTGTTCTACCTGGAACCATATGATTGTCTTTATCTGTATTTGGTAGTTATGCCATGGATGCTTACATAAGATTTTCTTTGTGTAGGTGAGATTAACATTGTTTAATTTTGTGTACTTTTAAAATTGCAGAACCCTTCCTTTTTTCCTTGTACAGGGCCAGTTAAGACATTCCCAGATGTCTGGCACGTTTACTTGCAAACTGCCATTGAGCTGCACACACATTGTTCGGTTGGATCATCTTTTCTTGTTTAAAAATTCATGGCAAAAATTAAAGAAAATGGAATGCCTCAGTAAATTATAAATATAAGGATTTGGAGGCACTTCTGCAGCATGAAAAAATGTTAATATAGATGTTGTTACCCAGCTTTGAATCACAGGATTCTGAAGCCTTAAAGATGAACTATGAAGGCTGGTTAAAATCAGAAAAAAAAATCCTTGGATCAGTTACAGAATGTTAAATCATGACTCACAGAACAATTTAGAATGGAAGGCCTCTTATTAGTGGTAGTCAAAACTGAGAAAGCATGTATTCCAGTGTGGGCTTTGGGGGAGGGCATGATGGAACATGTGCAGATCTAAAAATCCGATATCTTCTAAATACTATGCTTTTTTTTGTTGTTATACGTAAAAGGATTTGTTTTTATTTTCCTTTCAAAAATGTTAAAGGTTGCTTGTTTAAAAAATGTGGCTTTATTGGACTTGGACAGTCCTTTTGTCCTCAACAGAGTGGCCTCATGGCTCTTCTTGGTTGGTTGTGTTGGTGACACATTACTTACAGGTGAATAAAATTTGCTCCTTTGAGATAAAGGGGCTCTACAGAGCTGTTTACAGTAATAAAGTAATTTAAAAAGCTACATGTCTGCCCTAAGTAAGCAGATAAAACTGGATAAAAAAAAGGGATATAATCTGTTTAGTGAGGCACTATTTGTTTTAGACATATTGGCCAATGCTTTCTTTGTCATTGTTCAATTGGTTGGACTTTACTTTCTTCAGAATGGAAATTTGAATTAATGTACTTAAAGATTCACTTTTTTAATACTTTACCGTCTTCACTATTTAAATATGACTACATTTTTAAAGTCTTCTTTTGATCTGCAATAGCAAAGTTCACTGTAATCCTTGTCATAAGTGATGTCAAACAGTGGGTTACGGCTTTACTTTCAAATTAAGTAAAAATTGAATTGTCATGGAGGACAAGTATTGAAGATGCATTTCAGTGACTGTATTTGTGGAGTATTGTGTAGGTGTTGTTAGCAAAGGAAACAGAAACCAAGGATCTGATGCAAGCTTTCAGTCTGCTGGTTTTGGCTTTTTTTTTTTTCCTCTTTTGTAGGCCTATTTGATTAGATTTGCATATGTTCTCCCTTCAGCTTACATATCTTCACTATTGCAGCTTATCTGCAGCTAAAATTATTGTATTTTTTCCAAAATTCTTGTTTTAAATCATTCTTCAAAGTGAGTATCTTTACTTATTGAATGAAAGTAGGGCTACTACAGTCTTTTATCCTGAGTAAACAGATTACATTTTCCTATACTAAATTTTCGTGAACATCAAAGCTATGCCTATTCTTACAGGATTTTGGGCTAATTGGTTTTGGGTTTTTTTTAAATGGATTTAAAATGAAAAATATGCATATATTTCTAGCTCTGCATTCCTTAAAATAAAAATATACTTTTCCAATAATGTTCACAATATTTGAAGTGTGAAGTATTTCTTCTGGCTGGAGTATTTTAGCAAAATACTTCTTTCCCTAAAAATCCTTGATGTGCATACATTAACTTTACTGAACTACTTTTCATGAAGAACAATGAAAAATCAGTTTCAGAATCGTGGGATGACTTTATTGTTTGTTTGGGGTTTTTTTCCATTTCTTTAACACGTATTCTTATGGAAGAAATAATGGCAAACTAAAAAAAAAAAACAAACCAAACACATAATGAAATAATCCCACTTCTGTGGAAGTCAATTCATTCTTTTTTTAAACTTCTTAGAATACCAGTCTTTTTAAATAACTTTCTTTGAACTAAAAATTAAAGCTGGTTATTTTGCACAGTGGGATACTAAGGGGTATCAGGAAGTCTCAGCTCTGAGCATGGTCTGTGAAAGTTTTCTTTCCAGATTGATTTTTGATAGACAGATCTATGAAGGGCTAGAATTAGATTACTAATATCATTTTCACTTGTGAGAGAATACCATATTCTAGGCAGCATCAATAAAAGTAAAAAGTTAATTCATTGTGCTCTGTCATGCTAGATTGTATTTCTACCTTTCTTCATGGATTTTTTTTTAATGACTTCTGAACATCAAAAACTTACTTGATGCCTGTATACTGTTGAGGGAAAAAGCAGGAGTTTTGAAAGCATATGAGGAACTATACAAAGAAGTTGTGATGAAAAAAATATTTGTGGTTGTGAAGTTTAATTGCTATAGTACATTTTGCTTAAAGGGGTGTTTTCAATGAACTTTTTTAACTGTGTGTAAATAGCATCTAATATAACAAGGGGAAAATGTTTTACTTGCAGATTTATACAAATCAAGTAAATATGCATCTTAATAGAGCAACATAGATGCAAGTACAACCTTTTTCTTTTTAAAGGAAAAATAAATGTGTATGAATTTTTCCAGCAGTTTTAGTTGACTTTTCTATATTTAAGAATTTTTTTATTTTTTTTTTTACTTCTCCCTCCTTCTCCATGAAATCTGGTATGTTAGATGGGCCATCATCTTCTGTTAAGTAATTGGTTGGGGAAAGAATTATGTGGTGGAGGTAGTCCAAGCACCATTTTTTGAACATTACTTGAGTTCTTCAGCAGTTAAGTTTTATTGAGCAGGACAGATCTAGGAATCAGAGTAACTTTGAAAAGTGGGATTTATACAGTTCTGAAAATTCTCTTCCAAACTTCTTGGTCATCAATATAAAAGACATCCTTTAAACTCTTTTAAGTATTTCCTTAGCCAAAGAAGCAGTACTGACAGGTAGGTTCTTGTACAGTTAACATGTATCTCGCACACTCAGATTACCAACTGAATTTCAGATTGGTTTTAAATGTTCAAGTACAGTACAAAACATCTTGTGGAACTCTAACGTTCATCACCAAGTTAAAATATTTATTATAAGTGCTAAAAGGGAGCTATGAAGGCTCCTACTTTAACTTGAGTAAATGGTTTATGGGAAGGAAAAGATAGAGGGGAAGAAAAACCCTTGAACGTTCAGTAATTTCTCAACTTCAGTATTTATAAAACTGTGTTCCAGAATTACTTGGTATATTCCTCTTTTCTGGCTGTGTTAGATGTTCTTGCTCTAAGAATGCGTGCCTGTATTACACTAAGGTTTGACTAAAGAAGCGATTTATTTATTTATTTGAAAATGCTGGTTTGATGTGATATTCTTGGCATATTTTGATGCCTGAATCTAGTGTTGCCAGTCATAAACCCATGAGATTCTTGCTTAGGTCATAGAATCATAGAATACCAGGTCGGAAGGGTCCTCAAGGATCATCTGGTCCAACCTTTCTTAGCAAAAGCACAGTCTAGACAAGATGGCCCAGCACCCTGTCCAGCTGAAAAGTGTCCAATGTTGGGGAATCCACCACCTCCCTGGAGAGATTATTCCAATGGCTGATTGTCCTCATTGTGAAAAATTTTCCTCTTGTGTCCAATTGGAATCTCCCCAGGAGCAACTTGTACCCGTTACCCCTCGTCTTCCATATGACCCCTTGTAAAAAGGGAGTCTCCATCTTTGTAGCCATCCTTTAAATCCTGGGATGTGGTGATAAGGTCCTGTCGTGGTTTAACCCCAGCCAGCAACTAAGCACCATGCAGCTGCTCACTCACTTCCCCCCACTGCCCACTGGGATGGGGGAGAGAATCGGGAAAGGAAGTAAAACTCATGGGTTGAGATAAGAATGGTTTAATAGAAAAGAAAAGAAGAAACTAATAGTGATAATGCTAGTAAAATGACAATAGTAATAATAAAAGGATTGGAATAGACAAATGATGCACAGTGCAATTGCTCACCACTCACTGATCGATGCCCAGTTACTTCTTGAGCAGTGATTGCCCCCCAGGCCAACTCCCCCCAGTTTCTATACTGGACATGACATCACATGGTATGGAATACCCCTTTGGCCAGTTTGGGTCAGCTGCCCTGGCTGTGTCCCCTCCCAGCTTCTTGTGCCCCTCCAGCCTTCTTGCTGGCTGGGCATGAGAAGCTGAAAAATCCTTGACTTTAGACTACACATTACTTAGCAACAGCTGAAAACATCAGTGTTATCAACATTCTTCTCATACCTGGCTCAAAAACACAGCACTGTACCAGCTACTAGGAAGACAATTAACTCTACCCAGCTGAAACCAGGACAGATCTCCCCTAAACTGCCTTTTCTCAAGGTTGAACAAACTCAGTTCTCTCTGCCTTTCCTCATACGGCATGCTTCCCAGTCTTTGATCATCTTCGTGGCCCTTCTCTGGACCCTCTCCAGCCTGTCCATATCTTTTTTTGCATGGAGGGGACCAAAACTGAACACAGTATTCCAGGTGTGCCCTGACAAGCGCTGAGTAGAGTGGGATAATGACTTCTTTATCTCTGCTGGTGATGCAGTTGTTGCTGCAACCCAGCATCCTGTTGGCTTTCTCTGCCGCAGCAGCACACTGATTTGTGTGTCCTTGATTTGTGGTTGGTGAAGGCAGAAAAGTGGCTTCTTGTCTTCATTGTGATAAAATTTTTTTATTTGAATAGCTTGCTTATTTTACTGATTATATAGTATGGCAGTCACTAATTCCTGAGCTGCTGTAAGGTTCTTGCATCAGATTTTTTTTTTCAACTTGACAGCAACAATATATTCAGTAGTTGACTGCTGGTGAAAGTGCAATAATTGGTATTAAGATGCATGTTGAAATCTGGTGTACACAATGCTGTCCTTAAAAGTGAAAGATTCTGACTGCACGTGAGACTCCTAACAGAGAAGGAGAGGCCATTTAAAAGCTCAGCTGTTTGGGTCGGGTTTTGACAAAAGAGGATCTGTTGATGGATAAATGCAACTGAGGGATGCCATTCCAAATTAAATTTTATTATCATTATGAAAGATATGCTCTAAAACTTGAGTCCCTTCTAGTGAGACATCAAGAAATCCTTTTAAAAAGAAAGATAGGGTAGGTTTTAGAATTGTGAAGCTGGAAGCTAAAATTATATTTTTTTTCCCCTGCTATAATCTCTCTCTCTACAACTTGGAAAAAAAAAAAGCTGGTCAATCTGAGAATCCTTTTCAGATTTTAATTTTTCAAAATACACCATATTTTTTCTGAAAACACAGGCAGAGAGCCTGTGTGCTTGATATAACCAACCATCTGTTGTAGAAGTTGTCCTCAAGATATCACTACTCTCTGTGTGTGTGTGCAATTATGGTTTCCTAATTTCTTTTTATGAGCTCTATTTTAGTGTCATTCCTTTCTCACAGATTACAGTATTAGTGTAATTTCTAAAACTCCTTTTTTTAATATGTTTTTCTAAGCCACCTAAATCCAAATTTTTTTGAAGTCCCTGAGGATGCGATTGTTCCCCTCTTCCCAAAGGCGTGCTCATATGCATCTGAAGAAAAGTTAATGGTTAGGCTTCATTATATTCTTAACATGAAATTCAGCTTCTAAAACAGACTTCTGTGAAGCCAATCTTACACCCCCTTCGGGTCTCATGAGATTTATTAAGTATATTGGTATAAAGTTCCCAAAACCTCAGCTACAACCAATGCAGTGGCAACATGTTACCGTGGTCATACTTTGCACAGCTTTTGATCAGGGCCTTCATTGCTTGAGACTGATGCGTAGCTGTGAATGTACTCATCTTGATGCTGATCTTTCCTTGCTATCCTGAGGTCAGCTTGGGTCAGTGATCAAACTGCAGCCTGTATATGCATGGCCATTTGTAGCAGGCAGCATTTCTGTTCCCTCTATGCCCAGATAAACTTCAGTCTTATGTGTCCTTGAGATCACATACCTTCAGAGTGCTGCTAGCACAGTTCTGCTGACGTTCCTTTTTCCACAGAACGGTGGCAGGACCATCAGACCATCTGAATTAATAAGTCTTTCCCTCCAAGTTTGTTTTCATTTATCTGCTGATTTGGAGAGCTTATTCATGTAGCCAGATCAACGTGAGCCTATCAAGAGCATAGAAGGAGGTTGCACACCAATGTAGTGTAACTTAGGTAAGGAGCATGTGCCAGGCATTTTTCTTGTGTTCAGGATTATGATGTACAGGTGAATGATAACGTGACTGGGTGGTTTTACTTGCATAAAAAAGAAATCTGAGTTTGTGTCATAAAATAGATCAGTCTTTGTGAGTAGCATATAAATAGTAGTTTGCCTATCAGAAGTTTCCTTTACAGAAGTGATGAACTTGTAGAAGGTGGCGGAAGGCTTTTTTACCAAGGTCTATAGTGACAGGACAAGGGGCAATGGTTTTAAACTGAAAGAGGGTAGATTTCAATTGGGTATGAGAATGTAAAAAAAAAAAAAAAAAAAAAATTTTTTTCTATGAGAGTGGTAAGACACTGGAACAGATTGCCCAGAGCAGTTGTGGATGCCCCATCATTGGAAGTGTTCAAGGCCAGGTTGGATGGGGCTTTCAACAACCTGAAAGTGAAAGATTTCCCTGCCCATGGTGGGGGTAGGTATTGAGCTTGATCATCTTTAAAGGTCCATTCCAACCCAAACCATTCTGTGATTTTTATGAGCACTCTCTGGCATATGAGAAATGGGCATTTCATTTGCTTAGGTGATATAAATAGCAGCTATAGTCTGTCCTTCATGTCCTTCTTGAGGATCTGTTTCTGTGGGATCAGTTTTTCATTGAGGGCTCAAATGGAGTGTGTAGCCAGTCTACTCAGGACCTTAGTCTGTGTTCTGTGTTCTACTTCTCCTAATTCCTTGGTGACTGAGATTCGAATGTAGTTGAAGGGGGGAGAGGGGAGGAGTGAGATGAAGTGCTTGTGACCCTGCTTGTGACTGTGTGGGGAAGCTTAGGTGCCATTGTTGTTTCAGTCAGTTAAGCCTGTTATCTAGGATTTGCAAATCTGTTGTGTTCTTGCAAGCCCTGCTCAGTCAGAGGATGAAGGGGGTATCTCTTAGCTGAACCTCATATCCCTTGTGAAATGGATTTTGTATGCTAGGTACCTTTCTTTCCTAAACCTATTTTTCAACAGGTAAAGGCTGCATGGCTTCCACTAAGTGAACCAGATTCAAGCATGAGTCTTCCTCATGGGTGATGGTTGTCATCAGATTAGGATGCTTCTTAGGCTGTGAGCTGCATTAAGGTCTGCTGTGTTGAAGCTGTCCAACATCATCTCTTCTTGATCTATGCTTGGTTCTGTCTCTCCACACTCCTTCCATATAGGGATAGTAAGTTGCTTAATTTCGTCAGGTAGCTTGTACCTCTGTGGGATCTGAACAGGACAGGCAGTGGGTTGTTGGTATGCGTTCTACCTTTTGCAATCCATTTATTGTTTCACCTTTTCAGAAAACTTCTGCCTCCATTGGAAGAACTCCTCGCTTTAATGGCAGGTTACTGTTATGCTGGCTTTTTCTCCAATCAGATCGCTTGTTCTCAATGAGGGTCATGACTGAATTTCTCCTCAGATGAGCTTAATTTATTTCTATTTTGTTCTCTGCCTCTCAGGCAGAGGCATTCCTTTATATCATGGATCCAGGGAAATTACCTTCTTACCATGATGAACCAAGGTGTTAAGATGCAGCCATCTTTGTCTAGAAGATAATCAAAGTTGTATTCTGTTGTGTCAAGACTTTATACAAAACCATGGAAATAGATTCAGTTCAAAGTTGGAGAATTCTCCTTACTGGACATCAAAATGTTGCTACCTGGAGCTTCTGTCTCATTTCTGTCAAGCTATGTGTAATCAAAAAATATCCAATAACAGCACTTTTTTTGGCAGAGCAGTTTTGCAATAACTTTCTGAAAAAATATCTTGAAAAAGAATTCCAGTAGCTTGTGATTTTGCAAGATACTGTACAAGGACTGTTACTTCTCTTGGAACCACCCAATGTGTTTTTGTGCCTTACAGATTTAAAAAGGAATAAATAAAAATTATAAAAAGTTACTCTTTTGTATATGTGATTACAGTTAGCTTATGGGTGCCAAATTGGGAACTTCATCTTTCCTTCTGTGAAACATCTAGCATGACAAGATCCAAGATCTTTTACTGAGATCAGCATCACCAAGGAGTTAACTTAGTCATTTGGCTAATGCAGATGAGCTGTTGGTAACCCAGTGATGCAATAGTGTTAGTAGAAGAGGGCTGTTTATGTCAGGATCCTAGAAATCTTTGTTGATACTTAGCTATGGGGAGACCTTGATTGCTTCTTTGGAACATAGTCTAACCTCTACCAGAATGAGAAGAGATCCCACATTAGCTATTAGTGCTAGTACCAGGGATTCTGAAGAGCAACACAAGTGGTGCAGAGGACCTTGTGATACACATTTTAGGGGAAGTTACTTCAGACTTTTTAGTCCGGTCCTGTTTGTTAGCAACTGAAACACTTTATTTTTGAAGATCTGGATTTCCCTGGGTTGATTTTTGTGTGTACTCCTGGAGTGCATCTTTCATTTTAGTCATCTGAAATATAATTTGTGCATCATGTTGTGATGTGAACTGAAGCATCCACATTCAAAACTGAGATCTAGATGATTCACTTCAAAAGCACACCTCAGATCTCGTGAACTATGATGCTAACGTGGACATACTCTGAGTTTTCCCTTCTCACCTATTTTTATAGATGTTTTCCATTTAGGTGCGCTGATTACCAATCCTCACTTCATACCTGATGGTCAAGCAGAGGTGATACCTAGGAAGACATTTTTTCACCAGTTAGCACTGTTAAGGTAGATGTGAAACTTTGATGACACTTTCTTAGTCAGGAGTAAAGATTATCACTTTAATTGGTTCTTATTCTAAATATTCTCCTGTTTAATCTGCATTTTCCCATTATGAAATTAATTCCCTACAAAATGCTGAGCTGTTTATTTATGAGAAGGTTTGCATCTGACTACTGTAGGTATGCAAATGGTGTTTGGGAAAAATGTAAACTGTTAAACTGTCGTCTGTTGCAGGGATCGTACTGTTAATCACTCCTTTATGTTTCTTTGGTTTAATCAGTCTTATGGGGATTATAAGAGGGAGAAGTTGAAGGTTATGTTTAGAATCATACTAACCATGCATTACAGTCTTCACTCCATTGTTTAAAAGTGATACAATTTTCAGAACCTTCAGAGTGCTAAACACCTTGTTTATGGCCAAAATGAGAAAAATCTAGAAACAGCATCTGTTTAAACAAGTCTGATAACCTGGAGAATTTGGTGATTTCTGCTGCACTCTGCTTGCCCCCCCCGCCAAATTAATTCCATTATGATCTGATTTTTTCAGTAGAAATTTATTTTTGAGTGGATGATGTATTTTTTGAGGGGAAACCAGTGATTTATTTAATTTATTTTTTTTTTTATCCCTCCCCCAATATTCCTTTGTGGTGAGTTGACCTTGGCTGGACGCCCGGTGCTCACCAAGCTGCTCTATCATTCCCCTCCGCAGCAGGACAGGGAGGGGAGAGATGAAGATGGAAAGGAACCTGTGAGTCAAGATGAAGGCAGTTTAATAAAGCAAAAGCAAAGGCCGCATGTGGAAGCAAAGGAAAACAAAAGATTTATTCTCTGCTTCCCATCATCGGGCGATGTCCAGCCACTTCCAGGGTAGTAGGGCTTCAGTACATGTAACGGTTGCTCTGGAAGACAAATGTAATAACAAGTTTCCCCCAACCCTGTTCTCTTAGCTTTCGTTGCTGAGCAGACATCGTATGGTCTGGAATATGCCTTTGGTCAGTTTGGGTCAGCTGTCCTGGCTACGTCCCCTCCCAAGATCTTGCCCACCTCCAGCCTAATGGTGGGGGGCGGAATGTTGGAGACACAGCCACGGCTGCTTGGCAGTAGCCAAAACACTGGTGTGTTATCAACACCTTCCTAGCTAAAAATACAAAGCATAGCACTATGAGGGCTGCTATGGGGAAAATTAACTTCGTCTCACTCAGCCGGACCCAATGCATCCTTTTGTATGTAACCTCACGTGTATGGCCTTCTGCATTCTTCCTCAGTAAGTGCTGAGTTAAACAGCTGTCTAAAGTAAGATTCTGTTTTGTGTGTTAGTGTATGCTTTAAACCCTTGCATTAGGAGTCCACTACAAGAAAATAAATGGTAGGAAGTTGGTGCTGCCTTTACCAAATGAAATTTGTATGTGCTCTGGGAAAGTAAGTAGCCGGAGTCTGTCAGTACAACTGTTAAATTCCTCAACAGAGTTTTTCATTGTGCCTCTTTCACTGGAGATTTTATTTTATTATTTTGGGACTGCAAGCATCTCCTTTCACAAGAGGATTTTGATTGTTTTCATGAAAATATGTTGGCTTAGAACACTGCTTATGCCAGGTTGCACCCAAGACCCATCTAGCCCAGTATACTATTGTTGAAGAGTGGGTGCATAGGGAAGAGTTTAAGAGCACGGAAAACATGTAGCGAAGCCTTTTCCTAATGCTGCTCTAGCCGCTAGCAAAACATGGCTTTGAGACTTCTTAGCTATCACCTTTGTACTCAGCGTTGGTTGATGCATTTCTTCTTCCCCTCCTCCAAAGAAATTCTCTGCTGCTTTTGAACATATGTAAAATGTGTTTTAGCATATATTCCTGTGGGAAGGAATTACAAAACTGGTGGTGTAGTAGTTATTTTTAAACCTACCTTCTCCCACTTTCATGCGATACCCCTTAGCTCTTATATTTCAAGAGCTGTTGATTTTTGAGTGTATCGCCCATACTTTTATAGGTTTCTCATTTTTTTCCTTAGATGCCTTCTTCAAGCGGAAGAGTCCTAATTTATTTATGGAGTAGTTTCCTACAAGAAATATCTAAACAGAAAAAAATATAAATGTTGAATTGAAAAATATTTTAAACCCAGCATTTCAGTTCTTAACTGGAGTGAAAAGTGTTTTCTAGAATTATACCTTTCAGTCTTAACTACTGTTTGTTTTTTTGGGTTTCTTGTTCATGAGCTTGCTGGAACAGATTGAAGTCATAATCCCTCTGTTTTAAATCCCCTAGTTTTGAAAACATACTGTTTGGTTCCACCCCTGCTACTGCCTCAGTATGTGATACATGGAGTAAGTCCTTATCTGTTTTCTTTACTTACTCCTGTCTTACTAGGCCTTGCATCCCTGCTGATGCTGGTTAGATCTTTTTGTTACGAGTATTTGCAATAACGATGTAGGGATGAGACTATTTTACTAGAACTAAATTTTATGACCATTCATTTTTTCAGTGGAAAGAGAATACTGGGGAAACTTGTGAAGGCCGTTATTAAATTTTAATTGGAAGATTCACACAAGCCTGATTTGGATTAAATTGGTTGCTTACAGGTAGCTGAGATTTGGATGTCACTGTAGCAACACAGAATCTAGAGTGATGTTACCTTGATTATTGATTGGATTTAGCTACCTGTAAATTTGTTACCATGATGATGTTTATCAGATGACATACTGAACTTTGGTAATTTATCAAAAGTTTTCATTTAAGTGATTTTTTTTTTTCCTGATGTTTATATAGCTGTCATTATTAGAAAGTAGGATAAAACTCCTCTCTTGCCTTATGCATGAGGACCTTTGTCAGTATATTTAATCAGTGCTTCACAATGTGCTTATTTTTTATTCTTAAAACATTAAAATACTTTAAATGTCAGATTGTCTTTTCTATGATTCTATTGTAAAGACACTCGGGAGCACAGAGGTACTACTGTGTTGTTTCTGGTCTTTTTAAACAGCATCTCAAGGTGCTGCTATTTTTCCATATTCCCTTGGTTCCTGGCAGGATAATTCAAAAGGATGTTGGTTGGCTTTTGTTAAATCTTTAGTATTTCTCATAGCGGTTCCCTTAATTTACTGTCTGATTTTTGCAAAGTGAATTACACTGATGAAGCAGAGATAGGGCTTTTGTTGCCGAGGTGTGACAAATTGTCTGGTTTTAACGGTTCAGTCTTGAATGTAGACAAATTGTGGCCATTTATCAGTGCCTTTAGTTGCATATAGATCTGGTCCGATTATTGTATAACTCCTCTCTGGTTTAGTTCTCCTAATTTTGGGCACTTTTTTCAATCTTTTTGGTTTAGTTGTGGCCTAACCTGCTTTTATGAATTGGTGTCAAAATTCAGTGTTTTATTTCACACCTTTGAGACTAATCCTACTACTAAGGAGTATGTTAACATAGGTATTAACTGATCAATGCTCACAAGAATGTGACCAGAGGCATTATGAAGATGTTTTTAGGTGGCACTTACCATGTGACAGAATGGCAAAATGCCATGGTTTTCTATATTTCAGCAAAATCTAAACAAAACAGAGTAAAAAAACAAAACTACCATCCGGTGAAAGAGAAGGTGGTATCTCTTATCCTGTGACCAAAGCACTCTGCTGCAGGGCTATGGAATGAGTAATTAAAGATACTGTGGAGTATCTTTTCTTTTCCTGGAGTGGGATTATACACCTGTTACAAGATTATGAGATTGTGTAGTTGGAAGCATATCCAGCACTACATCATGGATTCTCTGACAGACCTTTTGCTGAGACTCTGATGACTGTGCATGTGTTGGGAGGGGAGGATAAAATGAAGTTGGAGAGTTGATAGTGATAAGAGTGTGGAATATGTACCAAGTTTGAGGCTATCATCTCTGTAGGTGGACTTCATAGCCATTCAAGGAAAGGAAGAGATGGAGAAGGACTTTTACAGAGGTAGACTCTTACAGAGGTGGGAAGATACCTGAATTAGAATCTTTCTTTCAGTTAACCTTAGAAAGGCTTATTTTTTCTGTTTCCCTTGTCTCAAGAGATTAGCCCTTTATTTAGGAACCAAATTAGATCTCTCAAGTTTGGTGGTGCGGATGTTTTCCTAATCACCTAGTGATTAATTTTCAGTTAATTTGAGATCCATTAATGCACAATCAATATCGTCTCTCTTCTTGTGGTATAGTTAGTGGTACTGACATATTCAAATCTGGAATTTGAAGTTTGAATTTGATATTTTCTGATTGGAGCTTTGTAATAGTTTTGTGGGGGTTTTTTTGTTTGTTTTTTTTTAACCCAGACTTTTCTATTGTGGTCTGTTTTTGTACTGGTTATGCAAATAATTATTGTAGTTATTATACTGATATCTATAAAGAGTTTTCTGAGCGATTTTGTTATACTTGATATAAAATGTATCTTTAAATTTCTAATGAAAAAACTACGAATATATAAGACTTCAGAACATGTTTAGAATAAAATCACTGAAATGTCAAGTTCATTATTTTGCCTCTTTAGGCATTGTGCATATTTTTTGCGTTATGCGTCTGTCTCGTGGGTACTTTTTTCTTGGTTACAGGACAGTTGCCTAGTTAAAATCAGTGGTTTTATTCTTGGTATATTTTCTGACCCAGATGCACTCATTTTTGTGATTCTAGCTTTGCTTAAATATTAAAGCTTTTATTGAAAGCTTCACTGTGTTTTGGCAAAGAGCAGTCTTGTCCATTTATTTTCATAAGATTTCAAGACCAGAGTTACTGACAGTGATAGTGATAACCTTCCTTATAGACTGAAGACTTTATCAATTGCAACTCAGTTTCATTTATGATATTAGCCTTAGAAGTCCTAACACTTTAAAAAAAATGTAAGCAGTAATCTGTTTGTGCATCTCTCAGAAAACTGCCATTTGCTGTGTGTGAATCTGAGTAATGGATTTTGAGAATCTGAGTGATGTATTTGTACAGTAAGTGTTGTCAAACCTGTAACTTGTAAAGCTTTATAAAATAGCTTTTGGGTACCAAAAGCCAAAAAGAAGCAGGATAAGTAATGTATTCTTATGGCAGTTTTATGGAAAAAACATGGTTTTGGGGGTTTCTTTTTGTTTTTTTAACAACAACAAAAAGTTTTAAATCCTTGTCTCTAATTGTTTGTTCTGCATTGAATACCTAGCCTGGGGCTTGTATTTTGTACTCTGCTTCAGTGATGTTATAATTGAGCATGTCTAAGGAGACTGATGGAGATATTAATTAGGAGTGATTCCTATAAGAAATAGTGTTGAACACTGGAGGGCAACATTACTGTTTGATGGAACCAGTTGGTCTCTGTGTGCAGGAGAACCTGTGCTCACACTCAATGCTTTATGCCTGCTAGCTTTTCTACTTCTTGCCCTGTTTTAAGGTTCTTCACACATAAGCTACAACAAATGTGACTCTTACAGCTGACTGCTAATGTGGCCTTTGCTTTGCTGTTTCTTGCAGTGTAGTGATTTGAGTACTCAATTTTAGTGAAGCTTTAAAATGACAGTCCAGGAGTCTACTTTTAATGAACTCCATTTACCACTGCTTGGTAATCAAAAAGTTATCTTCCATTCTGTATAAGCTCGTGGTTCTTTAATATTCATTCAATGAGTATTTTCAAAATGCATAGCAAACATATAAATTTATTAGATGACTGAGATGTGTGTCAAACTGAATTTGGATGGCACTTGGGTTTCATTCAAGTATATGAAACGACATTTTAACAAGTTTTTACAATAATTTTAATTAATTTATGAAGTTTTAAACATATCTAATAGTTATATGCTCATTATTATAGTATTTATCAACATATTGATCAGGAAGTTGAAAAATTAATGAGGTCAGTGTTCCAAAACAACTTAGAGATACCTGTAGTATCAATTAGATGCCCAGGTACCTCTGAAAAACTGGCTTCACATCTCCTAAAGATTTATTTTTTATTTATTTTTTTTTTAAATCTGTACATCTTACAACCTGTTTTTTGGAGCACAACTTTTGGGTTCTTACTTGCAACTAGCTCAGATATTCCGCTTTTCGTTAAATAGGATAAGCCATTATCTACTTTGACTCCTTTAAAAACATAATGCTTATCTTGTATTGTAACACTTCTGTCTCTGCTTGCTTTGACATGGGACTCATCTTTTAATTCATGGATTCTAATTCCTGATGCAAAAATGTTTTTGCAAAGATGCTGGCAAATAGCATTTTCTTACTGACATCTGTTTAAGGAAAACTGTTTCTTCATGGACCTGCTTCAGCCTAACCAAAACTGTCTTTCACAGGTAGAGAATATTTTTGTTTGTTTCTTTACCTGAAGTCACATGGGATGTCTCAGTATTTATGCACAGACTTGGTCTAAGAGAAAGTTTACATACGTCATATTTTACAGCATATGAATTTATTTGTAGTTATAGGAATTGGTAAGTGAGGGTTGTGCATTCAAATTTTTTGACCTGCATTAACAGATGTGTATGAGTTTCAGTTATGGAATTGTGTTTGCAAAAGGTAGACGTTGAGGTCTTCATATCCAGGTGGCTGCTGAAAAAGTTGTCTGACCTAAACCTTCAGTCTTTGTGATTAAAGGAGAACGCTGTGAGTAATCCAGTTTTGAGACGGATTAATTTTCTGACATAAAACTCTATTGGCAGCATATGGTGTGTGCTTGTTGGACTTCGCCCCTTGAAAGTGCCTTGTGGTATCAGGCTGAGATTGGCCTTGGACAAACCTAAGGATTTTCAGGGAATAATGTGCCTAATTCTTCTGCTATGATAAATATTTAGAAGACCCTGATCTGTCTATTGATTCAAGAATATATGCTAGTAACATTGATATCGAGAGTTTGGGGAAAAAAGGCCTTGTGGGAAGTGTGAATTAATGAATGAGCAACTGATGGGTAAGAAAATGTAGCTATTTTGGTAGAAATGGGTGGAAAAGGGGGAAAAAAAGAGCAAAGAAATAAGGTGACAGTTGAGTGGCAGTGTAAAGAAAGGATTTGAAATGCAGAAGATTCAAGAATCATCATCTCATCAAAAGGAAAGATTAATATTCTTGGAAACATGGAAGATGTGCGAGAAGTGATATAAACCACAAGGACAACAAGGAATAAAAATAAGGATAATCCTAAGATTTGAGGAGTGGGAGGAGGAGGGAAGAGGAAGGATGCAGATAGATGGGGAAAGAACAGTGAAACACTACGCTTTGATTTTGAGTGAAAAAATACTATCTTTAACAGTTTGTTTGGTCTAAGGATCTGGTCTTAACATGCAATTTTAATATCCTCAGTTTGCAATTTCATTTTATGTGATGTGATTTTGATGAATGACAGAGGAATCTGGGTTGAATGTTTGTTGTCAAAGGTGTTTTCCAGGCTACTTGCATTTCCTTTCCTTAGATCAATGAGCCATTTAAACCGGAATCATACTGTGAGTTCTTCCATAGTTGTATAGCCTTCAATAGGAACCAAGGAGGCCCTTGGTTTTGCAACACTGCTAATCAGGTTCTAATCTATGTATTTTCCTCCACTGAGTCGAATGCTCACCACAATTCTGGAGTCACCTTTTCCTTTCTTCCTGGAGCCCTGCATGGGCTACCCATTGCAACCTGTCTGAGAATATTTGCCTGTTTGGCTCCGCTATGCACACATCAGACCCACTGCCATAATTTCGTGATAAAAAGTGAAATTGACCCAAATCCAGGAAATACAGCATCTAAACAGAAATAGATAGCTTGTTGTAACTGAAAGCTGATATGTGTTAATCTTCTGCTTGATATTTGCATCATGTAAAATAGCTTAAAGCGTGTCTTGTGAAGTGTAATATATTTGTAAGTAATATAGTTGCAAGCTATTTAACGTATTGGAACTAAATCCATATTTCTGAAACATACAGATTACATTTTTATCTGTGGATCTTTGCTTAACTAAATGTTTTATTTCAAAATTTCTTTATTCTCGATGTAGTTCATGTGATTTATGGTAGCTAGATTTAGTAAGACAAAGTAAAACATGCAGGGGTCCTCAGAAAGCTAGACTGATTTATCTGCTTCACTGTATCTTGTCATTTGAAACTGTGGTTTTAGTGTGGTTGGAATTCCATAATTTGCCTTAATATCAACTTTCTCTGAAGGTTGAACTGTTAATTATGTAAATATTCTGTGTATGGTCTCTTATCCACTTAATTACCCCTCTAACAACCTGGTTGAAGGAAAAAAGTATTTTGTGTTTCAGCTGATTTGCATAGATTTGAAAAATACTGGTTATGCTTTTAATGGTTATCTTCTTATTTCTTTTAATAAGCTTTCCTGATTTAACACCTGCAAACAATGGCATTTTTTAGAGATTAGCTGGAGCTCACCTCTGCATATCCAGCAAGACTAAAATAGGGTTTGGAATGGTTGTTTTACAGACAAGTCATTTAAATGACACACATTTTGTTTATATAGTGAAATTGTATACCTTCAAAAACCTTGGTCATGTAATTAAAAGACTGATAAATTTGTAAAGGTCACAAACTTATCTTTAATTTTTCTAATCCAATGTTTTTAACAAGTAAGCCTTGTTCTCCAGGGATTTGATTCCCTAAAAGTGTGTTTGTGTAAACCCAAACAGCTTTTTTACTTCAAATTATACTGTAAATGCTTATCTTTTGTGGCAGGCATTTTAGGAAGGTATGCTCAACATAGATGCCAAAAGCTATGTGAACTACAGTCCCACATAACTTATACAGGTTCAGTTAGTTGCCAATTAAGAAATTGGAGTTGTTGACCTAGTATTTTATTTTAAAATTTCCTACTTGTCCATGTCTTTTGGACAATTTCAGAGAGGTTTCTTGAGGCTCCTGGGAAAGAATACTACTTCTTTTGACTGGAGTCTGAAAAGCGCTTTCAAGAAGGATGAAGCTAGGATGTTAGTTCTTCAGGTGTTTTTGTACATTCCCACTTGTATAGGATAAAGAAGCATGTGGCATTAACTTCTGGAACTTGTTTGTGCACTGTATTTGCCAGTCGAGTCAATGCACCTCCTCACGCAGAGTTTAGAAGGGAGAAAGACTGTCTTTTTGCTTCTTTGTAGTTTCTTGGGGTGTAGTAAGCTTGCATTGCCTTCAGAGTTGGGATTGCTTTCTTTTGCTATTTCTGTGGTACTTTAATATAGGGGAAGAAAAAGGTTATGTGCCACCTGCAGGGTGCATACCTTATCTCTGCAAAGGTGGAAGTGTTGCCTTTGGCTCTTCTGAAGGAGCAGTCAACCAGGGTCAAAGTCCAACCACAGTTGCAGCAGTGGAGCATTAAAAGCTTGTGGCACTGGATCAGATTGTATTTCTGTTACAGCATCAGCCTTATGTGCTGCTCTGTCCATCATCTTTCTACAACCATGCATCATTGTAGTACAGTCCATGCCCACCTCCTGCCATTGCAGCCTGGTGAGGTCCAGGGCTTTATTTACATAGTGATAGCTGAAGAAACTTTTTTCAACTTGGAAAAAAACCCAAACCAACAACCTCTACTGCTAGATCTTGTATGCATACACTTAGAACACTTAAAAATGATGAAGATGAGGAGGAGCTAGACATGGCCGCTGATGAATGGGTTGTTGGACTGAATGAATCAGTAGCTTAGGTAAAATGTTGAGCACCTTAAAAGTAAAAAAATTAATTTATTTTTGCAGGGGGAAATTAGTCATTTTGTTGGTGATGCCACTAGAATGCACCAAGGACTGCTTAAATCATTAAGAAAGACAAGGAAAAATAGTCATGTCTAGAATTTTACTCTGTGCCAGTTATTAGACTAAGGATTGATTGAAAACCAGATGTCTTAATTTGTAAAGTTATGTTCTAAGGATAAGGTAGCCACAAAAATGTTTGGCTTCTTCACTGGACGTGAATATCTGTAAATTAAATGTGAAATTATATTTGGGAGTAAGGTGTTTGAAGAAGGATTTTAATTTACTGATAAGATTATTAAAGATTTTCTGTTAGAAATGCAGTCAACCTGTAGTTGGAGGCTGTGGGGATTATTTACACATATTCAGCCTCCTGAGAAAGAACACTATTTTGTCTGTACTCTTTCCTTTCTTTTCAGATTTTATTTTACGGTAACTTTTTTCTTATCAATTGGCTAATAGTTAAGTAATAAAAGTGACAATGAAAATCTAAGTAAATAAGGAAAGTTTGATTTTTGGCAAGAATACAAAACAGGTATGGGTGGTATAAAAATTAGAAAGGTAAGTGAAAACAATCCTGAGGAATTGTACCAAAGCAGTTCTGCATTGTTGCAGTAGCTTTAATGTAATGAACATGAAAGATGGAATACCCATAGCCCCCTGAATTTAAAAAGATTAAGAGGAGGTGAAGTATTTTTATAAACTCTTATTACTACAATATGATGCTTCCGAACATCACAATTACATCTAAACATTCCTCTGAAAGTAATTATTAGTATTCTTATTGTACTGGTATGAAGCTGAGTCAGACATGTCTACTTAAAGCTGCAGTTCAAACAACTTGTTGAGACTTAGTTTACCTACTTAGGATGATATGATTTGCCTAAGGTCACCATGGGTATTGGTGTTAAGAGGTAAGTATCATATTATTGGACTAGTAGTGAAGAAAATTACTTAAATTAATGTTAGGAAAACATATGATTTATATATTCATGAGTTGCAATTTAGAGTTCATGAAGTTATATTAAAGTTTATATAAAAGTTATATATATAGTAAACCAGCTGTGTTTAAGCACTCAATACTGTGGCTATTAAAGGTGTCTAAAGACAAAATGTTTTAGTATACCATGTAACCACGTCTGCACGTACCTGATCTGAAGTTTGCTGTCCAAGGAGACTGATATTCAAAGTCCAGAGAAGTATCAGATTCTATTTGATACCTTTTACTTCACTTTAGTGTTAGAATACAGAAAGTGGTTTTTAAATAATAATAAAAAAATATTGCTTCTGGGATGAGATGAACATAAAATACTTGTTACAAAGAGGTTTAATGGTGCCTTTTTGAGTCAGGGATTGATTACATAAAGACTTTGAGCCTTATGAATCTAATACAGACCCAACGACTGTGATACTAGGACTTTGTAATTCTTCAACAACAATCTGGTGTTTCAGCGTTGCCTGCAGTCTGCTTGATGCAGCATGATGTCACAAAATCAGATTGGAAGTACTCCAAACAGCTCCTGTAATGTCCTCCTCTATGGTAACTGGTGACAGATAAAATCCTTGCTGTCTGTTGTTTCCACTTGCTGATAAATGAGTGCAACATCTGTTACTTAATGAGTATCTTAGGGAAAATGGAGAAAGAGGGAGTGTAAAGATTTTTTTTTTTTAAACCCACATTGACCTGTATATTAACCTAGTATACTCTATTTAATTTTTATCAAGAAAGTGTGTAGTTTGATTTGGGGAGATTTGTGTCCGTCCTTGTATTTTGCTAAATAAAGTAGGGCGTGTCCTACAACGTGTTTTGGTATAGAAGAAACGTAATTGTTGGGAAGCAAGCGTGCAAACATAAAATCGTGGACCCGATTCCCTATCTGATTCTGTAGCTGTTGTCTGACTTTTGAGGGAGCAGTTTCTTACGTCACCCTTCTCTCTTGTGGAGCAGTGGTTGGCACACAGTGCGTATGTGCCTTCCAGCAGTCCCTCAGCAGTGTGCCAAGTACAAGGTGTGTGTGTTTTCTCCCAGGGGTGACTATCTGAATCAGAGCAGAACCCCTCATTTGAACTGTTACCTTAAATAAATAAATAAATTCCTTGACTCTGAACTATTATCTTGAGGTCTTTCTTGCTCCCAAATCAGGGTTCTGCAGTATTATTACAATTTCAGGATGATTCCATTAAAGGTATGCGGTACTGAGGACCTGTCGGCTGTGGGACTGCGTGAATCTGCTGGGATTTGCAGAACAACCCTTCCTTGCTGCGTGAGTCAGCAGTGTGTTCAGCAGCACATGACCTTTCTTTATTCAGTATTTGGCTGTTGAGCTGCTTGATCCCACTCTGCTGACCCTAGCAGGAACGGTAGATGTCATGTGGAGCAGCAACTAATACGTCCAAGTCATCTTCACCCAGCATTTCTAAGGAATTCATGTATGAAGAAATTGAATTACAGTATATAATAATCAAAATGGGTCTGAGGAGATCAGGGGAGGTGTAAGTCAGTACATCTGGTAAGTGTACTGGTAAGCAGGTAGAAATCACAATTCAGAATAGAGTTAGAGAGAATGTGGGTAAATACTGGAGAAGTTTCAACATGTTCTAAGAATCAACTTTTTCTGGGAAACTATGTATATCAGCAGTTGATAACATCCAAAGTGTTTGGCTAGATTTTTCAGCAAAGGCTTTTCAAAGAATTTGAACTGACATGATGTAATGGGAGGTTCTTACATGTGTAAAAACTGGTTAAAATGTACAGTGAAAGGGACAAAAATAAATGCCCCATTTTCATAGTGAAGGGAGGTCACCAGTGGAATCCCATAAGGATCTGAACTGAGGCCTGTGCTCTTAATATATTCATAAATCATTTAGAAGAGGAATGAATAATGAGGTGTCAAAGTTTGCAGACACTACAGGGTAATTCAGGATAAGTAAAAAAAAAAAGGCAATTCAGTTCAATGTAAATAACTATGAATATGGAGGGAAGGAATAATCCTAATTTTACATATAGATCTATGGTCCTTAAGTTGACTGTTACTACTCAGAGAATGAAAACTTGCAATTGAAATAGATTAATGGAAAAGCTAGCTTAATCGTAAGTCACAGAAAGCAAAGTTTTAGGAATCATTATGAATGCAATTGAAGGGAGAAGATCAGAGCAGCACACCAGTAGGGTACAGTTCTGCTGAAATAATGATACAGAGAGTTGAACAGCTTTGCTGTTGCTTCTAACTAGGAGTTGTCATATTAATCTAACAAGTAGAGGACATTCAAAATGAAGTAAGATGCTTTTCAACATAATGTATGGTTAAGTTCTGAGACAACTTGCTATGGGCTTTTGCAGCAGAAGCTATCACATACAAGTATATACCCACTAGCTCAAGAAGTCTGAAGAAAATATTGGAGGTTGTAGAGGGGAAAATTAGGCCAAGTGATGTATATGCTTACCCTATCCTTACGTTTTTTCCATGATATCTCTTAATGTCTTGTTAATAAATAGGTATTTTTCTAGGGGAAAAAAAAACAACCAACCAAAAAAAACCTGTCTGACCTAGTACGGCAGTTCTCAAACTTTTTCAGTATGAAAACTCTTATTCTGGCCTCAGGCTCTAATTAAAACTCTAATTAAATTCCTCTCATGAGGAAGAGGTGAGAGGGAAGGGAGAAGTAATATTTTTGGTATCTCTCTTCCTATGGTGGTAGTATTAACGTATGGTTCTCCCCTAGTCCTGTTGAGACTGGTGATCGGACCTTACTTCGATGCTCCATTTGTCATACAGCTAAATGTAGATGTGAAGTGGTTCTGTTTGCTTTCCTGTTAACATGCTAATCCTGTTCTCCTACTGCAGCACTACACTTCCAGCATACCTAGTGCTTCTTTACTTCCTCAGCTCCTGGTATCAGATTTAAGAAACTGAAGGGAAGCTACAATGATCTGCTAGAAATACAGGTTTGCTTCCAGCTTTGCTGTGAAGCAGGAGATAAGGTTTGAAACTATACTTAAAGGCCTATCTAATTATCTAAACCAGCCTATTTATAAATATTATTCCCCCTTCTCTCTCTGAACTGTTTCAAATTAGAGCAGGATAACCAAACTGGTTAATGAAACATCATTGACCTGAATGGGAACCTGAACTAGAAGAACTTAACTGTAGCTGTCCCTGAAGTGAAGAAAGAAGTTGTTCTGCAGCATGGCTCGTTAGCTTTCCAAGGAGACAACATGTGTGATGTTAGGGTTGTTTGGGGCTTCCTGAGAAACAGTTTGGCTGTTAAATAAGATTAAGTCAGAGACGTGCTCTGGTGTGAAAATTGGGAATATTTTCGATGATCCTTGGTTTTGATGACATTCGTTGGTCTTGAACCGAAAGCTGCAACTTTAAACACAAAATTGTAGGTGGCCTTTTAAAAATCAAAAAAAAGAAACAATAGAACATTAAGATAAATACTAAATCTTTCATTTTGATTGTAATATTGTGAGAAAGCAGTATGGAAAGTGGAAGGTCAGATATGGTGTGCTTATAGCATTTGTTTTCTAGGCACTGAAGGCTGTGCCCTGACATGCTTTTCTGCTGTTGTTTTGCCAGACAAGGGCAAGTTATCATCCGCTTAGATTAGACTTCATTAATTACCTGGATTTGAGATACTACTGAATACTCATATATGTTTAGTGTCACAAAGAGTTGCTAGGAGTAATACTAAAGTATAGACTGAATTTTCCTTTTTTTAACTATTTGGGACTTCACCATAGACTGAAAACCCTTCACAATCCTTTCTGCCTTCTGTGGGATAAACTTCTGTGTTAACTTGTGGTCATGTCAAAAACAAATACAAGAAATTTGCAGGTGGGCTATTGGTAAGAGATTTTGAGTTTGAGATCAGTTTTGTAACACAAGAAAATGCTGCAATTATTTCCAAATAAGTTTATATTTGTAAATTATTCATTTATGCTGACTTGCAGATTTTGACTAGTTACTGGAAAGTGCCCTGTGCTTTACCTAAACCACGCTTCACTTACAAAAAACATAACATGTTGCAAAATGTTAAAAGTGAGCAGTGAGAACATCCTAATGAAGAGAAGCCATGTTTGCATTGGGGAATTGGATTTTGAAAACATGAGTATCTGTTGTTGTGAGTTTACCCAGGTATGGAGCTAAGCACCACACCGCTGCTCACCCCCTCCCCCCGGGTGGGATGGGGGAGGGAAGCGTCCCTGCGTTATCAGCACTGTTTTGGTCATAAATCCGAAACATAGCCCCACACCAGCTACTATGAAAAAAATTAACTCTTATCATAGCCAAACCCAGTACATCAGGCTTTTGCAAAATGTGAATAAAAATTGGTTAACTTGCAATGTAAAGATTAGCTCCCACTCCTACAACAAAAAACACCCCCAAACAACCCAACAATTGAGCATGGTATTTAAAAAAATACAAGGATGATTTCCACTAGGTCATGTGTATGTATGTCTTTCCAGATTTTACTTTGAAGCAGAACATGTCTTTTTGTACTTCCTGATCATTTCTGAAGAATAAATTTGATTTGTCAGGATGTATTCTATAAATACACTAACAAAAAAGAGGGGGGCTAAGGAGAATCTCTACCCTTTATTGGATGAGGGGGAAACATAGTGACAAAGGCTGAGGTACTTAATGCTGCCTTTGCCTCAGTCTTTAATAGTAAGACCAGTTGTTCTTGGGGTACCCAGCCCCCTGAGCTGGAAGACAGGGATGGGGAAGAGAGTCAAGGTCCCATAATCCAAGGGGAAATGGTTGGTGACCTGGCATACCACAGTTGCGGGGAACTACAAGCCTGTCAGTCTGACCTCGGTGCTGGGGAAGGTTATGGAGCAGATCATCTTGAGTGCCATCACACGACACGTATAGGACAACCAGGTGATCAAGCCTAGTCAGCATGGGCTTAAGAAAGGCAGGTCCTGCTCAACTAACCTGATCTCCATCTATGACAAGGTGACCAGCTTAGTGGATGAGGGAAAGGCTGTGGATGTTGTCTACCTGGACTTTAGCAAAGCCTTTGACACCATTTCCCACAGCATTCTCCTGGAGAAAACAGCTGCTCATGGCTTGGAAGGGTGTAGTCTTTGCTGGGTAAAAACTGGCTGGATGGACAAGCCCAAAGAGTGGTGGTGAGTGGAGTTAAATCCAGTTGGTGGGCTGGTCACGAGTGGTGTTCCCCAGGGCTCAGTATTGGGGCTGGTTCTGTTTATAGTATCTTTATCAACGGTCTGGATAGCGGGATTGAGTGTACCCGCAGTACGTTTGCAGACAACACCACGCTGGGCAGGAGTGTTGCTCTGCTGGAGGGCAGGAAGGCTCTACAGAGGGATCTGGACAGGCTGGATGGATGGGCCGAGGACAACTGTGTGAGGTTCAACAAGGCCAAGTGCCGGGTCCTGCACTTGGGTCACAACAACCCCACGCAGCGCTACAGGCTGGGGAAGAGCGGCTGGAAAGCTGCCCGGCGGAAAAGGACCTGGGGGTGCTGGTCAACAGCCGGCTGGATATGAGCCAGCAGTGTGCCCAGGTGGCCAAGAAGGCCAACGGCATCCTGGCCTGTATCAGAAATGGTGTGGCCAGCAGGAGCAGGGCAGGGATCGTCCCCCGGTACTGGGCACTGGTGAGGCCGCACCTCGAGTCCTGTGTTCAGTTTTGGGCCCCTCACTGCAGGAAAGACATGGAGGTGCTGGAGCGTGTCCAGAGGAGGGCAACCAAGTTGGTGAAGGGTCTGGAGCACAAGTCTGATGAGGAGCGGCTGAGGGAACTGGGGTTGTTCAGTCTGGAGAAAAGGAGGCTGAGGGGAGACCTTATCGCTCTCTACAACCCCCTGGAAGGAGGGTGTAGTGAGGTGGGTGCTGGTCTCTTCTGTCAGGTGGCTGGAGATAGGATGAGAGGAAATGGCCTCAAGTTGTGCCAGGGGAGGTTTAGATTGGATATTAGGAAAAATTTCTTTACCAAAAGGTTTGTCAAGCATTGGACCAGGCTGCCCAGGGAAGTCGTTGAGTCACCGTCCCTGGAGGTATTTAAAAGACGTGTAGATGTGGCACTTAGGGACATGGTTTAGTGGTGGACTTGGCAGTGTTAGGTTTATGGCTGGACTGGATGATCTTAAGCATCATTTCCAACCTAAATGATTCTATGATTACCATGTTTGTTTAGAGAAGTTTACTTAAAAGCATTTTACAAGCTTACTGCTTGTTCTTTGGACTGAAGCATTTAGAATTACACCGTGTAACTGAGTAAAGGAAATGACTGAGTATTTTATCTGCTCTTTTTCACCAAGGTTTGAAATGTGTGGAGCTTATAAAGTGGGTGTGTGTGCGCACTCACGATTAGTACTATACAACTTGAAAACATTTTTGAAATCATATGACTTATGGAAGCATTTCTAGATCTAAAGGGGGTTTCATGTATTTTGAGATGTGTATCTCCCTTAAGGATTCCAGTTTTGCTAAATATGGCAAAAGTAAACTTCACCTTTAGTATATGTATAACTATTTGTACTCAAACCGTGTACACACCTCAGGCAATTGTGGCCTGTGGGCGGCCAGAGCAGAGACGCCACTGAGAGGCTGCAGCCCACGGACAACTCCTACCAGAGCAGGGACAATACTGAGTTTCTATTACTTTATCATTGATTTTTTGATGGACATGTCTTTAAAATATACAATATAAATAATATTTTTCCTGGCTTTTTAAAGAGCTGCTTGAGAGATCTGGGTAACTTAAAAAAAAACAAAAACAAACAAACAAAAAAAACCAAACCAAAAAACAATCTGACATGGGCTGCATGCAGCCCAAATCAGGCAAATTAACCCATCATGTGTAGATAATCAATATGTTAATGTAAAATGAACTGAATCTGCTAAACAGACCAGAAATTTGTTCTAGTTAATGTTTCACTTCATCTTGGTACCCTTTTACTGTATTTAATTGCGGATGGTAGTCGTTTGTTGTTTGCTGTTGTATAACTTCTTTATCTGGTGTGTCATTCACTTAAAGACAAGACCATATTATATAAAGCCAAGTTAGGACCATAATATTGAAAAAATATTATCCACTACACCCCAAATAGTGTGTATTTAAAATTAGCAGAAGTTTAGTTTTTAGTTCTAAAAGACCGTTTATTTTTGGAATGACAAAGTTGTCTGTTCTCTGGGAAATATCTTGGTTTATGTTAAGTTAAATGTATCAGTGTTACAAAATACTTGAAGGGTTTTTGGTTTATGTTCGAACTTTTGTCATCCATAAAAGTCAAGTCAACTTAGAAATTCTTATCATAAGTAGATGCAGTATGGGGCTGCTTTTTTTTTTCACCCCCCTTTGAAGTAAACAGTCTAAATCAAATTCTAAAACTAATAGTTCAACAAAGGATTACTTCACCTTCTTATTATTTTGTAGGGTCATGCAAACACAGGAGATGTGCAGGAGACTTATTATCCTGATTTAATAAAAGGCAGATAATACACTTTATTTACAGTGTTCAGATGAGAATGCTATTGATTAAAAATTTGCATTAGCTCCTAATATTTTTTTTTAAGTACTCCGGTCCTGTCCCAGTGTTCACAAATTATGGGTACCTGAAGAGTCACTCCAGTGGCTATTTGAGTATTATGATGAGCAGTGGAGTAGCACAACTCATAGTGTAATATCAGTAAATCTTAATTGCTCAGCAGCTGGAATTTAAAGCTTTCTACCTGTGGCTTCCATCATGTACCACAGCATAGTACTATGTAACTACATCAGTGTTAAGTACTTGTATGTTGTATTTATGACATATTGTTATGTAGCGCATGATTAATTGACCATGAAAGTATTTATATGTACACATTCAAGTATTTTGTTCACTACCTTGGTTGTGTTCAATACGTGTATGTGCTATTTTTGTAGCTCTTCTGACTCTCTTGTTTTAATTAGGTAGAATGGGTGTGTGACACAAATATAAGTCCAAATTACTTGCTTAACTGTTCTTGCTAGCATCTTAACATCAGATGTAGTTCTGCAGCAACCAACAGTTTCTGTGTTAATTGTTGCTGTATATAGTTTTTCCAGTCTTTTAAGCCCTGGCCTTTACTTGTCTTCAGAATGAATCAATAGATAGAGATCAGTACTATTTTTCATTAGTTAAGGACAATTTCAGTATCAGTTAAAATTTCTGTTTTCAGTATGAGGCATGCTGTAGAGCCCACAATGTGAAGTGCAAGAGCATCATTCAGAATTGCTAAGGGGGTACCTAGGGAAGGGGTCACTGTGCATGTTTATGCAGTATTGTTGGATAAAAGTGTAGCAATGCAGCGAAATCAAAGATGTGTTCACATTTCCTTTATAAAGAAATTCTGTATCATTGCAGTCATCCCGTTTTGCACTTCAGAACGACCTCTTCAGTTTTTTTCATAGATGCTGTTATTCAGCTAAATCTCTCATTTCTTCCTTACTTCCCTTCTGTTTTGGGATCCCTACTGAAAATATGGGAAAACATGGGATCAGCTTTCCATGATTTCATTCTAGGCATCCATTAATTTGCCAGCACTATTTTCAGACTACTCCCAGGCAACTTTGATAAATGCTGTGATTAATAAAGTTGTTACCATGTGAATAAAGTTGTTACCATGTGAGTCTCTTCCCTAGTTGAATATGATTTTTCCCTTTACGGGAGAAGGAGGGGATAAGGACTGTCTAACACACTTCACTGTAGCATTCAGTGGATGAACTATTTGGCCTCCTTTGTCTGAAGACATTTTCTCAATAGGCATAGAGTGCTTCTGGTCAAGGAAGCCTGTATTTTCTATCATCTGGGTGCTCAATTACTGCTTGTTTCCAGAGAAGGCTCTAAAGAGGTATTGGATAGGTTGTACTCAATCAGGCTTGTTTTTTTCCAGTTTAGGCCTTTCAATAACTCTTTTGGACAGATGTTCATGTCTTGGTGGACTGCAGTTTGCTGTACAGGAGCTGCATAGGTATTTACATATCTTTCATTCAGGTCATGTGCCTGATTCATTATAGCTGGGAACTTAGCAGTGCCTCGATGGATGTGTAGCTAGCTTACTAAAGGATTTCATCATTTCTAATTTGTTATACCACCTCAGTTAATGAGGCTATGAAGATAGGGCATAATTTCTGTTAATGAACACTGCTCAGGAGACACATCTAGGACCTACCTATGTCATAACATAGGCAATAAGCATAACAGCAGTCTGGTAAACACAACAGCTTAGAACAGTTTTAAACTGGTGGAAAGCCTTTAACCGATAGCAACTCCATGCTTCATAAACTTGTCAACTGTGATAGGCTTTTGGCTGTAAGAGATTATTTCTGTACAAATACTGGCAAGATCGTGCAAGAAGTTTATCACTTGAAAAACATATTAAAAGTTCAGGGGATTCTGAAAGAGGATCTAGCCAATCGTGGCCAGCAGAGAGACTCCATTTTGCTGTAGCAGTTGCATTTTTCCTTTTCTTGTATAAAATGGACAGTAAATGAAGCCTAAATCCTGCTGGGAAAGTTCTTGAATTCCAAATTCAACACAAAAGATGTCATAATTGCTCACATGGTCTTTTAGTGCAACTCAAAGATTTTAGCGGAGGTGGGTGTGATGTCTTTTATGGATATCAGCTCTTCTTCACTGACAGTGAAGCTCATCCATGGTAACTTTTCCTTTTGAAAGAGAGGAAATTTAGTGGTTGGTGTATCTTATGTGGAGGAGAGGTGAAAAAGAAATATTAACTATCAAAGAGTCCCAGAAGAACAGCTTTTTTTGTGGCAGTGCTTGTGCTAAAATAGAGTACTGCCTTTAAATTTTCTGCTGGCACTTATAGATCAACATAAATTATTCTACGAGACTAGCAGAAGTCTTTGGTGATTATTTTTAAAGATGTAGTAAGACTTCATAGTCTCTTGAAATGTGCATCTTGATTTGGGCCATTTACCTTATGAAGTTTCATGTTAGCTAAACATGAACCTATTAAAAAACCAACAACCAACTGTATTCTAGCATAGTCCATTTCTTGATTTTTTTTTAATCTCTGTTTCTGCAATAAAAACAATGAACGTATTTTATAAGTTTTTAACTCTTGTAACGCTTACCTCTTGAGCAAGGCAGAGAATTCAGGTTAGTATCTGGGAATATGAAACATGCAGGAGTAGCTGTGAATTTTAATACAATGGGATATGAAGTTCAAATTTAAGGCAGATATTAGCACAATATGATTGTCCAAATCTTATAGCAGGTAAAAAGAGACTTATTTTCATTTGCCTAGCATCCAGATGGTACATAGAGGAAAATAGGTTAATCCCTATTTTGTATACGGAACTAGTACATACTTATTAGCAGATTTCTTCTCCGTGGAAATTTTAGTCTGGTGAGAGTAGAGCTCTGTTCCATTGCTGTTGCAGCATTTCTGTTTTTATAAGGATCTTGCATAACATCTAGATCTCTGTGGTCCTGGAGTTCTTGAATGCTATGATACATCTTTTCTTAGTCAAATACTTCATAAGAAACATAATATTAAAAGATGATCTGAATGTTGTTAGTTCTGTCATGGATGTTCTGTTGAAAACGATCAAAAAGAGTAGTCTGCTTCACTGATACCACTATTTGCAAAAATAAAGTCCTTCACTCATGGACATGGACCTGCTGGAGCAAGTCTAGAGGAAGGCCATCAGAGGACTGGAGCACCTCTCCTATGAGAACAGGCTGAGAGAGTTGGGGTTGTTCAGGCTGGAGAAGAGAAAGCTCCAGGAAGACCTTATGGCAGCCTTCCAATACGTAACGGGACCCTACAAGAAAGCTGGGGAGGGACTTTTTACAAGGGCATGTAGTGGCAGGACATGGGGTAATGGCTTTAAACTGCAAGAGGATAGATTTAGATTAGATGTAAGGCAGAAGCTCTTCACTGTGAGGGTGGTGAGGCACTGGAACAAGTTGCCCAGAGAAGTTGTGGCTGCCCCATCCCTGGCAGTGTTCAAGGCCAGGTTGGATGGGGCTTGGAGCAACCTGGTCTGGTGGAAGGTGTCCCTGCCCACGGCAGGGGGGTTGGAACTAGGTGATCTTTAATGTCCCTTCCAACCCAAACCATTCTATGATTCTGTGGTAGAAAGAGAAAGGGAAGTTTGCAGGTAGTCACACTTGAAAGCTCTGTTCTGATCCCTTATCTTAAATATTGACATCTCCTTTGCTCTGACTTAACAGTAGTTCTAGAATTTGCTTTGGAAATGTACGTGTGTGTATCCGAAGGTTCTTTTCCACAGGCTATACGTACTCTAGAGAAAGCAGTCCACATAAAGGATGTCTGCGGCAGCTTACAGAGTTACGCAGGGCAAAGTGGATACTCTTCAGTTTGTGAATCACTCTCTCATACTGAAAAGATGTTGCCAGATAGATCTCAAAAGCAGCAGGGGCTTCTGATCAGCCTTTTCTCAGAGCAGTGGTGAGATATGCAGTGGACACAGGTTGACCCAGATATGGAATAATCTTGTTGTGAGGCAGCTGGCATTCTCCCAGAAGAGTCAAGAATGTCCATGTTAGCTGAAACCCGTTGCACTCCTTTTCCATATTCAGTAAAGTCAGCTTCGTCAGGGGAAGAAGTAAATTAAGCTAAGAAATATGTTTTATAACTTTTTTTTTTGAGAGAGAAGACCTATCACATAAAATTAATGGTGCTAAGGTCTTGGTGTGTCAAAGTTTTCATGTCTGTATACCATAAAATGTAAGAGTAATTATTGCATGTTGCAAGTATTCAGAGTGGACTCTTCCCTCTCCCCCCAATTGTTAGAATGCAGTCTTTGGTGCTTTTTTTTTTTTTTAACTTTCAGTCAACAACCTGACTATTTAAACATATACTATGAAATGACTATGGATTCCTTCCAGACAAAAGGATAGTAATTTTAAATGTTTTAAATGGCTTTCGGGAAGAGGAGTTCACATTAACTTTTTCATTTAAAGAGTGCAGACAGCAAATATTTCTAGGTCAAATGAAGTGGTAGTTTGAATGATCATTATAGCAGTTTTCCAAAATAGGAAAATTACATCTAACAGAAGAGTATTTTTTTCTTTTAAATATTTTAAAATGTAATTTTCTTCCTTAAATGACTTGTTTGTCTTTAGCCTTTTACAATATTGAGTGCAGAAATAAGAAGTGGCTGATAGTGTCTGTGGAGGAAAGATCACTGGTTTTTTTGTGTGCTAAGCCAGAGATGTAACGAACTTCACCATTCTCCAGTATTGCTACTGGTAAAGCCTCTTTGTCAGACTTGTGTCAAAATCCAGGGTTGTTTTCTGGGCCTAGTTTTTAGAGCTTTAGCTTGTTCTCTTTCCTTTTCTTAGGAGAGATTTGGCAAAGGCCACAGAACAGTTTTTCTTGCATCTAAAAATCAAATCAGTGCTTACAATTAGTTGTCGGAACTAAGGCTGACTGCAATCCTAGACAGAAACCACAGGGATTTGTAACGGTCCTGTCCTTTCTTTTCAAATGTTGATGGCTTTGAAATAAAAACCTAGATTCTTATTTAATTGCATGCCTTTAGAAATCAGAGCCAATTTGAATATAATGATTTAGTGATTTGGTATACTTTGCTGAAAGTGCTAATTTCTGGAGACTTTGAGGTGGGGGTCGGGGGGGACGTACATATTGAAGTAATATCAAAGTAATTTATCAGAGAAATAAATGTATATTTTCAGAGTATCTTAATAATATTAATTTAATTGTGTTTAGGCAGTCAGTATATCTTCTTCTACTTTGTGTTTTTCAATTATGTTTCATAAATGAAAGCTCAATGCATGGAAGCTGTTAAGATATTCTAATATGCCCCCAAATAAAGCCTTATTGCTGAGCTTGATGCTGCCTTTCTGTCAGTGAGCATCAAAGCCTAGTATTTTAGAACTGCTTTTATTGGTAAATATGTATAATTTTAGGTGCTCTGATTATGGTTCCTCAAAATCAGCTTTGCATTTAGGAGAGCCTCATAAATAGTACAGGAGGTTGGAGACTCAGTTGACTGAGCTTCTGGTTCTTCATGACATTAGAACCAGCAGATCAACCTGTTCACTGATATGCATAGATTAAAAAGGGAAGTGGGCTTTACTTTTTTGTATCTTAGCCTGTTTCAGAAGTTTGAATGAACTGATAATGATATAGAAGAAGATACTAATAAGCTTTAATAATAAATAAACTAAAATTAGGTATTTTCCAAATTTTTTCTCTTACTTCACAAAAGAGACTTCTGTGTTGAGGGGTGGCTTTGTCTGTTTAGTTACATTTATCTGTAAAACTTCAGATGCACTGCTTGATTAGAGCATTGCTACAATGTATTTACTTAAGATCCAAGCTTATGTGATAATTTCAAATATAATTTTCAATTTAGTTTTAATAATTGTTTACTATTAAAAGAAGAATAAATTTCTCAATGATTTAAGCAGTTCTAGATGTGCGGAATTGAACTGTCTTAGATACGTGGTATTTTCTTGGTTTTGTCTTGAATGACTTACAGATATGTGACATTCTCTTCTTTTGTCTTCTTGCTGAAATATAGGCAAGGCTCTCTAAAGATAGAAATAGTTTTTTTAGTGTATTCAAAATTTTGGTGGCTTGAGTTCCTTCTGTGACTATTATGATAAGGCAAAATGTTTCTTAAGCACATAAATACAAGCAGTTAATTTACAACAATAGAAAGGAGCCTTTTGTTGCAACAAGTACTAGGAAAGAACAACAGAAAATTCTGTTAGTCTTTGCTGGTTGATTTTTGTCTGTCACTTGAGCAATTACCGTCCTGCTTTATATACAGGGAATCTTACTCTGCAGGAAGTCTTGATAACGATCCTTCAGGGCACAGCATCTGTATGTCTTCTCAGAAGCAGAGCTGTGTTGTCGCAAGCAAGTATAAGCTGCTGCTTTGTCTGCTGTCCTCTTTCTTACTGCAAGGACAAATAGTAGGTGTCTGGGGAGAGAGGAGAAGGGAGGAAGACCTAGCAAGGTGCTGAGGCTCTATACAAGGCTTGCAGGACAGAAACTTTAATGTAGTCCAACAATGTTTTTCATTTTTAGCAGAAGTAAAAGGACAGCCAACTATATATAAAATACACTCATTTTAATCAAGCACAATCTGCACCTTGTGGAGGAGGAGCTAGTTTGTGCTAATCATCTCCATATGCGGCACATAAGTTTTGCTTTTATATTTCAGAGATTTTTTTTTTTTATTAAACTGACTTGGTAATAAAGGAAAATTCACTGACTGCAATCTTTGTCAATTAGGAGTTTGTGCTAAGTGTCTTTGCACTGTGTCTCCTGCTTACTGAAGGAAACTTGGGAAGGACCTTTCTGGTGACTTTGCATTTTAAAGTGCTAACACTGATCATTGCCACTGGGTGGGAGAAGAACGTCCATGTCCTGTCCTGAAATGCATTTGCACTGGCAAATACTGTTTGCTTAGAGAGCAAACTCTGCAGCATTTGAAATTTTAACTTTCTGAGGAGCAATGTGGGCTATACCTGTCAAACTTCCTTACTATGATAAACAGTACCGAAAGTAAGAATAAAAGCATGGGAAGTTCCTTTCAGAAAAATACAATATTCTGTTCTGTATTACAAAATTGGAAATATAGTTAAAGATGACAAAATGGAAAAATGTAATTTTAAATCATGCTTTAACTTTCAGATTAATGATTGAATCATTGTTTCATTGTTTGATCTGCCAGCTGAGAAAAACTACTGGTGAAGTTGCTTTGACCTTTTTGTTTCTTTAGATTGTCATGAGGTGGCCTTAACTTTCACGTTTTGTGCCAAATAAGCATCTCACTTCAGGATTTATACTACATCTGGCTATGAAAATCTATTTTTTAATCCAATTTTGTGATGAAGTGAAAAAAGTAAAAAGGCAGATTTTATACACAGAACATTTCTGTCCTGTCTTGTACCCTGAGATGGTATTTTTCTCCTCCTTTTCAGTTTACTTGAATTTACATTTCAAATTTATTATTTACTTAGCTAGAAATGATAGTTATTAGCTAGAAATGATAGTTATTAGCTAGAAATTATAGTTTTCATCAAGTCACAGTCTTCAAGAGCATGCGAAATTTTATAAATGGTCTATAGCAAAATATTGATTCTAGATGCACCTTACTGAACCTGAAGTCATGGTCTTCTCACATTGACCAGAATAAACACACTAGGCAGTTAAACTTGGCAGTTTGACTACTTTTTTCTAGACTACACTGTCCCTGCTGTAGCTTCATTTCGGAGTTCAGCTATCATAGTTGATTAAAGACTTATAGTCTTAGGTTAGTTAGATGAAGAAAAGCAAGTGACTATGAAATTACTAATCAGTCCAAGAAGAGAAACTGCTGAAGACTCTAAGTGAAATAAGTAAATTTATCACTTCTATTTTTCTGCTGAAATTCAGTAAACTCTTGTATATTGTAATAGCTGAGTTTTAATCTCTGGTTTTTGTTCCAAATTAAAAAAAAAGAGGTCAATCTAGTTCAAATAATGGGTACAGACTTTGTTATAAGTGTGTTTTTCAGGCATTTGGAACTGAAAGTAGAAATTTTGGCCAAAGGAGAATGCCATTAGTTTATTCCAATTTTGAAGTAAATACTTAATGAAAGATTGATATCACTCTTGAAAGGCCTTATCCTATTAGGAAGAAAAAAACCCAACAAAACCCCAATAACTAAAAGAAGAACCAGTCAACACAATCCCTGTATATTTTAGGAACTAAAATAAAACTGAGGATAAATGTCATGGATGTTTAATTGGTCAAAGTCTGATCCAAAATTTTCATTAGATGAAGATAGGTAGAGTCTTTCTAATTTTAAGCTATTGGAAATTTTTAGACATTATACTAATATAGAAGTCAGAAAAGTATGTAATGTTCAGGAAAATGTTTGAAATGTCTTTGCTTTGAATTTCAAATGCAAACTTGAAAGTTTGCATTTTAAATTACAGATGGATATATTATCTTTTATACAAAATTTTATTTTACTGTACTGAAGCATATTTACTTGAAGTACATTTTGTAATATATGGTTTTGTTAGCAAAATAATACATTTGATCATTTTAGTTTTAGTTCCTGATATCCAGAAATGCTTAACAAGCTGTCTACAAGCCTTGTAAACACTTACTTGAATATTCTCCATAGAAAGTCACTTTCTTATATTGAGGTTGTGAAGGAAATGATTGTACTCTGTAGTGAACGAAAAGAGGTGCTTAAGTGAGAGTTTAAAAGTCCGAGATTACTATTTTGATACTGTCGTAGTTCTGAATATTAGGTTTTACCTTAGGTGAAAACTGAAAACCATTATTGATATTAAATGTTAATTATATTTGAAGTTAATGCATTCTTGAATGTACTGATTATTTGAAGGGCCTCAAAATATTATCTGAACTGACTGATGGTACTCGAGCTCTGGTCTGCTCAGTTAAAATGAGTAGCAGTTCAATGCAGGCATGCAGATGTAGGTTGATGATTTAACGGTGTGCTATAACTCTGTTGGCCAGATAAGGCAGGTTTAATTAGTGAGGTCATTACGGCATTTAAGTGAAGTGTGAACAGAGAAACACCTCTATGGACTTGGTGGCTCTCTTCATTCACTTCCAGGTACTTCTTCGTCACTCTAGTACAAAACACTAGGTGGAGGAAAGAAAGCAGACTGCATTGCTAAACCTGGCAAGATGCATGCTCTGAATTAGTTCCTCCACTGCTTCTGCAAGTTCCTCTTCAGTGATTGGAGCAGGAATGGAAGTTGAGAGGATAGGGAACGTAGAGCAGCACAGTCAGCCCAGAGAAGTAGGTTGCTCCGTATCATCACAGCAATTTGCCATGGTCTCCACTGATCAGCGATCACCCCTCATCCTGGTGTCGTTCTAGCCATTACCATAGGCTTCAACATCAGTATCATCCTGAAATCTGTGCTGTCCTCTATGAAAGCATCGTCATTCCAGTCACTCTGGGCCTCTGACTGTTTCTGGAATTGAAGCAAGTTCTGAAGCAGTAACTTAATCCCTTTTGCCACTCTGAATTCTCTTTGAGTATTGGTGCCACTTAGATGTAGGGGAGAGATGATTGCTCCAGCTACCATCGTGGGGATTACAGAAGACTAAACAGGCTTGCAGCTAGTTGGAGCAGAGGAGGGCTCTGTGAGCAAGGATGAAGAGAATTCTAGTCTGGTGAGGTTTGCAGTGCTCTGCTTTGTGTGAACACCTTCTCTGTGATTTATGAATTTGTCGCAGGAAAAGGTGCTGCATTACTAGCAAGAAAATATATTCATGTATCTCTGTTTACATAGTATTAAATTTGTTTACACTGTTAATGACTTTTTCTTAAATAGAAATCATGTCTGGTTTCTCCAGATTGCACGTATCTGAAAGTAAACTAGCAGTATGGAAGAGCTGAATTCATTCAGAATAGTTGAATAGGCAGAAATTTCAAGGTCAGAATGCATATAGTAAACAAAGATGAAATGTATAGCTAAAGAGAAAAATTCTTTCAATTCACAGAATAAATGACATATATAGGTAAGGTTTTAGCTAAGTAAACTTGGAGAAAGTGATGCATATGCAAAAGGCAGCATAAGTACTTGCATCTCACTTTAAAAAAACCAAAACTTTCACCATGCATCTCTTCAGTTTTTTCTGTTTCTTCTTTGAGTTTAGAAACCTTTCCCAGGGTAAATTTATTGGTTTTGGTCAGAGTGACTTTCCTGAAATTAACCTGGGGGAAAAGCTGAAATCATCCCAGTGTAAACAGTGATGTGATAATTACTCTGTTAATTTGTAGAAAGGAAGGGGTGGATTGGATGACTGCAAGAGAACGTGAGTAATTTATCTTTCTTTTTGTGTTCTGTAATATAGGTGTCAGAGTCTGCTAGATATTCTGCTTTATAGAGGAAAGGGGAAATCCCATGCTGGAGTATGATTTATGTGACTTTTTTCATTGTGGTAATAATTACTGTGGCTTTCATGTCTGTTTCTTATTAGAGAGAAAACATGGTATGAGTTTAGGTGTATGTCAGGCAGAATTTGTATTTAACACACAGTAACCTTGAAACAGAGGTAATTATTAGATGTTTTGTAGCAGATTTTTTTCATAAACTGCAGCCTGAATGAACATCAGTACAATACTAGAGCTGTTCTTCTGAAATTGATCTCTTTCGTGTGCACACTTGCACATGCACACACAGCAAATCGGAAAAGGTTTCTGTTAAAATATTTACTGGTTAAAAGCGTAGTGTTAAAAAATGTGTAATAGTGCCATCTACTGACCCCTGTCATAACATAAGTAAGTTGTATGCATGGGCACTGGAGAAGTCATTGCAGAGAAAAGTAGAACTCCAGCAGTTGACCTAAACTGAGAAATGAGCCAAATCTGGTAAGAGAAGTTAATATACTTTGAGCTTATATGAATGTGATGAAAACCAAACCCAAATAGAACTGGAAGTAAACGTTTTTCTCAAGGAGTTGCTAAGAATTTTCTGCAGGAAGAGCACAGACCTTTCTCCTGGGGCTGGGCCGGGCAGCAGAGCTGCCAGCAGAAGGTGTTCCCCGGCGGAGGACCTCCTGCAGGAGGTGGCTGAGCTGCAGGAGGTGGTGAGAAGTCTGCGTAACATCAGGCAGGCTGAGGAGGAGTTAGATAGCTGGTTCCGAGCGCAGTCTGCAGCGGACCTACAGCCGAACAGCCAAAAACTCTCCCACTGGCACACACGGGAGGGAGGGGGGCCGGTAATGCAGAAGAATGGAAGTTTGCAATGGCAAGGACCTGCAGGAGGAAGAGACTTTCCTCCGAAGCCTGAGGTGCCCTTGCAGAACCACTTCACCGCTGTGCAGACCAGAGAGGAAAGACCCGTCCCATTGGGAGAGATGCTGGAGCTGAGTAAGGCAGCCCCATCTGCTCCCTGCGTAACACCCAGCACGACTAACAAAAGGTGACGGGTGATAGTAGTAGGCAACTCTCTTCCAAGAGGTATGGAGGCACCCATCTGCCGACCTGACGCGCGCTCCAGAGAGGTGTGCTGCTTACCAGGGGCTTGTATCAGGGATGTCACTGAGAGATTACCACTCCTCGTACAGTCCGCTGACTATTATCCACTGCTGCTGTTCCATGTGGGCACCAGTGATACAGCCGGGAGCAGTCTGAGGAGTATCAAGAAGGGTTACAGAGCCCTGGGAGTGGTGGTAAGGGACTCAGGAGTGCAGACAGGTTTTTTTTGTCAGTCCTCCCACTTAAGAGAAAGGGTTTGAAAGGGCCAGTTGAATCTGGCGAATCCACAAATGGTTATGGGATTGGTGCCACAGCCAAGGGTTCGTCTACTTCTCCAAATGATAGAGGACCCAATGAGGAGAGGTGCTATGCTGGACCTTGTTCTCACCAACAAGGAGGGGCTGGTGGGGAATGTGAAGCTCAAGGGCAGCCTTGGTTGCAGTGGCCATGAAATGGTGGAGTTCAAGATCCTTAGGGCAGCGAGGAGGGCACACAGCAAGCTCACTGCTCTGGGCTTCAGGAGAGCAGACTTTGGCCTCTTCAGGGATCTGCTTGGCAGAGTACCATGGGATAAAGCCCTGGAGGGAAGAGGAGACCAAGGAAGCTGGTTGATATTCAAGGATTACCTCCTCCAAGCTCAGGAGCGATGCATCCCAACAGAGAGGAAGTCAGGCAAAATCTCCAGGAGGCCTGCATGGATGAACAAGGAGCTCCTGGACAAACCCAAACACAAAAAGGAAGCCCGCAGAGGGTGTAAGCAAGGACAGGTAGCCTGGGAGGAATACAGAGAAATTGTCTGAGCAGCCAGGGGTCAGGTTAGGAAAGCTAAAGCCCCGATAGAATGAAATCTGGCCAGGGATGTCAAGGGCAACAAGAAAAGCTTCTACAGGTACGTCAGTGATAAAAGGAAGACTAGAGAAAATGTCCTTCTCACCAGAAGGGAATGGGAGACCTGGTTACCTGGGACATGGAGAAGGCTGAGTTACTCAACAACTTTACTGCCTCAGTCTTCACCAGCAAGTGCTCCAGCCATACTGCCCAAGTCGCAGAAGGCAAAGGCAGAGACTGGGAGAATGAATAATGACCGACTGTAGGAGAAGATCAGGTTCGAGACCATCTAAGGAACCTGAAGGTGCACAAGTCCATGGGACCTAATGAGATGCATCCACAGATCCTGAGGGAACTGGCAGATGAAGTGACTAAGCCACTATCCATCATATCTGAGAAGTTGTGGCAGTCCAGGGAAGTTCCCACTGACTGGAAAAGGGGAAACATAATCCCCATTTTTAAAATGGGAAAAAAGGACAACCTGGAGAACTACAGGCCAGTCAGTCTCACCTCTGCTCACGGCAAGATCATGGAGCAGATCCTCCTGAAAACTATGCTAAGGCACATAGGAAATAAGGAGGTGGTTAGTGACAGCCAACATGGCTTCACTAAGGGCAAATCGTGCCTGACAAATTTGGTGGCCTTCTACTACAGGGTTACAGCATTGATGGATAAGGGAAGAGCCACTGACGTTATCTACCTGGACTTGTGCGAAGCTTTTGACACTGTCCCGCATGACATCCTTGTCTCTAAATTAGAGAGATATGGATTTGACGGATGGACCAGTTGGTGGATAAGGAATTGGTTAGATGGTCGCACTGAAGGAGTTGTGGTCAACAGCTTGATGTCCAAGTGGAGACCAGTGACAAGTGGTGTTCTTCAGCGGTTAGTATTGGGATTGGTGCTGTGTAACATCTTTGTCAGCAACATGGACAACGGGATTGAGTGCACCGTCAGCAAGTTTGCTGACAAAACCAAGCTCTGTGGTGTGGTCGACACGCTGGAGGAAAGGGATGCCATCCAGAGGGACCTTAACAGTCTTGAGAGGTGGGCCCATATGAACTTCATGAAGTTCAACGAGGCCAAATGCAAGGTCCTGCATATGGGTTGGGGCAATCCCAAGCACAAATACAGGCTGGGTGATGAGTGGATTGAGAGCAGCCCTACGGAGAAGGACTTGGGGGTGTTGGTTGATGGAAAGCTCAACATGACCCGGCAATATGGCTTGCAGCCCAGAAAGCCAACCGTATCCTGGGCTACATCAAAAGAAGCGTGACCAGCAGGTCGAGGGAGGTGATTCTCCCCCTCTACTCTGCTCGTGTGAGACCCTAGTTGGAGTATTGCGTTCAGCTCTGGGGCCTGCAACATAAGGACATGGACCTGTTGGAGCAAGTCCAGAGGAGGGTCATGAAGATGATCAGAGGGCTGGAACACCTCTCCTATGAGGACAGGCTGAGAGAGTTGGGGTTGTTCAGGCTGGAGAAGAGAAAGCTCCAGGAAGACCTTATGGCAGCCTTCCAATACGTAACGGGACCCTACAAGAAAGCTGGGGAGGGACTTTTTACAGGGGCATGTAGTGGCAGGACATGGGGTAATGGCTTTAAACTGCAAGAGGATAGATTTAGATTAGATGTAAGGCAGAAGCTCTTCACTGTGAGGGTGGTGAGGCACTGGAACAAGTTGCCCAGAGAAGTTGTGGCTGCCCCATCCCTGGCAGTGTTCAAGGCCAGGTTGGATGGGGCTTGGAGCAACCTGGTCTGGTGGAAGGTGTCCCTGCCCACGGCAGGGGGGTTGGAACTGGATGATCTTTAAGGTCCCTTCCAACCCAAACCATTCTATGATTGTGAACATATTTCTGTCGTATTGCCTCTATCCTCCTTTACTTCAGATCCTGGGCAGCTTTCTATTAAGTTTTATTTGGTTTATGCCTGTTCTTAGAGGAACTTCATGCAATGATTGCTCTCCCGAACAGTTACATAGAAACGTACAACTCTGGTTCAGTTGAGGAATAAGCTGGCGAGAAAAATACAAACTTTAAAGTAATTGGATACACCATCTGGAAGAGTAGTGATCTTGTAACTCAAGATGATCTGGGAAGATTGTTTGAAAATCCTGAAAACTGATGAAATGGCTGGGTAGAGAAGATTACTGCAGGCATGTTTGTGTATGTTTGGAAGGAGAAGCAATATTCAGTATCAGGTAAAATGTTTGTATTTACTTGTATCAATAAAAGGTTATAGTTGCAGTATTTCATGTGATTTGAAGAGCTTTAGAGAGAGAATAATGCTAGCCTGAGCTGGTTTTCCTTTATATTGCACCATAATAAAACAAAGGCACAAAACCAGTGGAGTGCTATGCTACTCTAAAAATAGCGAGCGAAGTAACTGCCAACCTTCTTAATTTGTAAGAATTACATTGCAAAATTCATTGTTTAGGACACATTTACTCCAGCTTATGACAAGAATTTCCACAGAATCATTTTGCATAAGAAAACCCAAATCTGTAATATAGCAAAAACTACTTCGAGTAATATACTTTTTTTTTTTTTACTGGTTTCATGGCTATTCCTTGTATTGCAACCATGAGAGTTTTCTGAAGTTTTATTTTTAATTTACATACTTCAAACTTCAGATGTTGTACTGAGATTCTATGTGTACAAGACAAAGCATGAACAAATACAATTACTGTCCTTGCCTCCTATCATCAGCAATGGCAAGAAGAATCCAGGGATCTACAGTCTCTCCTTGATCCCTGGGAAGGCAATGGAGCAGCTAATCCTGGAACCCATTTCCAGACACATGAAGGACAAGAAGATCATTAGGAGCAGTCAGCATGGCTTCTCCTTGGTGAAGCCATGCTTGTCCTACCTGATAACCTTCTACGATGAGATGGCTAGCTTGGTAGATGAGGGGAGAGCAGTGGGTATTGTCTACCTTGAACTTCAGTGAGGCTTTTGGTGCTCTCCTGTAAGATCCTCATAGAAAAGTTGTTGATGCACAGGCTGGATGAGCAGACAGTGAGGTAGATGACTGAAAACTAGCTGAATGGCTGGGCCCAGAGGGTGGGCACCAGTGGCACAAAGTCTAGCTGGAGGCCAGTGACTAGTGGTGTACCCCAGGGGTCAATACTGGGTCCAGTCCTGTTCAACATTGTCATTAAAGATCTGGATGCTGGGGCAGAGTGTACCCTCAGCAAGTTTGCACATGACATAAAACTGGGAGGAGTGGCTGATACTCCAGGTGGTGCTGCCTTTGACAGGATGGAGAAATGGACGGCCAGAAACCTTGTGATGTTCAGCAAGGGTAACTGCGACGTCCTGCACCTGGGGAAGAACAACCACACGCATCAAAATATGCAGAATTTCAGTGAAGACCAGCTGTGTGGCTGACTGTCTCTGCTGCCCCTGCCATCATTTGGAGACCTGTGGGTATCATCATAAAATACAGACCTACATGTGATGCGCTGAATAGTTCTCTGGATTTCACGGACTGAATTGCCTGGATTTTTACTGTCAAGAATGAGAGCTTACATAGATGGCTGATGTGTAAATTTTTTAATTAAGAACATGTTTAAACTGTACTGTAGTTCCACCTGGCATTCCTACAAGACCTCAAAGTTCTTCCTAGTATTGCTTCCATTCCGGAAGCTGTGACCATCCAGGTTTCTGAGACGGTGAATTAGGGGTCTTCGCTTAAAAGTCCCATTTTAAAACAAGTTCTTTTTTTGGTTTGCCTAAATTCTATTCAGGGTTTTGTGTTTATCTTTTCTAAGTTGCTGGGTTTATATTTATGGTGAGTCATAGATGTCCTTGCGCATAACTATTTTTGTTCCTTTTGGTACATATTTTTCATAGTCAAGAGGGTAAAACCTGTCTCCCTGTACTTTGTTCTCCTGTCTTGTTTGACAATTTATGCTCATGTATTTCTTTCTTTTTTGTCTTTAAAATTCTTTTTCTCTTTTGCTCTCTGTGATTGTCAAAATGATTTTCATTAACTCTCTTTTTCTTTTTACTTTCTGTCTTAGCCAAAGTGCCAAGATGCCATTGTAACCTCATTGCTGATGTGTTAAAGTACACTCTTCAAACTTCACTGTTTAGTCCAAATGTGTTCCAGTTATTTTATCCAAAATGTAGTCGATTTTATGTCTGTTTAGTAAGCATAGTTTCGTATTTCTATTTGAATGTAAATTCCTCAGTTTAATAACAAATCAGTCTGATGAATCTCCTTACTTGTTGACTGTCTGACTGGCATGCTGCCATTAATACAACTGGACTTGTATCCTTATTGGCCCCTTCTGTTTTTTTTAGAGTACTCTATTATTTTCTTCCCAGTCTTGTACGAGTAGTACTGACTTCTTTTTAAAGTACACTGCTGATTTCTAGCTTGCAGAACACCTCATAGGGCAACTTGTGATCTGTCCTTTAGCCTAAACTATATTTTAAGATTAAAAAAAGAATTTTGTGTGCTCATGCAATTTAAAAACAAACAAACAAACAAACAAACAAAAAAACCAAAACCCAAGTGAACAAAACCTCGGCATATATTTGATTTACATAGAGGTTTTGTGATAAAGCCCTTAGCTTCCAGGTGAAGGCTTGTTATAATCATTCTAGGAAATAACACAGAAACTTGCATATTTTTACCAGTACTTGCCTGAAAAGGCAGTCCAATGAGAAATTTAATAACATGGTGGGACTTTTTTGACTTTTTGTGTTATTTTCAACAGTAGTAAGCTCAGACTCCTGTAGACAAACATGTGCTGGCTTGTGGCCCCAATACACATGTTGGGAAGTAGACTCAGAAGACTAATGCTCTTCAGTATTTTGGGGGGGTAGTTGGGGAGCTTCCTTTTGTAGTGCTTTCAGTAATGGTAATTCTGACATTTGTTTTGTAATTTGTGGTTAGCTTTGATCCATTGCTCTGGTATTGCTGCTTCTCATTTTCAGGTTTGCTGTTCTCTGCACTTCATTTTTGGATATAATTCCTTGTTGCTAGGGGAATCTGGGACTGTAGCTCTTGCTATTTTACTGTCTTACAATGGGTGTAAGTGCTCGCAATGCAGTAGGTTTTCTAAGTTATTTACTTTTACTCTCCAGTGAATTTCTAGGTGTTATAACTTAATTTACCCATCTTGTAAAATCTGTAAACTGGAACTGTAACGTTTCTGTGAATTACTTAGTTTTATTGCTCATTTTAAAGTTATTTGTTTCTGGAACACAGCCTTACAGATTATGAATGTATTTGATTTATAAAGATGTGAGATAAGTTTAGTGTTTTGTTTTTTCAAGTCTTTTTTAACATGTGGCAGTTGCTCTGTGTGTTGTCTTTTTTAATGTTAACTGAGACCAGGTGTCTTAAGGGACTTGCATCAGAACCCTAGAGGATTTCACACTTACCTACCTTAAAGAATGGCGTAAACCTCATTGCTTCCAAATCTTTCAAATCGTTATTTTTGTTTTTACTTGCTCCATTACTAGTTCCATTAGCTGAATATTACTAAACTTTTACTTGTACTGCTAAAGGGAAAGGAAGGCAGCATAAAAAGAAAGAAAAATACAGGGAGGGTGGGCATTGTGCTTTTTTGTTTTGTTTTGGTTTTCTCACACAGTTTCCAGGTGCTTGTCACTAAGTCTAGCCAAAGACGTTTAGGCCTAAATTGCTTTGCCACTGCCGGGTATGCCAGATTATGAGAATGGGGCTGCTCACACATGGTGCAACGTGAAAACTAAATGGGTTAGCTGCCAATGCCTGGTCTGCTCACCATTGCCATACTTTGGTTGTATGGTCTTACCCACTTATTGAGTTGCCTGTAGAGTTTGCTGGTGAAGTACAGAACTTAGTTTGACTTTTCCAATTAGTCTTAATTTTTTTGTGATATTAAAAATGAAATATAATCTCCTTTTTTTTTTCTGAGAGCTCTTGTATTTGACACGCCAAGTGTTTATCATCTGCTGTGTAGATGTTTCAAAAAACTCAGACTAATCAGTCCTGACCGGTGGAAGTTACACTCCTATTCCATGGTTTGTGTGGAATAGCAATCGTTCTATTGATGCAGGACTTCTTAAGGCGTTACTATAAGAATATGGGTTCAAAAACTTTTCACGTGCATCATTGCCAGATGGATAGCTTTTACAGAAGAAAAGGACAAAATCTCAAGTACCTGATGAAGAAGTGTGTTCTTCCCTGAGGGAATCTTCTTCTCTTCATTTAAATAATTTCTTTGAATGAATGCCTGGTTCCTTGTTTGGAGTCATTCTGCACTGACAGAGAAGGCTAAGCAAAAGCTTTTTCCAATATATTTGGAATTTCGAAAAAGACAATATTACTTTTTCAATATTGAAAATGTGCTGAAGTTAAATGAAATAGTTGATGCCAAAATTTGTTTAATGCAATATATTTTCATTGCAGAAGTGTTTATCTTTCCAGATCTTTTAAAAATTATTGCAAAGGAAATATTTGTATGTTTAGTAATGCATGACAGTTTCTATGTAAATAGTTTTGTTACCTATGAAAATCCGTCAAGTTTTTGCATAAAGATTTTCATTCTTTCATCATTGTGTGTGCACAGAGAAGGGAGATAAAAGGAAGCCAGCTGGGCCTGGGCAGAAGGCACCATTGCGTATCTCTGATTGCATTACAGCAAGGTCGTTTGGCACAGGCACAGAGCAGTGAGACACAAAGGCCTGTGGGATACTAGAAGCTCTATTGTTAATGCTTAATAAGTGTAATGTAAGGGCAGCTGACAGTGGAAGCAGGTGGAAATGCTGAGAGTAATTGCAAACACAGATTTGAGAATCGCCATGGTAAAAGGTAGTAAATAAATTGAGAACATGAATATTATACTTTATATGTTATACCCTGAGAATTTTTAAGTCTATTGTGGTGAAAACAGAGGAAAAGCTAAAACAACAAATCTTTATACCCTTCAACTAAAGTCACTTAGTATCTAGAATCTGTATATGCAGTGTTGAGTTGTGGTTTGCAGTTCTGTATGGAATGCATACAACTTGACTCTACTGTAATTTACAAATTACTAACAAATATTCCACAAACAAGGCACTTGTTATTATAATGGTACAGACTCTTTTTTTATCTCTGAAAACTAAATCATGAATTGCTTAAATAAAACCAAGGGACCAGGCTCAATAGTTAAGTCACTTTGCCAACAGTTTCCTCCATCAGCAATCTAAAATGTCTTTCAATGCACAAATCGTTTACTTTGATATGACAGTTGTCTAAATAAAATAGAATGGCTATGTAATGGTATAGGATTTTGGAATTCTCTATAATAAGATAATGAAGACAAAAAGTAACCATTTCTCTGAGGTCTGGTTCTCTGGACACATCACTACAAATTATCATAGTACTTTTTCTGCCTTTTTTCTTTATTTTGTATAATAGCTTCAGAGAGTGTTCTCAGTGCAAACCATTATTTGATTTCCTTTCTCCTCAGAGTGTTATATCTCTAGTGCAGAAAAGTATTTGAAGTCAGGTGAACCAGCTTGCACAGAGGGATTGCCTCTGTTGTTGTCCTGTTGATCAACCACACCCTCAAATCTGTTACTGCATACAGATTTGTGGTTAGCATGAGAATGGGTTATGGACTGTTGAGATTTTTTAAAGGATATTATCTCCATTACTAATGTAGTTTTCCTTATAGCCACAAAGTCAAGTGCCTTAGGTGCCCTTGCATGTTGCATGTTCTGATCTAGTGTTTTCTTTTCTTGCAGAAGCCTGGGTAAATGGCAGTGTTCTGCTTGTCTAACAAGGTGTCATGAGCAAAACAGCCTTGACTCAGGGAATTTTTACTTAATTTATTGCCAGTTAACACAAACTTTGATCACTGATTTGGGTACTGAGGAGAACCAAATAATCAAACACTTACATAAACACTTTGCCACGGGCAGCACAGTTGGGGTCACCTGCGTTACGATTTCCATCCGACACTTCTTAGCGATCTCTTCCGCTGCATTTTGCTTGCTTGTTTTTTTTTCCTGCAGCTCTTTGCTTATTAATAGTTTTTCCCCACCCCACGGCGCTTCTCCAGGTTTTCCTCCGACATGCTTTTCCTCAGTGGCCGTCCTTCGGGGTGTCGCTGCCCCGGCGTGAGTCGCCCGCGGCTGCTGTCCCTCGGGGGTGCGCACGCCTGCTGTAGGGAGCTATACCTCACCCAAAAACGCGTTGGTGTCACCAGCCCCTGTGGCTGCTGCCTCTGGCTCACAGACACCCAAGCAGAGGTGCTGGTTTGGGGTGCGACAGGTTACTCGCAGCAGTTTTGGAGCCGGCTGGAAGTGGCCGTGACCAGCACAAAGCCTCCTGTAGCGTCCTCATACCGAAACCCTCTCAGCTATGTCTGTGGGATTTCTGTGTCATTTATTTCGGAAGTCAAGGATGAGATGAGAGGAGGAGGTGTAGGTGTAAATGGAGAAGCCTGAGCCCGTACTTGTGCAAACACTAAGTGTGAATTCATTGACGTTTCAGTGCGTGGCTCCAGCAACTCGCCAGGTAAATACATTGCTTTAAATTGGAGGGTCTGTCAGAATTTGGAGAATTTTGTCTGCCACCTTGAATCCAGGTTTACGCATGCTTTCATTTTGCTGGGCTTCAGAAAAGCTCTGTACTGGCATCATGAGAAGTCGGGTATCGTGCTGATAGTCTTCTGCTCATGACCTCTTAGAGAGCTGCTTCCCTCCAGTGTCCCCCACACGACTTCGCTTTTGTGCCTAAAGCCCACGTAAGCGCTGGTGCTGACTGTGCTCAGTCGAACACTGCTCGGTGCCACCATAATTCTTCTTAACCCTTTTTAATGCTGGGAAGTGTTAAATTCCCAGAGGATGCTGTTGACTGAAGTAAGGCACCCCTTCTCCAGGTTAAGCTACTTTAATTCTCCAGCCATTGCAGCTTGTGTCATCCTAAAGGGCATCACTGAGGGAGGTCGAGTCCTCTGGAGCTAATACCGGGTAAGAATATCTAGCTAAGGAGTGGGGATTTTGGCTTCAGTCAGGGCAGGAGTGTTGTTTTGTTTACTTTTGAATTTTTTTAGATGTATTTTTTTTTCTGTCATGTTATTGAATGTGACCCTCTCTATGTTTTTGTTTCAAAATATACCATTGTTTAATACTGATTCCAGCATTGCAATGGTGGTAAAGTTATTTATGTTCCTACTTGGCAGGAGTACTTCAACAAACAAACCCCGAAAACCAGACATTATTGCAGAATGTGTAAAATGTCAGAATAGCAAGCGTGCAGAAGTGATGCTCATTAATCTAGTAGCATCCCTGGGACTGGCAATGTCTCTGTTTTGAGTGTATAAGATAAGTTTGTTATACTTCATTGTGTTTTGTTTGTCTGTGCCTATTTTGTCTGTTGTCAGCTTTGTGACCATGTAGGCTCCAACTTTAAAAGCTGAGTGTGCTGGTGTTCAAAGCTAAGAGCTATAAAAACCCTGCTGTACTGGTTTCTTGCTTGGATGGTAAGTGTGTTAATCCAGAAATTCTTTGGAAACATTATGCATTTTAAGCTTACTAATTAGGTGTTTATTAAAATACTCAGACTGTGACATGATCAATTCATCAACACCATTATATTTAAATGCAAATTGTATGGGGAAGAATCAGTCCTGTTTTCTAAATGAAGTTTTCCTTAACCACTGGGGAATAGAACTGAATCTTGGACCATTCTTAATTTTTGCATATCTATTTACTTTTTAAAAGGAAAAATCTGCTCAAAATTCACATTACTGTTCAAGATAACAATCGTCTTTATATGTTCCAAATAATATCAGAGCTCTGCAGGGTGAGATACTGCCTATTTTTATAGATACTTTTCCAATGCAAAAGCATGAACAGTCTATAAAACCAAGAAGGTTGCAATTATTTTGTAACTCAGTGACAAATCTACTGAAAACAGTGCATATTTTTTGACTCCTGATCATACAGAAAATTAACCATTTGCACAGTGGAGCATTTGCATCACAGAAATAACTTGGAGAATCTGTGGTGAATGTATAGGAAAAATAGATTCCTGTAAAGAAGCAACACTTCCTTTAGGTCCTAAATTGCTGGGCTAGATAACTTTAAGTGATGGACTGAAGAGCATATATTGTATTTTCATTCAAAATTCTACTATTTTTTTCTGTGATAAATCTTGAGAATGATGCTGTTTTGAAAGGGACATTGTAGACCAGAAATAACATCTAGACTAATGTAAATTTATTTATAGAAAGGTAAAAATACAAAATAACATACTTGAAAAAAACCCTACGTACTGAAAGAATGTCCTACAGGGCCATATTGGAATTATCTTAAATTTTCTTCAGGGTTTTGAAAAATTTCCTCCAATGTTTTGAAAAAGAGGCAAAATCAGTACATGTGTAGACATAACCATGTTCAGATAAGATCCTGAGGAATTCCCTATGTATGGGGAATAAAAAGTAAATATATGAACAGAGAACAGCTAATGAAGGAGCATTTAGAAACCAATATGGGGTAAAACTGTATATAGGACAGTCCACATAAAACCCCCTCTATTTCTTACTTGTATTTCCATGGATATTCTGATACATTGCTGTTACATAAATTAGATGTGTTCAGTAATTACAGTAATTTCCGTGATTCTTCTGGTACATCTTCAGAAAAGTTCTTCCCAGTTTAACAAGTGAATACAAAAAAAAAAGCTATTTTAGTGTTCATGAAGAACATAATAGAACTTAAAGTAAAAACATTAAAGTTGGTTTTATAAACAAATCTTGAATACTATTATTTAGCTGTATTCACAGAATAAAAAGAACTCTCATAAGTAATGAAAAATGGGAGGATACTATGACGAAGAAAGAACAGTGAATTAGGAAGGAAGACGATAGGGACATTTTTAAGTAGGAGCAAGGGGAGGAGGGACTGAAGAGAGGATCCCCTTTATATCTTTGTTAAGATTACATGGAAGAAAAATACTTGAGTCATTTAACAATTTGGCAAAATTGAATGGAATTAAGCCTTTGTATTTCCTGGGCTAAGATGAGTGAGGAACTCTGGGATGCAACTGTTTTTCTTAAGAACAAAACTAAAAAGTGTGATTGAGAGGGTTTTTTTCTTGTTTATTTTCTTGGAAGATAACTTGAGTGCCACTTAGGAGAACACGTTTTTCAATACGCGTTTGTTTATGTGTTATTTGCCGTTAAAGGAATTATAAAGCTCTAAAAGTAAATGGCTGTTAGGTTTCTCCCAACTCCTCTTTTCTTTTTCACTTTTCTTCTCTCTGTTGTCTAATATTTGTGCATAAATTCTTTAAAAATGTATGCTCATGTAAGTATCTCTGTAACAACACATATTTTTTTTATCCCCTCCTTCTTTCATTCTCTGGTATGCCTAGAGCTTCTCCACTTTTACTTTTTTTCCTTGTCTACTAGCCTTCAAAAGTAATTTGTTTTATGTCTGTGAGAGAACATCTTGCAGGAAAGGGCATAAAGCTCAGTCAAATGAACTTATCAAAAAAGATGAGGTGTGACTGGATTTGAAGCGTGCAGGGACTTCTTTGTGGTAAGAGTTTCTGTTATAAGTCTTGTTAATCTAGTGACAAGAAACATCATAAGAACAAGTAGCCACAAGATGCAACCAGGCAAATTAAAAATGAGATGTACGTTTTTAATAGAATGGAAAGCCGTTGCATGAATTTACCCAGGAGTAGTAGTAGAATATCCATGTCTTTTTACTACACATTTTTAAATCAAGATTTTGGATGCCTTTATATGGTCTTTAGCAAATCTAAGCACAGGCAGACTCATGTTTCTTTTGTAAGGACTTTGTAATTTGCTTAAATTCAAATTCAAAAGCAAAAATGCATTCTGAAAACAACTGCTGTGTTTTAAGATCCTTTCCAGAGAAGAGCAAACTAGAGCTTTTCAAAGTAGTGACTTAGGGGATGCAAAATTTTTTTCCTATTGCTGTTTTGGCAGTACACTATCAAAGGTACTCTGTCCAGAGCAGACACCTGGTGAAATAATTGTATTTAATTTCAGTATCAGGTCCTTAACCTAAAACCCCATTTGAATAGAGATTTTCTGAGTGTTACAGTGTAACCATAATGTAAGTGGAGGTCTGAATATGGTTGTACTCAAGCCCTCATGTGGAAATAAAGCTCACATTCCCCTGTTTATTTTTGCTAGGTTTGTGAGTCTGATGTAAACTTTTGCTCACTGTCCCATTTTTTTTCTTGATGTCTTTGTTGTAGAGTAGAACTTAGGTCCTATATTTCCTTTGATTACAGATATTTATGAACCATATTGTGACATAAGGTGTTTTTTTTGCTGTCCTCCCATCTGATAAAACCATGACTATGGTGAACAATTTTGTATGATAAATGCCATGGGATTCCCTCTTCTGTATGCAGGAACGAGAGTAAACCATTTTTACAATGGATAGTCTTTTTAATCGTCTGTCATTTTAGTCAGAAACCTCTTACTTGAGAAAAGGGGCATAAATCAAAGTAAAGCGGTAAAAGAACATTATCTTCATCTTACAAGGTGGAAGACTTAAGAGGAATAAAAGGCATTCTTATGGGTGCTCTTAATGTGGAGGGGCATCGATTAAATTTAAATGAAGTTTCGGCAGCAAGAAAGCTTTAAAATCTTTTTTCTTACAAACATTACATAAAAAGACCCCATATATATTAATACATTCTACCAATTCTGTAAAACTAGCTTATGGTTTAATAATTTAATTACCAAATTGATGATCAAATAAAGTAAATTAAATGTAAAGTCAGATATATGTTTTTATTTGAGTGTTTCCACAATGTGGTGATTGACACAGCAAATAACCCTGAAACTTAAGAGGTTATGAACCATAACTAGACTTCTTAATTGCAGCATGTTTGTGAACCTTCATCAGAATTCATTTTTTACTGTAGCGATGGTGTTGGTTGAATCTGTACACCAGTCTCTGAAGCTTGCAGTAAAGTACAGTAAATAACCTAGTTTCTCTTCTCCTTCTCATAATAAAAACAGAAAGTAAAGGCTTTTTATAAGCATATTTTGTAATGGAAATTTTAGCAGCCTTTTGAATGAACAATTATGTCTTTGTTTCCATGGAGCTAGCACGAAAATAGCTCAGAAGCAGTGTGGTGATATTAAGAACATAATCTTAGGGCTACTTTAGGGAACTTTCCACTTGATCTGGTCAAGGCAATTTCAATTAAGTAATTTGTAAGAAAAATGTTAGCTTATCAAAAGTAAAATTTAGGAGAGCATTTGTTTTGTTGAAGCTTTATTTAGCAAACACTGCCGCTGCTCCTCCCTCCCCTGAATCCTTCCTGTCCATGACAGGAACTTTTTCACTTTGTGTGTATCAATACTGCAGTGGTAACTTCACCCACAGTCTCTCACCTACAGGAGGTATGCACTGACCCCTAGGATGCTTGAGTTGGGGGGAGTACATTTCTCCGGTCATGAAGAAGCATACTTGGACTCTTTGGAAAGGTTTGGTTTCATCTAGTTGTGGAATTGGAGTGTGTGTATATGGGGGGGAGGAGGTTGGTTTATTTGTTTGAAGTTTAGGGTGATTAAGCTGTTTGTTTTGTAGCTGTTTACATGGCTGTTTAGGATGTCTCAAAGTATAGAGTCATAGAGTCATTTAGGTTGGCAAAGACCCTTAAGATCATCCAGTCCAGCCATTAACCTAACACTGCCAAGTCCACCACTAAACCATGTCCCTAAGCGCCACATCTCCACCTCTTTTAAATACCTCCAGGGATGGCGGCTCAACCACTTCCCTGGGCAGCCTGTTCCAATGCTTGACAACACCTTCAGTGAAGAAGTTTTTCCCAATCTCCAATCTAAACCTCCCCTGGCAGATGTGAGGCTGTCTCCTCTCGTCCTATCTCCAGCCACCTGACAGAAGAGACCAGCACCCACCTCACTACACCCTCCTTCCAGGGGGTTGTAGAGAGCGATAAGGTCTCCCCTCAGCCTCCTTTTCTCCAGACTGAACAACCCCAGTTCCCTCAGCCGCCCCTCATCAGACTTGTGCTCCAGACCCTTCACCAACTTGGTTGCCCTCCTCTGGACACGCTCCAGCACCTCCATGTCTTTCCTGCAGTGAGGGGCCCAAAACTGAACACAGGACTCGAGGTGCGGCCTCACCAGTGCCCAGTACCGGGGGACGATCCCTGCCCTGCTCCTGCTGGCCACACCATTTCTGATACAGGCCAGGATGCCGTTGGCCTTCTTGGCCACCTGGGCACACTGCTGGCTCGTATTCAGCCGGCTGTTGACCAGCACCCCCAAAGCTTCCACTGGGCAGCTTTCCAGCCGCTCTTCCCCAAAAAGCATGCTTATTTCCCAAACTGATGTTAAAAAAGGGGAGAAAAAAAAAAAAAAAAAGTACTCCCTCCCCCAAAATAAAGAGAGTTTAGCGCTTTACATCTAGTCTTTGAACTTTCAGGATGGTAGAACCTGAAACTGAAATCCTGAACCTGGTGATGATTTTAGGATAGGTTTTTAGGGGTTGTCTTTTTCAACAGGAGATGGAGATTAGTTGAAGGTGACTAGCTGATTCTGAAAGTGTAAGGTGTTTTCAGCTGTGGGAGTCAGTTCAAAGGTTTGAAATACCATAAGTTGTTTTGTGCTCATTAATGACCAGGAAGGTATGTAATTCTCTCATGGCACCTTTTTTTCCTAGGGAGTAAGTTTCTTACTCTCTGCTGTCTCAACCCCCCTAAAACTTTCCAGCCTCAGCCCAAGGGTTGCTGTATATCTTCTGTAATGAAAAGAAAGGTCTTAATGGAGGCATTACTCCTTATTAGCAGAATCTGATCTGTATTTAGGAAAGTGGGTAGTTTGTATCACAGCAGTGGGTGTCAGAAGTAAACAAAAGAAATTTATGCCTTTTTTTTCTCTTCCCTTTTAATCTTAGACTGGTAGCCTTAATGCAGCATGTTAGAATATGTAATCAGATTATTACACACAGTAGCAGTAAAAAAAAAAAAAAAAAGAAACTTCAGGAAATCTGAGAAAATAACAGATGGATCAATATAATTATTCATTTCATTATCTCTTTCACAGACATATCCTTTATAGCTTGCAGAATAAAAGCAATGTACATTTTATGTCAGGTGTTTAACCAAGTATTTCCAAGGACTTCAAAAATTTTACAGAGTAGGTATCATGACCACTATGTAGTGGCTGATTTTTTTTCCACCTGTGTCACTATAAAATATTGAATCTGGCCAATCTGGCGTTCCTTTGTTTCCAGTTAGTCTGGCACATATGGATTTGGGAGATACCTGGTGCTTCAGCAGCTGTGGCACTTGAAAAGCCTTTTTGAGAGTCCTGTTCTGTAGCTGAGTGAGGCAGGACTTCTGTGCCCTGAATAGTAGCTGAAGTACCTGGTTGCTGGACCTTCGTCCAGCCACGCTTTTTCTTTGCACTTATGTTTGGTGCAACCATTGACTCTTCTCTCTACCTGATGTTCAGCTCAAACCCTGGTTGTGTTCCTGCCTTGCTGTTTGAATCAGGTTAGTCCAGCTAGCGGCTCTCTGATTTTAACTGTTCATTTGGACTATGTTACATTAAACTCCTGTAGCTGAAGGAACTTTGTCTTTCTTTAGCAAATAGTGAGAAAAGGATAGTTACCACCATCATGTATTTATCAAATATTAACTTATAACAACAATAGTCAAAATCCTTAAGCATCAGATGAATAAGTCTGTCTGAGTCAAACAGTTTTATCTCCCCATGAAACATCTTGAGGCGGCTGTGGGTACTTTCATAGTTACTTGTCCTTCATCTTGGTGTCATCTCCTGTATTGGTTTGAATTAGAGCAATACTAACATCATTTTGTTGTTGTTGTTGTTGTTACTGGGGTTTTTTTTAGCTCTGTTCATTAGTTGAAACTGGCTTTGAAATGTCTATCTGTAGTCTATCTGTTATACTTTAAAAAAGGCTTCTGCAAGGAAAGATTAGTCTTTCCTTGCAGACAAGTGTATAAAACTTGGTTAAACAGATCTTCTGAAGTTCATTAAGCAGAAATTTGCTTGTCTTGCCTATTGCAAAGACTTTTGGGTAGACAGTTTGTAATAAAATCGTGAAACTGCTGTATTTTGATATGTTAATTACACAACATTATGTGAAGTACTAAGTGTTGTTGAATAAGGGCATGCATAAACTGAATTCCTAATGTTTACTGATACTCCAGATTGTGTGGTAGCATTTTTTTGTAATCAGCTAGATTGAAGCTCAGTCTTTGGCAGTCCCTTGCAGTCTGTTCTTGTGGTCCCCAACCAGAATTAATCTTGTTACCTGGTTGAAGGTTCACCTGACTAACTGCAGTATGAATCATAGCTTTTTGTTCTCTCTGAAAACACGGCACTGCATTGAAACTTTGGTATAAATTTGATTTTTACTTCTAGTTTACCTACATTAAAATACAGGCACTTTATGCAGGACTAATATTTACAAAAGCCTGAGCAGAAATGAAAGAAGTTGCATATTGTAACTGGGGTAGCACTGGAGTGTGGTCACTTTGTAGACAGCTGTCTTCTAGGAGACAGTGTGTGAGGAACATTATCAGGGGCTTTCCTAGCATCTTTCCTGTGTCTGAACTTGGTAGTACGTGTCCCTTTTGTGTGTCATCTTCAGTTAGCCAGTGTTGGCTGTATTCCCATTTCAATGTGACGAATTCTGGACATCTTCTGAAAATAACTATTTGAAGAAAGAACTTGAGAAGCGTGCTTAATGTCTGCAGTTAAGCTCATTTCTGCATGTTGTAAATCACTATTTATTAAAGAGCTGAGAAGTTCACGCAGTTTTTACTTCTAGCAGAACCGTACAAAGATTTGCCAGTATTTTCAATTTTGAACATGTACTTTCAGAATTTTCTGAGATTGGATCCTGTCTTTCACAACCACTTGCAAGACTGCTAATATTTGGACAGTACTTCTGTAAGGAAATCTTAATAGCTTTACTTAGTAGCTATGTGGAATATTCTGTTTTCTGTAATTTGGAGCTGCCTGTGGTGTTGTTACTGATTTTTACTCTTCGAAAAGATGGAAATTACTTTTCCTTTTTAGTTTTGTCCAGATTTGAGAATTTCAAATTAAAACAGAAAGAAAAATAATCTGTGACACTTCAGTGTCATATAGCTTGTGTGTGAAATGGTAAGCATCTGACCATAGTGGCTTTTGTTATAAAATGTGATAGATAAGGCATTTGGTCATCCGTGTCTTCTGTCACATGATTCTGTGTTTTCACATATTGTGGGTGTTAAGTCTAGTTTGGCTATGACCACATATATGTTAAAATGCCTTTTCTAAAGACTGTCATGTTTTCATTATTTTCACATGCAACTTTTAACTTGGGAAATTTTAATCTTTTTTATTAAACATGATTATGTGTTGATGATTGTGGTCTTGTGGTCTGGTTGCTGTTGTTCATGTGAAGGTAAATGATTCTGTGTTGCATGAAAGAATAAATAGCGTTTAAAATACGTATGTTACAGAAATGTTTCCTTGTGGTAATTTAAGTTCTTCTTAAAATTACTCTGACATAAGAAGTACATTTAATTGCTCAGTCTGTGAAAAGACTTAAACAGCTCTTTTGCATATAAGTACCTTAAGCATCTGAACTGTTACGTGAGAGAGAGAGAGAAGCTTTCAGCAAATCTGTAATAATATGAACTCTCCAGAAGTTGAGTGAAGCACTTGATATGGAAAATCCCAATTTAAATTTGAAAAAGAAAAAATGCATAGAGATCTGTCTAGAGACGTAGTGGAAGGTGTGTGGTCTAGAGAGGGAGGGGGTAGCTGGTGAGTTTTGATAATTGAGTCCAACTCCCTGCTCATCACAGGACTACCTAAAACTAAACCATATGACTAGGAGCATCGTCGAGACACTCCTGAACTCTGACAGACTTGCTGCCGTGGCCACTTCCCTGGGGAGCCTGTTCCAGTGACCGACCACCCTTCTTGGTGAAGAACCTTCTCCTAATGCCCAGTCTGAACTTCCCCTGACGCAGTTTCTTTCCATTCCCTCGTGTCCTATCGCCAGTCACCAGAGAGGAGATCAGCACCTCTCCCTCGGCTGCCCGCCGTGAGGAAGCTGTAGGCTGCCATGAGGTCACCCCTCAGCGATGAGGTCACCCCTCAGCCTTCTCTTCTCCAAGCTGAACAAACCAAGTGACCTCAGCCGCTCCTCCTAAACCTTGCCCTCGAGACCTTTCACCATCTTGGTCGCCCTCCTCTGGGACACACTCTAACAGTTTGATGTCCTTCTTGTATTGAGGCACCCAAAACTGCACACAGAACTCGAGGTGGGGCCGCACCAGTGCGGTGTAGAGTGGGACAATCCCCTCCCTCGATCGGCTAGCGATGCTGTGCTGGATGCACCCCAGGACTCGGTTGCCCCTTTTGGCTGCCAGGGCATGCTGTTGACTCATGTTCAACTTTCCATCAGCCCAGACCCTCAGATCTCTTTCCGCAGGGCTACTCTCCAGCCTCTTGTATAATGAGGATTACACCCATCTCAGGTGGAGAATCTGGCACTTGCTCTTGTTAAATTTCATATGGTTGGTGATTGCCCAGCTCTCTAGCCTACCCAGATCTCTCTGTAAGGCCTCTCTACCCTCACGGGAGTCCACAGCTATTCCTAGTTTAATATCATCAGCAAACTTACTTAATGTACATTCGATTCCTGTGTCCAGATCGTTTCTAAAAACATTAAAGAGCATTGGCCCTAAAACTGAGCCCTGGGGAACCCCACTGGTGACTGGCCACCAGCCTGATGTAACCCCATTTAGTGTAACTCTTTGAGCCCAACCCCTCAGCCAATTGCTCACCCAACGTATTATGGACTTGTCTAGCTGTTATGCTGGACATTTATCAGAAGAATACTGAGAGAGAGAGAGTATCAAAAGCTTTGCTAAAATAAAATTTAAAAAAACCCCACATCTACAGGCTTCCCTTGGTCAACTAGGTGGGTGACTTTGTCATAAAAGGAAATTAAGTTAGTTAGTTATAGAGAGGTTGTAGAGAAAGAACAGCCATGTAATGAAGTCTTAGCAAATGTAGCAAGCATGAGATACTTGTATTGCAGCTGATGGCCTGCCTTTTGAAGTTAGAAATATTTATTCAGCTAATTCAGCATTTACAGTCAATCTTGTGTCTATTTTCCTAGCTTTTATGGTTTGAGATTAAATTCAGGTTATTGATCTGAGGAAAAATAGGGTTTATGTTAATATTGTTAAATATCGTTATTAGTGGTTTTAATAAATAATTATTAATGATTAATTTTCAAATGTAGATTATTAAAGATATATGTTTATACGCAAATGTAGTGTCTCATAGATATTAAGCCAGCTGTATTAAAAAGATGGGCATCCTAAAACAATAAAACAAGAAGTGAAAAAAATTAACTTTCTTATAGCGTTTTGCAGGATTTTTAAAAATTCCATTCTACCAGTGATCTGAAGTAAGCTTTAAATGCTACTTAGGATGTCTAATTATACATGAAATGCATGTAGTTAAAAAATATAAATATTTAGGCAAAAGATTACAGTGTTTTTACACTGCTATTGAGACTGAGCATGATAAATACTTTATATTGAATAAGTTTTGATGTATTTTTAAGAATCCTGTAAGTTCAGTTTTTTGAAGAAATTAATGTAATTTGAGAATAATTATCAAGTAATATCTAAAAGGACCTATTTTGGTGTTTTTGGAAAATTACATTGTAAATATGATTTGGTCTGGAATATCAAGAAACTAATCAGATGAGAGGACTATGTGGAAATTTCTATTCAGTCATCTAAGATATTTAACATGTCTTGAGCTAGGAGGGCAACAGTTATGGGAATTGTGATAATAGGGTACTTTCCACCAGCTGTTTGCTTTTGCATACTTTACTTGCTGTGTTGTCCTAGATTGTTAAAGGTGGTTTGGATAGCTGCTTTTTTTTTTTTTTTAAGCTCTTAGCATTAATGAAAGGGCATGCTGTCTTGCTCTTAGTATGTCCCTCAAACTGTGAGGCATTTTTGTATGTAAACTTAGCCTTTCTTATATGCTTAGACTATTACAGCTATAGTAAGGCTGCTTTTTTGTGGTAAAATTTTTATTTTAATTGGAGTCAGTCTGAAATCACTTCTTAAAAATGCAATTAATGTGATTTTTGTTGCTTGACAATACAGTAAGTTTGTTAAAATTCTAACTAAAATCAGAGCAAATGTTATTAATAAAACTGTTTCATATAATAAGGGATCTTGAGTGTTTGTCAATATGTAGTCTGCTTTAAATGTGCTTGTGCCCCAAGTGGATAATTTTAGTCAAGTGTATTCTGTGCACACCATGGGCCCATTTGTTCTGGTACAAGTCTGTAAAAACGAGGGAAGCCATGGCTCTCCCCACTTCTCTCTTCTACCAGGTGAGCAAGGACGGGATCCAACAGCATTCAATCCATGACGCTCCAATCTCAGATCTTCACCTCTGCCCCCAAATCAAAAAAAACCCAAACCCATCCCCCCCAAAACTCCACCCAAGGCAATATAATCTTAAATCAACCTTTGAAATCTTTACAATCTTTAGTGATTTTAAGTCAATTAAACCTCCTCTTATAGTGCCAGTAGAGAGCGGTTGACGTGGCCCTTAAACCAGAGTGAAAGGAGACCAGGGAGCGATTCTCCCCCTCTCCCACCTCCTGACTTCTCCCCTCGTCGGCTCGCGGTCCTTTCTGCAGTTGGATTGCCGGCTTGCACGGGCTGCTTCAGCACGGCCACCGCTACCAGAACCTCACGGGGGGGATTTTGCACGCATTAAGCTGCTCTTGTGTTGCAGTAACTGCTTAGCTTTCATTGACTTCAGGTTAGGAGGGAGGCTGGTAATGAAGCATCTTTATTAATGAGGGAAAAATCAAATTTAAAGTTCTCCATGTCAGTCAAACTTGGAGTGTGTTAGTAAAATGCTGATCTGAGTCATCAACAGAGGGAGGGAGAAGTGTCTAAGCTAGATAAAATTTGCATCAGTATTGTCACTGATATTGAAAGTAGTAGTATTTACAGTACTAGAGATTACTTTTCAACACAGAGGAGACATTTGGAAGTTGTGTGACAGTATCTCAATGGATGTTTTTTTCCACACGGAACTCCATAGGAGAAGCATTCAGAAATAAACCCTCAAGTCTCGCGTGGGACTGAAGAGGGAGTGATGTATGCTGCTTAAGGATAAGTTAAGGTGAAGTTTGATGCCAGAAGTTTCACTGGCACTTCTTGGAGGACAAATTGATACAGCTTCAGGTGCTTTCAAGTCATAAACATTTTTGACACAGCCATACTTCATTTGCAAACATTATGGTTCTGAGTAGGTGCAATAGCCCTGTTAGAAAAAATTAGTTGGTTTCCAGAGCATGCCCTCTTTTTCTCTGGGAGTGATGCCCACTTTATGATTGAGCTATTAATTTTCTTCCAGTTGTTAAAAGCAGTCAGAATTTGGTTTTGCAACTTTTCTTCTGCTTTAATTCTGTTTCGCTAGTTATGAGTAAGTACGTTTTCTTTTGTGGATTTTCCTGCTGCCTAGACAAATGAAAAATGTGCAGAAAATACAGAAACATAGAATAATTGGTGAGTTACTTAGACCTTCAGAATCAGAACAAAGCAATCCATTGTTTATAAATTATAAAAAAAATAGAACAATTTAATCTGGCTACTGGAGTTCAAAGTTCTGGTAGTGCTAATAACATGGCTGGAAAAAGTTTTGGTTTTTTTTCCTCTTCCATGTACTTCTATAACTTCTGTTATGGAGAGGATTTATATGTGAAATTTTTGAGGAGATAAGCCCCTGACTATGTATTAAATTGCAATACCCCAATAAGAAGTAATGGAATAATTAGTTGTTTCATTAACTGAAACAACTGAAAGTAAAATAGTTTATTTGCAGAATACAATCATTGATTATTGCATGTATTCAGTAAGTCAAGAATGTAATAAGATTTGCCATGTAGTAAAAGTTGGGGGCAGTACTGGAAAGGGAAACGCTTGAACTTTTCATCAAGATTGTACAGTCATTTTAATGGCTATTTTCTTGCAAAGTTCTCATCTGTTTACACATGGGGTGAATTATTATTTAACTTGGCATACTCACTTCTGATTATTATCCATTCAATTAAAGAGTAACTGAATAAATTTTCTAGTTTGCCAGTTGATAATGGTTTCTGAGGACCTCACTTCTGAAAGAGCTTTTATGGATGATTATGCTTTCTCCCATTTATATAACTGTTCCATTTCCTCTGGAGTAACATTTTCACCTAAATCAAGTACTGATTCTGTTTTACACCAGCCAAAAGGGGGAAAACCTACTGTCAATGTTAATCATGATGAACTAACACATATGTCTCTGAAAATGTTTGTGTACATTTTGACATAAATAAAAATGACTATATTTTATTAATTATAAATAATATAAATTAATATTAAATATGAATTAATATAAAATGATGCATTTCTTAGGGTAAAATAATAGCAAAAATAATACTTTCAGATTGCTTTTCTCAAAGTATCTTTGTTGCTCTTTAACATTTCACATAGTCAAGTTTCAATTTGGGATGTTGAAAATGAGATCTGAAAAATCCTTTTGATAGATTGTGCTGGGTTTACGGTAATAAATAAATATCTTTAAAGGGTGAACTGTAGCTACAGTTCCTTATTATATTTTATTCTCCTTTCTAAATTGTGTAAGAGGTTGAAAGGAGAGGGAAAGTAACTGAATCCAGCCATTTGAGGAGGCCTTGTTTAGAAGTCCTTTCCTTTGCTTTTATTACTGCTTAGTATTTTATACTTTTCCCTCAAAAACAAGGAGTGTATAAGTGCTTTTAAGATGATGCAAAACCAGTCAAATATCAAGTTTGACTGGTGACTTGTGTGAATTACTTCTAATTTGATTTTTTTACTTTCTCATTTCAATTAGGTGAATAGAATGCTCGGGTTTTTGTCTTATTATTAAAGAAGGTGTATTAAACTCCTTGTATTCTAATTTCTTTTCTAAAACATGATTGAGAAATATGTTAGGCATCTCCAAACATAATCACTTTAAATGAAAACTGTGATTATTTTAGAACAAATGTCTTCATTAATAAGACATGGCTACATAGAAGGACTGCAATTAAAAATGGGTTCTAATACTATTAAAACCCTCTTTTCTTACAACCTCCCTCCTTTTTTTTCTTTTTCTTTGAATCAGAGACACTTTTCTTTTTACTGATAAGAATTTACATCTGCTGCATAGAGGTAAATCTTATTTAAGCATTGAGGAAAAAAAATTGTCATAAAAATTTTTGTACTTTGGCAAATGTTTTTAACCAAGAAGAGATTCCAATCCAATCCATAGATTATGTGATTTGAAATTATATTAAAGTTATGTAAGTATCAACTAAACATAACAGTAAAAGAAAAATCATACACATCTCTAAGAAATTTCTGTTTTAATGCAATGAAGAACACTTGATTTTCCTCCATTGTGTAACATCTGCCATTGTAATTATTGACACTTCAGTTGTAGGTGTCTTGCAATCAAATGATATGTGATCTCAGTTTTACCCAGTTACATGATGCCTTACAAACAATGCATGGTACAGCTGGAGCTGTGTATTTAGTTTTGCAGATGGAGTGTTTGAAACTCAGACCACAGGAATATTATTTTCAAACTCTGGGTCTGAGTCTTAGAGAGACCACAAGAGTGCATCCTTAAGTGTTCCCTCCAAGCTTCAGCCTCCATTAGTTGAGTAAATGGTGACTAAGTATAGTATCAAAACATGGAAGAAATGCCAAGATGTGATGGAGTATTTTGCTGAAAAGTTATCTTACCTGTTAACCATATTTTTTGTAAGCATTTCTCTTGTGATTTTTGAGTAAAACAACTAAGGGATAATGTGTTGCTGAGAGAGTGTGGTACTTTTATTTTAATGTTGTTTGGGGGAGGAGAGGGTTTAGTATCCTAATTCTTTATTAGTGGAATTATCCTTTCATTTAAAACTGTGTTTAGCAAGTATGTATAAATATAGTTTATGAGGGGAATCATAAATGGGAAGAGACGTTTGGTGGTGTTTGCAGAGAAGTATGGTACTCATGTTACATACAGCATTTATGATGTGGATGTGTTTGCAAGAATGAGTATGTGGTGCAATAACATTTTTGGAAGGTTTTTCAGAAGCCTATTTCCTCCATATCTCATGAAGTGTAATAGAAGGTCTAACTTCATTCCATATCTGCTGCCCTATATTAACTATGCTCTTTCACAAATGCTCTTATAAATGGCCTCAGTTATATTAGTTCTGTGAAAAAACATTTTGGTTCTTAGTAGCAATCATAAAAGCAAATTAAATATTAGGAGTCATTAATAAGGAAAAGATGAGCAAAACAAAGCATTTTTATGCAACTGTATGAATGAACGATATGTCTGTATTTTGAATGTTGTTTGCAGTTCTGGTAATTTCTAGTCTCAAAAGAACTAGCAAAAAAGTATGAAGGATAAAAAGGGTGATTAAATATGGATTTCAGATGAGGAGTGACTTAGCAAAGTAGGACTGTTTGCTTTTCAAAATGCAAGAACTAGAGGGCTGAAATAAAATAATCCTATATCAGATGTATAACAAGGTATTTTTACACAAATCATGAGGAAAGTGTGGGGCTCATTACTATGGGAAGTTAAGGATCCAAAAAGATGAGGGTCCAGAAGCTAATCAGAGAAATTAATGGAAGGAAATCCATCAGCTTGTTGAAACAAAGACATTATTTCTGGATCAAGAAATTCTTGTGTCACAAGTAGTGGGAGGCTGGGACTCTATAATGGAGAAAATTCAGTATATGCTTATTCTGTTCTTATACTTTTGTAGATATTTAGCATTTAGCCACTGGGATGGGTTAGATAGACCTTTTTGCTGGTTTTATATTCTTGAACAGTAGTTCTAACAGTTACACCAGGCAAACACAATGGGAGAACTAGTGCAATATTGAGATAACCTTGTTCTCTGCACGGGGACTTCCTACTGCAATAATTTGGTTTCATTTCCTTATGGGAAAAGTGGGTATATATTTTTCAAGTGCTGAGATGCTTTGTGTAACAAACTAAAGTCATAATACTAAGTAACAAAAATAGGGAGGAAACACACATACAGTATTAGAATAAATCAAAATTTTCACTCTTATCTTGGCTGTAGGTGCATAATTGCACCTAACTTTAATTATGTTGCCCTTGCCTCTGGATAATGTAAAAAGCTGAAAAATGCAAACAGTTGTACATAAAATGGTGTGCAGTTTGGGAAAGCTGAACAATTAAGCAGTCCAGCAAGCTTCTTGCATGAGGGAAACTCTCTGACCACTGATTAATTGTTTCTTATGCTTATTTATCTGCCTTTTGGTTTCCTCCTTTTAAATTATCTTTTGTGGTTAGATATTTTATCTGGTTAGAGTTGCATTATTGACCTCTCCTATTTTGCTGTATATCTGGCCTTTGTTCTTGACTGTGTTATCTTCTACAGGTTAAAGAAAAGATTTCATTGGATGAAGATCTGCATAATAAATTAAAAAGGGGGGGGGGTGGCAGAAGGCAATTAGGATGCACTTCTGGCTTTGTAAAACAACTGTCATTGTGGTCTCTGTGGTGGCTCCTTTAGCGGTTGAGGTTTTAGGTTTTATCCTTGCTATAAATAAAAAATTATAAGACAAAATACAGTTATCAAGGGAACAAAGTAAGCTTTGAGGTAAAACCATGCTTGTTTATACATTTGACTGTGCTTATTTATTAAAATATAGCCAATAGGCATTTCAGTCATTAGCAAGACTTAGGTGGGTTCTACAGGAAGCCTTTGTTCAAGCTCCATTAATAAGTTTAACTCCATTATAGATTATGGTTTTTGTTATTATTTGCTGGAATCTATATATCTTTTTAATAGAAGGAATGTTGACTGGGGCTTCCTCGTTTACTGTTGGCTCTCTTTTACCTAGTTATGTCACATGTAGAGAATTAAATGGAACTATATCACATGTCCAACATTTGTTTTATAAAGAGTCATTGTACAGAAATGAGCTAGGGCTTTTCACTGTGCCTAAACACTGGGTTGTTTTCTTCTGTGCTAACTTCTGGGACAAAAATGCTGTATGGTAAGTAGTTAATACTTTTGGCATCTAATTAAAAATGGAGGATTGTTGAAAATGAGCATGTTGAAATTAAATGTAGACCTTCACAAACTGGTGATGAGCATTGCTGTTGGAAAGTTTCAGAATAGTGATGCCAAAAATGTTACTAGGTATCTCAAAATTATTGATGTAAATGAGCAGCAGGATGTTGAGAATTAAGGACGTTTGTTCTTCCCATTAAGCTCCTGCTTTACAGCAGCATGAAGTGGAGGGTAAGACCACAATCGCGCACCTCTCACTTCAGTATTGTTTGAGATCAGGTATCCCCGGCGTTGTGGGGGATATCACTCTATCATTAATTAATGTGAACAGGATACTTTTGACACCTATATGTATCAGTTGGAAAATGGCACTGTCATAACTAAGTTCATTAGGATTGTAATGCTTTTAAATATTGTATAGCCATGATTTATAGTTTCCAGGCTTTTCAGAGTCTTGGAGTGTTTTGTGACAAGAAGGAAGTGCTTCAGTTCAAAATAAAAGCCGTTAAAGACCCTAAAGAAAGTGAAAATTTAGAGAAAGATGGACACAAGAATGGGACACTTTAAAAATGGATTATTTAATTTGTAATAGGTAATAGATAGCTAACTCTTAATGAGAGGAATGTAATTCCTTTCCTTACTAAGCAGGAGTGCAGTGGTATAAAAACAAAGCAAGCTGTGTTAATGGCAAGTAGTATTTAACAAGGTAAGTGAATTGTGTATGTAGATTGTTTTATAGAAACCTGCTTGCAATATGAAAGCTACTTACGTTAAACTTCTTTTTCTTCAGGTTCAAATAGTCATATCCTTTAGAATAAAAAGTAGATTATTTCTTGGCTAGCTGCTGAATATCTCAAGTAACCAAATTTCATTTACTATGACGGAACACGTAATTAGGGAAATATTTTTCTCCATAGGTTCTCAGTAGGGACAGAGGATGTAATACTGTCCCAATCCTGTTAGAGTGTATTGGATAGAGACCTGCTTCATACCGGCCATCAAGTGACAGCTCATACTGGGTCAGTTTGCAGGGGATACAGAACAGAAAGCCTTGGGTGGGCTGAAGTCTGCCCGCTGTGTCCAGCAGGAGTTGCAGAAGAGATGCTGTGGGGAGGCGCGCGCAGGAGGGCTCCTTCATAGTGAAGAAAAAACAGGTAGTGACAGCAGAGAGCAACCACTTTGCCTCTCTGATTACCTTGTGGGGAAGGAGGACACAGCAAGAGAGCCTGCAGGCTATTAGTTTTAGATTTACAGGCCAAGGGGCAGACCATGATGGCTGTTTAGAAGAACAGAGTAGGCCAGGCAGATCTTTGTCCTGATGGTACGACTTCGCCAAAGTGTGTAGGTATAACATACAACACAATCCTCATTGTTATTGTCCTTTATCGCGTTTTTTCTTCTATAATCTTTAAGTTGTGTGTCCTTGATGTGCCTGGGAACCATCCCACAGACTATTCTGAAATAAAATCCACAGCTTTCCAAGACTATAATTCCATTAACTGTATTGTTGCAATTTATTCTAGTCACAGAATGCACCTGCGAGTTAGCAAACAACAAAAAAAATTACTTGACAAGTACATTTGAATAATAACAAATGTTGTTATTCATGAAAAATAAAAACCAAATGTCTTGATTTACTGGAGACTTCTGTTGACTAAAATAATCTATTAGTATTTATAGGAAATACATTCTGTTCACTTCTGTATGTGAAGTTGGGGAAGCAGGAGTGTGTGTTGTAGGATTTTTTCAGTTGTTTTCTTTTAAAAACAGACCCTGCTATCTGCACAAACATTTTGTGTGATACTGTTAGTTGTGCAATACAAATTAGATTAAAAACTGCGTAATTATTGCAAGTTTAATGTTTCTTAGTCTTTCAACTTTTTTGGTGGTGTTCTCTGAAAACTATATTAAACCTCTGCAAGGTTTCCTTTACAGAGATAATATGTTATTCGAACTAGTTTAAAAAACAAAAAGTACGTATACCTTGTGACTCTTGAAAAAGTTTGGGTTTTTTAAGCCACCATAAAGAAATTGATAAATGGCTGAAAAATAAGTAAGAGATGCTGGTGACCTATTACATTTGGCTTTGCAAGCCACAGTGGTGCAAGTGCATAGTCTTATTAGCAGAAGAGGCTACAAAAGAGGTTGCAACCGCCATTTATTTTCTCAGAGTACATTTGGTTTGTGACTTTGGTAACTTTCAGTTAATTTAATTTCTGTTGCTTCTCTTCTGGCTTGGAAACAAAAGAAGATGAGTTAAAGCAAAAGCAAACAAACCAAAAAAAGCACAACCCCAAGCACCACCAAAAAACTTGTTTTAAAATATAACTGGTTATTGAAACCTGGAAATTAGAAGCTTATTATATAACCTGTCATGAGCTTACACTGTACTTGCATGTGTATCTTGAGATTAAAGTGAAATTTGTGAAAGTGAGAGAAGAGAGCCAGGAATAGGCTATCAAGTATTATAAGCAAAATGAACTGGGAGTATCTGTTTAATAATACAATGTTTCGTGCTCCTTGAGCTGTGTTCATTTATCAACATCTTTGTGGTCCGTAAAAATAAATTTTGAATTTTTGCTTTCACAGATGTGGCAAACCTAAGCTACTTGGTTTTGCATATTAAAGTAAATGGTTGTAACTGTTCCCTTTTTTGAGGTAAGGAGGTCCCCTTATTGAACAGGCTGATGTCTGTTTGATTAAGTCTAGATCAGAAAGAATATATAAGGGGAACTAAACCAGACAAAGTAAAAATGAGTTAGTCCTAAGCTTGAGAATGGTTTTGATTTTACTTCACTGAAAAGAAACCTGCAAATTCTGTTTCTTAGTCTTTCAGTATTCACGTTCAATATGTTGAACTAAAAGCTCATATTATTCTGTGGCCCCAAAAGGTCTGTTGGAGATTGGTATAATCAAAGGGAAGAGAGTGTCCTTCTGGTGATGCAGGAACATGAGACAGGGTGGATGACTTCTGGTTTTGTGTTTTGGGTTAGGTACTTGTCTTCATTTCTGTCAGAAGTGACTGGGTTGCTCTTCCAGCTCTCCTAAGTGGGTAAAATTTGTCCTGTGTCACACTTTAAAACCCTCCTCTTGCATTCCTTCTAAGGTAGGACTTTTTCTTTCAAGGAGTTACAGTCTTGTGCTTGTGAAGCTTTTATGAGGGCAGACACTGGAACTTTATCAGACTAGTTTCTGTCCTACCCCTGAATCAAGCATTCTTTACAGTTAGGTGAAGAACAGCTACAGAACTTTGTACCAAATAGCCCACTTTGTGGTTTTTGTGTTGTTTTTTTCTTTTTCTTTCTAGGCCTCAGTGATACTAAGAAAAGGTCTGACTTTATTAAGTACGTGTTCAAACAAGCAGGGGAGAGAAAGAGTTGAAATTTTCTCTTAGCAAACTATTAAGTCAAACTGTTAACTTTTAAGTTGCACAGACTCGCGGTGTATCTGAGTGTAATTGATACTTGTCTCAGTAAATTGTATGTATACTTGACTGCAGTTGATCTACGATTGTTTTCAATGCTTTGGTTTAATGCACACTTGCATTAATATTGGTATGCAGAATATGGTATAGCAATGTACCCTCATAATTCTAATTTTAAGATGTTCTCAACGTACCTCTACAATATTTTTCTCTTAATTTGACTTTTAGATCTGTGCCCCATTCAGGAGGGCAGTCCTGTGACGTTTTTTCCTTTGAAACATCTTTGGTATTTTATTTATTGCATTTCTATTTGATATTTATATTATCAGAAGATCAAGTTAGTGAAACACAACTAATCTGACCTGGATAATTACGTGTTATATATGTTACCACAATTCTCATGTACTGCAATACTACAGCATTCCTCCTATAACAAATATAGTTCAAACCATGCCTTGATGTTGGGCTCTTTTTACACTAAATAATAGACTGTCCTTTCCATCCATCAGGGTTTTGTTGGGGTTTTTTTTTCCATGAAGTTTCAGCTGAAGAATTTCAATGCCTCATCATGACAAAAAAATCAGACACTAATCAGGACTTAGTACAGGGGACAGGTTTTCTGAGCAGCACAACAGAATTATTTTTTTCCCTTTCTTGCATCAAAGCAGCTTACAATTTTGATACTAAGAACTGATGAAGATAGTCTGGAGCAGTATCTCAAGACACATGTAACTCAGTTTAAATACACAGAAACCTTTGTTTCTTAGGTACAGTTGCTTTAAGGGTGTTTCTTTGGGACAGCTTGCTGAAGTGACTTAATGTTACCATTGCCATTACTTAAGCATTACCATTGTCATTAGGTAATTATTGAGAACTGCTATTCTGTAGGGCTTCTTGAATGTGCAAACATTTCTTCTGGGACTTGGGGAGTACTGGAATCATAGGACTTGACAGACATATAGCTCGTGTCTGTTACTGGTTATAATTACACATTCTACACGTGCTTGTTATCTTTTGAAAGCGCCCCAAAGATGAAAGTTCACACCCTCTTTAAGCAATGTATTACAGCCGCATTGTGCCAGCTTTGCCATGTGAAACTGCAGGAGGATAGTTTAGATAACCCCAGCATTTTTTTAAAGAAAGCTTCAATAGTGCCTAATAAACCCGTGTGTAATTTTTTTTACAACAAAGGTGGTTTCAGTTTGACAATTGCTAGCTTTGTCTTTTCATTGTAGGAAATCTTACTGCTGGTGCCACCCATATTATTTAGAACTGTCCTCCCAGAAATTAAAGGATAGTAGGCAGTTCTTGTAATAATTTTTACTGTCTCTTCCTGGTTTATGTCCCAAGGAAGCTAATGTCCTGAGACAGGTAACAATGACAACAGGAGGACATTGGTAAGTACAAAGTTAATCTTCATTGCTTATAGAGCCTTTGTTCTTTCACAGCGTACATTATCTTCCAAGCATTTCAAATAAATTTTTATTGTTTCTCTTCATGCTTGGAAAAAAGATCTGAAATCTAAAAAAAGAGGAAAAACTGTAGGTATTATCAAAACTATTGACTTATAGAAAATCACTGTAGGATGGGGAAGGGGATGATAAAATGCTTTCCCTCTATAATAGTGGTCTAAAATGCAGGCTTGTTTGAAACGGGGAATAAACGTGCTTTATAGGGTATTCAGAAAATTTGGGGGTTTGATGTTCTGAGACAAACATTGAAGTGTGATGTTTTTGGAAGAACTCAGCAGGCCATGCTCAAGTTTAGTTGGGCTCATACTCTTAAGCAGAGTCTGCTGTATCGGATTATAGTTTGACACTGTGTAATTTACAGTTTTTTCCCTTCAGCGCTTTGTTAAGACCACTTACACAAGATTCATTACAGTTTCCTGAACTGAGCAGTGCTGCTTAGTGGGCGAAACTGTGTAAAGTAAATTTGAGGACACAAGCCAAAAGTTTTAAACCGTGGATGGTTGATCCCAGCCAGCAAATAAACTACCTTACCGACTCCCTCGCCCCCCGGTGCCACGAGGGGAGAGACTCAGAAGAGCAAAAGCAAGAAAAACCTCACGGGTTGAGATAAAGGCAGTCGATAAGTGTGCGAACACCCGACGCAAAGGCAATCGCTCGCCACCTCCCGCGAGCAGAGTGATGCGGTGCCCGTCTTTGTAGACCCCTGGTTTGGAGAGTGTCCCACAGCTGGAAGGACCATCCCTCTGGTCAGTGGGGTCAGCCGGCCCCGCTGTGTCCCCTCCCAGCCCTGCTGGCGGGGGGGCAGGGGGAGAATCGGGCAGCCCTGGCACTGGGTGAGCGCTGCTCAGCGATAGCTGAAACCCCGGGGTGTTATCAGCACTGGTTTAGTCACAGACACAGAACGCAGCTTCGTATGGCGAAGAAAATTAACTCCATCCCAGCCAGAGGCAGGACACAGATATACAGGATTGCCCTCCTCCCCCAAAAGAAAATACAAGAAATTAAAGGTAAATCTTCCCCTGAAATATTTTTAAGCTTTCATAATAACAAGCGCGTGCTTGAAAGTACCGAAAGTGAAGCTGAACATGTTACTTCATTCAATTTTCTCAGCAGGTATAAAGGACATTTAAATTATTTTCTTTTCTCAGCATACCTTAAAATTGTCAATAAGCTTATTAAGTAGCGTTCCCTTAGTGGCACACTGCTGTGTGTGTACTATACATTATTCAGGATAAAAAAGTTTTTGAAGCTGGAATGAATGAAGGCTCCTTTAAAAAGTGCACACTAATGTGGAAAGTTACGTGCTGTTGTAGAGATTCACGTGAGAATCAGTCTTTTTAGTACTGTCATTTGGTTGTAAACCATACTGTGAGCACACTGGGTAAGATTAATCTGACATAACTTTAGATGTTCCTGTCTGGACTAGCTGTCCTTTTATAGTCAGTGGAAAGTACTACATTCCCAGGGAGAGATTTATTTCATCCTAATGTTGCATCTAAAACCAGTGCAATAAATCACTTCCCAGAACCTCCTTTTACTTTCCGTTGATGGCAAAGAGAATTTTGAAAATTACGCAGTTACACATACCTGTAATTCAGATATCTAAAGAACTCCATTCAACAATTAAGCATTTATAAATAATTTTTTTTTAAAAAAGAGGAATATGTACCAGTTACGGAAAATACCCACTTTAAGTTTTTCTCTGTAGTCATATTGATATATTTAGGTTAATGAGTGCATGTGATCAGCACACATATTGGTCACTGAAATGTTTAATTTATTTCATTTAGCATTCTAAACAGTTTTACCTAAAGAAATCTTCATTCATGCAGCTGGAGAAGAATCTTCCTAAAAACCTAAATTAACTGTTTAGAAATCTAATGGTTTAGTTAATGACCAGAAAATAGTAACTTGGGGTTTTTTTCTGCCTGTCAGACTGCTTTTGTCAGATTACTGTGTTTTAATGCTTGAATTGGAGCCCTGTCTTTATAAAATAAGCAGTTTGATTCCACATATTTTGAACTCTCACTGGTGGTTATGAAATCAATTCAGTGTTGTTTTGTGGAAAAGATGTTCCAGTTTGAACAACAATTATTCTTGAATGTTACATGATGGCTTTTGTTATCAAGGGTTAAAAGTTTCCTAATTTTCTCTTTAAAACAACTAATTGATTTGGGATTTTAAGAGATTCTCACTCCTATCCCAGCTGGTTATTTCCAGCTCCTTCCCTGTGGAAATTTGTGCCAAATGCCAAGTCAGCTGTTTTGCAATGCCTAGAAAGATATATCAACATCAGGGAGAGGAAGAGAATTTTTTTTTTCCAAACTGCTTACCTCTTATACTTAGAAGGAAAGATTGTTTATTCTAATTGTATATGTGTATGTTTTAACCTAAAGCGGTTCTCACAAACCAGTCCAAACCAGATGAAAATGGTTGTCATGTTGACTGTGATATGCCCTTATTTATATTTGGCTTTAGAAAAGGTAGAGCAAGTGTGACAGTAGTTAATTAGGAGAAAGAAGGAAGGAGTGCCTTGGTGCAGATCAGACCTGGATGTTGTTAGGGTTATAGTAATGATACCATTGTGATAATTCAGTTTTTCAGTGGTACTGTCTATCTAGTATTCTGGAATAATTTATATTCTTGATTTTTGTTTAAATAAATTCAGATAGGAATCAAACTTGAAGTAAACTAGAAAGAAGTGCTTCTTTGATGGCAATGAACAGCAAATTTAGAGATTTAAATGTTTGAAGACTCTGGTTTATATAGTTTTAATATACTTTCTTTGATCAAGACAAATACATAAAATACAAGTCTGTTAATGTAGATGGAGGAAAAAGGGTTAAAATAAAGAGCTTTGGTTTTATTGTAGATAAGTACAATCAAATTTCACTTTATGATGGATAAATGTGAAACTGAAAAAATATCTGCCAGCCCTAAAGTGTGTAGAGATTAAATACAAGACAAGAAGTAGTAGATGGTTATAGATAATACCTTTTTCTCCTTGTATGCATCCTTGTAATTAAGATGACATTTGAAGAAACCAAAAACTCTGATGAAAATTGTGTTCTTGACAAGTAAAAGTAAGTTTCAGTTGTACAGTAGTAGTTCTTAAGATTGAGAATCAGAGAAATAGGTGTAAAATCTTAAAAATAAACAGAAATGTCCAGTTTAGGTACCATGAAACTTCTTCCAAAGTATGCATGGCAAAATAGACTATTCTGAGAAATTTTGATACTTCATCTATTTAACATGAAAGTAATTGCAATTTTATTTGATCTCCCTGTTGTTCAGATTTTCACATTTTATTGTTGTTATTGTGTATTTGTATTACTGTTTCATGTTTTCTTTAGCAGAATGCACTCATGTTTTTCATTTAACAAAAAAAAATACCAAATGCTTCTGAAATATGTTTTTGCATCTCATGCACTTCTTAAGCTCCTTGTGCTTGGCAGTTGTTCGGGTTTTTTTTTAGTCGCAGATGAAATTGTGTTGAAAAATCTTCATGTTTTCAGGGCTTTTTTAATAAAATGCTCCTAGAGTAAGTTCTGACCTCTGCTTTCTTTGAATTTTTCGCCATTTGGTAGTATTCTCATCCTGACGTTCCATTTGTTTACTTCTTCCAAGATTGACTGCCATCTTTCTTTTCCTTCCGTGTTCATTTGATGAATTTTCAAGTTGAGAAGCTATCTATTGTTGGAGGAAAGGAGGCTGAGGGGTGACCTCACTGCTCTCTGCAGCCTCCTGAGGAGGGGACGTGGAGAGGGAGGTGCTGAGCTCTTCTCCCTGGGATCCAGGGACAGGATGCGTGGGAATGGTTCAAAGCTGCACCAGGGGAGGTTCAGACTGGACATTAGGACACATTTCTTTACCGAGGGGGTGGTCAGACACTGGCACAGGCTTCCTGGAGAGGTGGTCGATGCCCCAAGCCTGTCAGTGTTTAAGAGGCATTTGGACAATGCCCTTAACTTGCTTTAATTTTGAGTCAGCCCTGAAGCGGTCAGGCAGTTGGACTAGATGATCGTTGTAGGTCCCCTCCAACTGGAGCTATTCTATTCTATTCTCTCTTCATTTCAATCCATTCTTCAGAACTTGATCTGAAGAATCCAAAGCTGAAGAATTCCAATTTTCACAAGTAAACAGTTTAATTGTAGATGTTCAGCAGAACTTATTTTACTCCATTTCAAGAACTGATCTGAATATACTATCAGACATACATAGACAAATTCTCTATTTTGGGGGAGTATTTCACCTCTGTCCTAGGCCAAAGGGGTGTAAAAGACAAGCCTAAGTTCTGCACAGAGCGGCAGCTTAGGAAGAAACACTTTTATTGCATAGTATAATGAATGGCAGAAGCTTACTGAGGAACAGCCACAGTGTTCAGAAAAATGGAGATTCGGAGTAGTGCAGCTGCTTTTGAGGACGGTGGTGTAGGTTAAGATAGGTTCATTGGAGCAATTTGCAAGAAGTGTCAATCTGTCATTGTAAACAACCTCAGTATAGGGAAGATAGCCTAATTTGCTTATAACTGTCAGTTCAGTACCTCTTCAGGAGGAGTTATGTTTGTTGGCTATATTCATCTGACTTGGAACCATGATCTGAACATTAGTTTGCTGCTTTCATATCTCACAGATGTGCTGTGAAAGATGCAGAATAGTTAAAAAGTGATACATGAGCTTGACAAAGTACAAGCAATAATTCAGGATACTTAATCACTGTGAAAGCGTGGTCTTTACTGAATATTAAATGTTCACTTGAAGAATGCAAAGTAAGACTGAGTGTTTGACATAAGAAAAAAGATTGTATTTGAGATCTATGATATGGAAAGAGCACTGATTTATGGTATGGTATACCGGCTCCTGAAAGGATTTCTATCTTAGTGTTCATATTGTACTCTAGCTGAAATTTGTCTTACTACAGAAGTCTTCTACATGTTATATTAAAAATAAGTTACTTTATGACAGTACGATTTAACTTTTTTGTGTGTGGTATTGCATCCAGAATTGCACCCAAGTTATAAAGTTGCAAATTCATTATGAATTTTTACAGTTGCCTACTGACAGTTTTTAATGTGGCGTAGTTATTTAAAGTAGTACCCACAGGAACTCCAAGATCTCTTTTCTGGCTGATAATAGCAGTTTTGAGAGCTTGTCATTTTGTACATATGGGTAAAACTATAATAATGTGGTATTACTTTGCATTTACTAACTTTGAACTCTTATGTTGTTGCCCCGCCACTTGATATCAGAATAATCTTTGCAGCTCTCAGTAGTTGGTGGTTTTTAACTGCATTTAATGATTTTTGGATCTTCAGCAAACTTTGTCCTTTCATTAGTATCTGCACTTCTTACCAGCTTATTATCGCTGTGGTTCTCCACTGATAACCTCCCTCTGTTGTGAAATCTGACTGGTTATTCCTCTTTACCTACTGTCTTTTGCTTGGGAAATGCAGGTGCAGCAATGTTTTAGAATGCTTTTTTTTTTTTTTTAGTGAATGTTATTATTCTTTTCTTGGCCAAAATATATTTTATTTTTCACATTTCAAAGCAGAGGTGGTTGCTTTGTATTACTTCTTGAACACAGTTTAACCATAGTAATTTATTTCTGTATACTCACTTCATTTTTGTTTAGATTTTCCTTGTCATCTTAGACTTCTTTTTATCACGACTGTTAATATTTTTCATTTATGATGATTTTTAGGATGACTACCTTAAAAAAAGTAACCCTCCCTCTGCCTTCTTAAATTTTTGCCATCACTGGTAATTAGTTCATTACTTCGTTTCCTTTATTGAGGAAGTTGATTTTAATGATAATTATGATCATTGTTAGTGGGTGAAATACAGTTAAACTGCAGTTAAAGGCAAATCAGGTACATTTTCATGTTTGCTTTGGTGAAATAAGCAGTCACTCTGATGGACTATAAATAGCTTGCTGTCAAATGGACAAGTAAAATAATTGTAGTACCTACTGGGTAGTCCATAGCACTGTAGAAGATTCTCCAGAAAGCCAATTTTATTAGCATTCAGTGTATTTTTTGATGCAGATTCACTGTGATGTTTTATATATACACACGGATTGTTTTTAATAATATTGAAAGATCCCATCACTTCAGACTTATACAGTGAGCTCTGTTTCAGTCTTTTAAGTGTTACATGTTAGTATATTAATTTACATTAGCAAGCAAATACAGTGTGAATTATTTAGTCTATTTTGACCATTCTGTGTTAGTTTATTGATTTACATTAGCAAGAATTTTACAGTGAATGGCATTTGAGGAAAGGGGGAATCAGTCTGTATTGAACCTCTGCATTCCAACTGAGGTATTACTAGTTTTTTCCTTGGTTTTAGGTCCATCTGTTATCAAAATCAAATGGTGGAATTCATCTCATCTAAATTAGGTATCTGAAAGTTGTACATTGAAATATTATCATAGAATTGTTGAGGTTGGAGTGGGTCTCTGGAGGTTCTCTGATCCAACTCTGCTGTACAAGTGGGGCCAACTAGAGCTGGTTGTCCAGGTGTACATCCAGATGGCTTTTGGATGTATCCAAGGATGGAGACTCCACAAATGTGATTTCTCATCCTAGATTTTCTGCGTGGAAAGAAATGGAAAGAAGTAGAGACTTCCAGAAGGTGCTTCTTTTCATCCTAGGATAAGCATCTAAGAGAGTTTAATTGAATGTCTTCTACAGGTGCCTGTTTTACCTCTGGGTGTTTGTAACATAATCTTAGAGAGGCTCATCCAGGTGGAGAGAGATCTGAAAAAAAAACCCAGCTCAGATTGCTGGTGAAATGTGCACCAGTTACTGCTGTTTTCAGAGATAGAAACTCCACCCGAGTTTCTTGAAAAGTATGGTGGTTTCCTCTGTAAAACTATTTCATGATACTAAAGAATGACCATAGAAATACTGTGCCCACAGTTTTGACAGTTTTATTGCCTGTCCTTGGTACACATTATGTGTTTACCAAATATGCAAATATGTGATGTGCAGTCACAAGTTCTAAATTAGGATAATAGTTTTATTTGAATGTAATTAAATGTCTCGGGAGAGCTAAGGAGGTAGTCAGCTTATATATTTAGTATATTAGAAGCTTTTATGTTAGACATTATAAATTGGTTATTAGCAATTAATTGAGAGAGAAAAAGTAATTTGCAAGTGGATGAAAAGTAGGAATTAGGGTAGAAGCCAAAGCTAGTCCTTGCTTAGTTGTATTAATTCTGTCTGAAGATGGGGGCTGAAAGATGACTTTGAACATTAAGATAAGTTTAACCATCAAAAAAAGTTTGCCTAGTATTTCAGCTTGCTTCTTGTTTGGAGTTTAATTTGAAGGCAATACCAACTGCTTTTAAATAGGCTATGAAATAACCTTCTGTTAAAAGTGACTGTTGAAATTATACACTTACAAGAGATGAATTCTTTGAATATCTTTAATTTAAAACATATTATTGCAATTTTAATTATATAACTTTCTGAAACAAATAGAAAAGAATGTCTTAAAATTATTTTAGAATTAATTTATTCTGTTCTTTTGCCTTTCTGAATTAGGTAATATATTTGCAGTTATTGAAATTTAACACTGGTGCTTTCAAAATTCTTCAAGGTTACTAGGATAAAGTAGGATGCATGAGAGTCAGGCTTTGTTTCCTTCAAAATTGAAAGATGTTTCTGCCATTAAAAGGGGATTGCTTTTTTTAAACTAAGTTTCATATTCAGTTCAGTAAGGTGTTTTGAGTTCATCTTTTTGAAGTTATGCAAGTGACTGATTGAAATTGGTGAATTCCATTCCTTTTGCAAATTTTTGCTAATTTCTTCTTCTTTTTTTTTTTTTCCCCTCCCTCCTAAAATGTGCCTGGTAGTTGTGCTATTTAACTGGAGCTCAGGACTCTGGATAGCCTTTTGCAAGTACCTGGGTAGAGAGGAGTCAGGGAGTCATTTCATCAGTACTGCTGTTAAATCACTTTTCGTCTGAGTGCTTGTTCCTCTCCCAGTGCTGTCTCTCCCTTCCACCAGCAGTAAGTTTCCTTGGCCACACGATGAACTGGTCTGTGACATAATTAAGCAAGTTTTCCATGTCTGCGTTGGTTCAGAGCAGATCACTGATTCTTTTTCGGAGCGTGACTGCACGACTGTTTGGGTAGTACGAGGGAAAGGGCAGTAGGGTCTTGCAAACTTGTAACTGAGGGCAAATGTTGGCTTATATCAGGAGAAAACATAGCTGAGTTATTTTCAGTGTCTTTATGTTTCTGAGTAGGCAAATTTCTCTTCAGATAAAGTCTCAATTGCTTTTGAGCTTTTCAGGTTCTGGAGTTTCTGTACTACATCTCCCTGGGCGAGGCTACCATTTCAATTACTGTATAGGAAGGAATATTTCAAATATCTTCTGATTTTATTTAATGATAGTGTTGTATTCAGCATTATGACAAAATTGAAGGTAGTATTTTATGACATTAGAATGTATATTTTGTACAAGCTGTGTTTTACATAGCATGATTGTTAATTTGCTGTCTTACAGATCATAGCTGTGAGTTTCTCTATCAAAATTACCTCTCTTGCTGTGCAAAATATATTCAGTGTTGGTCACAATGAAGGTGTGAAAGACACTAAACTATGTGTTTCACATTGTAATGCTGTTCTTGTTTTCTCTTGTAGCTGGTTGGTGGCGAATTTGATCTAGAGATGAACTTTATAATCCAGGATGCAGAGAGCATTACGTGCATGTCAGAGCTTTTGGAGCACTGTGATGTAACGTGCCAAGCAGAAATCTGGAGTATGTTCACAGCAATTCTCCGTAAAAGTGTCCGTAATTTACAGACTAGCACGGAAGTTGGTTTAATTGAGCAGGTACTGCTGAAGATGAGTACTGTGGACGACATGATTGCAGGTATAATTTGCCAACTGATAAAATAATTACTGCATTCTTGAACTGTCAACATTTTGTAATTATGGAAGGGTTTGGGATGTCTTGGTTTTTACTTAAAGTGGTATTTTTGTTAGTACTGCTATTGAGTCAGAAGTACTTTATCAGTTTCAGAAAAATGACATATATTAGTTTAAAATATATGTAGATACACTGTTTAAAATAACTGGCTGTTAATTCATCTGAGAAGATAATGTTATCTTAGTGATTAAAAAAAGCAGTTTTGAACATAATTAAGAACAGTACATGTTAGACTTCTTTACAGTCAACGTAATGTTTTTAAGTGCATTGATCATTTTGAATTATTCAGATGTTAGAATTGTTATTGTGATCCACTTTAAACATAACCTACATCTGACAGCATATCAGAAATTATTCATAGCTTTGAATGCTGCACATTTGGATTATTTTAAACAATCATTTCATAATGTGTAGCTGTGCTCCCTATAATATCTCTTCGTTTTTTATACTTGTGGTTTCTAACATCCTGTGATTTTTTACAGCTTTAAAAAAAAAGCATACTTTGTTTGCTTACTGAAAATAAGTCATGAAGTTGTTGCACAGCTAAGGTTTTCAGAGTACTTTTGAAGGAGTTTATGCTATTCCATATTACGTCCTCTCAGCAGTAGGGTACAGATGTAATCCTGAATTACTTGGTTAGAGGAGCAGGTTTGGTTGTCACATTTAAATATGGCAGTTGAGAGCTACATATGATTAGTATTTATCTACTATTTATTTTTCTTGGGGAGAAACTTGAGCCAATCAGTTTCTTTCAACTCAGTGTGAAAGTAGTTCTTAATTGTGACAGAGTTTGGGACTGATTGTAGGATACTTAAATTGTGAGGCATTTTTGAAAGATTGAAGAGGTTCATCTTCCATAATTCTAAGATTTTAGTTGATGATCTGATTCCTGACACATAGGTAGTCTTTGTGGAACAGTAAACCAGCAAGGATTTAAGACCAGAAACAATAGGAAGGTAACGCAGCATGAAAACTGGATTATTCAGGAATGTTTTTGTTCTTGGCTTTTTTTCAGTATAAAGGTGTCTGTAATGTTAAGTATTTGAAAAAGCTACATTCTGTATTTCAAAGCAAGTCTTACCGAACACCTTATTGATTAGAAATATGTGTGTTACGCTAAATAATGCACTGTGAGATCCAGACTGAAGTATAACAGATCAATAGATTCACAAACCAATGGTTTTCACCAAGTGTGTTTTGTTTTGCAGGACTTGTAAATATGTCAGAATGGTATAAGGGCGAAGATATTGTTTTATTCCACATTAAGTGTAAGACATTAGTTGATGATAACAAACATTTCTATCTTGAAGTTTTTCAGGGTTTCACTCACAGAAATAATGTGCTTACATCAGTAATCATACCAATAAAATTTGCCCAATTTGAGCTCCCCTAAATAGTACTTCTGTATGTGGCATATATAATTGTAATGATGTCCCCATTAGGGAGAAATTTAAAAAAATGCTTAGCTAATTGTAGAAGTCAGAAATCAAGAGTGTAGGATCTGACTTCCAGGAGCATTTGGGAACTGAAATATCACTCTGAATTTACAACTATTAATATAAGCCAGGGGTAGTACATTAATAAAGAAATTAATGGAGCCTCCACCCCATTAATCTTTTTTTGAGAGTGGTCACACTTCAGAAAGAGACCTTCTGCAGAAAAAACATCAGTAAGCTTGCTCTTCTGTATACTTACATGGACGAAGAGAGCACATATTTAATTTAAAATCAAAACTGAAAATTGGAATTCTGATGGCATTTTAGCTCTGCAATGTGTGTCAAATTATCTGAATAGTCTGCTATATATCATGAGGAGGGGTTTAACAGAATCAGGCTTTGTAGGGTCTTTCTCTGATAATGGTAAACAGATGAGAATGTGGGGGTTTTGAGAATTTTTCTGACAAAGACACAGAAGCACCCAAATCTGTCATTTTGCTTTTATCTCTTGATTTCTGCAAGCACGTCACCACCCTTTTATAAATGGCATCAATGTTGGTAATAAGTCAGAAGTAATAAATATGGTCATGTAATAATAACTAGCTCAATGGTAGGCACCTGATGACAAAATGAGTGACAACTAATGCAGTATCTGTGTTCCCTAATCTGTTATGCAGATGTTGAGGTCATAATTGACGCCAAATGACTGTAGAACTGCTTTGCCCCAAAGATTTCTATGAACTTTCCAAACCCAGAGAATAAAGTAAGAAATTTTGTGGCAAAATGGTTTTTAACATTCAGGGAGGATGCTTTGAACAAGAGCTGTGTTAGTGCTTACTCTGAGGAAGTTAGTGCCACTTTCTTCCCAAAACAGTTGCTAAGACTCTGTCAGCCCAATGTTTTGCAATTGGCTTTTATCATCTGTAAGGGGTGCAGGTTTTCTGGTTTTTATTTGGTTTTGGGGGGAGTTGTTTGTTTATTTTTAGGTCATCTCACTTGTTACTTTGTGAAACGCTGTGATTAGACCTAGATAAGGTTTAAATAGACAAGACAGGCATAATCTCTGTTTTATGTTCTGACAGCATGCTTTCAGGACCAGTCTTAAGTCTGAAGCCACTCTTCTCTGGTTTTATGAAAGTAAGACAACAATAAACATGTACCCAATCTTTTGCAGTGAGAAGAACTTGTCTGTCTAGATGAAGACTATCAGATTCATGAGGCTTCTCAGCACTTTAAATATCTCACTTCTTGAGATTTTGCAGATTCTGTGGTCAAGAATAAAAGCTTAATCACCTCTGAAAGTCTCAGTTGCAATCCAAATGGGATCATTGCCACTTGTATTCCAATTTGCTTTCCAGAAGCATCACATATCAGAAGTCGTCTTTGCAGTCTGATAATCTGTTGTACTAAGACAGGGGATGGTCAGCCATTTTATCAATGGTTAAGGGGAAAAGTTTACTCAAATATTTGCATAGGTGATGGGCACTTTTTTTTTTTAACAGCTGCCAAGGATCTTCCTTGAGGGATTCACTTTTTACAGTTTTCTGTTTCCAGAGGATGAGTAGTGAAGCAGATCATCTGCTCTGAGAGACTGGGATAGTGTGTCTGTAGTAACTTCAGAGTCAGAATGGTGGACGAGAAAGTAGCCTGAACTCATACACAGGGGATATGTCTCCCTTGAGCCCCGTTTTATTTCCCGCAGTTCTGTTGTGATGCTGTAGGTAATTGTTCTGAAATTGCTGGAACTGAATTCTTAAGCACTGAAACAGTTCCTAGTTTTTAAGCAAAGATGTTAGGTTTGGAGTGCTCTGTCATTAAGGGGCTGTTAACAAGCATTTCTTTCAACTGGTTCCGTAAGAAACGCTGCAAAATTATCACATTCTCTATTGCCAACATGTGGAAATTAATTTACTTCACCAAAAGAGTTAAAATTCAGAATTTCATGGCTGTCTGTTATTAAAAGGTTAAGGAGGGATGAGGGTAGTTTTCCTGAAGTTGTGTTGCCAATGCTGTTTAATATGTCTTCTAAAGTTAATGCCGTACCATTCATTTTGATATATGCTCATTGTTACTTGAAAGACAGGCAGGCTCTTTTACCATTGTATTTTCATATTAAATGACTGAATTAAGCATTCCTTCAAGGTTTCTGGTTAATTTATAGATCATATATAAATCGCTTAGTATGAAAGTAGTCAGAAGGTGCCATTAACAGAAATAAAATCTGTTGCATTCAGTGCATTTTAGAAATGCATTAAAAATGAGAAACAGGGCCTGTTTTCTCCTTTTGGACTTAATATTATTTTACACAATCTTGTTTCTGAAATGAGATCATAGATACTAGTTATATATGTGATCTTACTTAATACCAAAAAAAATAAGTAAACATTAAATCCAATTGTAGTAGGTTTTGTGACCTTTGTCCGTTTATAGATGAGTGGATTATTAGGATGTGGACTGACTCTTTTACATGAGATTTCTAATAAGAATGAATAAAGTTATGTAATAGAGTACAGTTCTTTTTAAGTATTGTCATACTGAAACAAGAAACAAACCTTCTTTAGAGGTGGTTACAGCAATATTTTAAAGTAGCATTAAGTGCTTTGACTTCCACAGATGTTCTTTGCTTTATTTTTGTTACCTACTGGGCTTCAATCTTTCAGCTCTTTGTTTTACCCAGAGTTATGTTGTTAGGGAGCTTACATTTATTTCTCTCCATCAATGTTTTATTCATTATTTAAAATTATGTACTTCTACACATCTAAACATCTTCAGTAGAAAAAAGAAATTTTCTGTGCCGTAAGGTATTGCAGGGCTATAACAATGAAACACAGCAGCACATGTTTAGTAATTTTAAAAATCTGTCAATCATTTCTGTGTTTGACTGTATTAATTTACATTTTTGTCATCTATGTTAGAAGATTTTTTTTAATGATGTTCTGTTTTTCACCAAACAACTTTGCTTCTACACACTTTGTGTAAAGGAAGCAAAATTTGAAGTAGCTTGATCTAAAAAGCAAACTAAGACTACAAAACAAGAATTGGGAAATACTCAGCCAGAGATTGGTATTCACTAGTGCTGATTTCCCTTTCTGAGTTTTCAGTGTGTTACTGTTCTCAATTTTTCATCACATACAATATGTGTGATCACTGCCAGCTTCACACGGCAGGTTGGAGACACTACAGTGAAGGGGACAGATGCTTGGAGGTACTAGAGGAGGAGCTGGGTCATAGAATTCACCATCGTCAAAGACAAGGGGGTTTAGTTGTCTTAGCTTTATTTTGCTTTCCCTTAGGAAATTCTGTCACAAATACAATGTGGCACTAATTTTAAAGGAAAGATTAAATAAAACCTTCCTTTAAAGAAAGGGGGGGAAAAAGTCTATACTTGAACGTTAGGAATATATTCAGATCTTATGGTGAAAATGTCTGCAAGTTACAGTGTTTTTCTTTTGCCCTTCCTGACATGCAGTTTCACTCACTGAAGAGCTTACTATGTCTCCTGTAAATTAAATGATATTTCATTCTTCACACGTGCCTTTTGCTTCCTGAGGACCAGAGGTTGGCTTCATAGTAGAACAAGTTAAATAGGTATTGATGGTTTTACTCAAAAGTATATACGTAGGGATTTGCAGAGAGAAAGTTTGTTTTAAAACAAAATACCAATGCAGAATGTCCTGAAAAGGATGGATGCTTTTTAAGACTATTCTTTGTCAGCAGCTGTAAGAGTCATCCTTTCACTAATGAACAAGGAGAACATGTAGTCCTGCAAATAAGATATAAGCTTATTCTTGTCTTCTACAAGTTTTATGGGGGGAATCTTCTGATTGTTGAGCAGATGGAAAAAAGCTTGTTAATGCTGATTCTATTGTGTCATAGCTTTTTTGTTTTGGAAACTCTGTACTTCACTGCTTTATCTCTGAATTAAATTTCTTATGCCACATCTGTGAAGATAAGCAAATTGTTTTTCCTCCTGCTAGAGGAAGTAGTAATTCTTAGTAGTGCATTTTATTCCAGAAGAAAGTGTGGAGTATAAGGCAAGGTCCAGCATCCCACAAGCTAACAAATTTTTAAAATGAAATTCTGTGTTTTAAAATAAAGATCCAAGCACTAGCTGTAATTGTAAACCTGATATTCTCTGAAAGGCATGCTATGTAATGCTATTACTTTAAAAATTTATGGGTTTTGAGATGTTTTAATGAAAGTTATATTACATAAATTCATTAGCAATTTTGATCCCTTCTTTTTATTGTGGTCTTTTATTGTTTTCTCACTATGATTTTGTGAGGGTTTTTTGTGTGTGGTTTTTTGGTGTGTGTCCCCGTCCCCGTCCCCCACCTTTCATTCTGGTAAAAATTGGAAGCATTATCACTGTATCAAAACTGTGGGAACCATACAAATCCTCAGTATAAGGTGCTGTACTTAAGTTCAAGAATAATGTCAAGCATCATTTAGGTCAGAAATTTTTGAAAAATACTAACTTCAGAGGAAAGAAGAAACCATTATCCCAAAAACATGTAACAGAAAGGAGCAAGCAAGAAGTTCATAATGTATGATGAATGTTGTGAAATGGGAAGAACTCTTCATAAATTTAGTAGATACTTTGTTCAAAGTGTGACACAAAATCTAAAACTGCGTATGTAAATATATTTCTAAAATAAGTAAAACATTGAGAATATCCTTTGTAAAATATTTAAGGCAACTAAGTTTGATTTTTAGAATTTGTGAATACACTTACTTTTAAAGGTATTAACTTTTTCAGCTTTTTTGTCCAAACAATGAAATACAGAGTTCAGAATAACTTTATTTTCCTTTGAAGATCTTCTAGTTGATATGTTGGGGGTTCTTGCCAGCTACAGCATCACTGTCAAAGAGTTGAAGCTTTTGTTCAGCATGCTTCGAGGCGAAAATGGAATCTGGGTAAGCTGTGATCAGATAAAGCATTAAGTGTCATTCCATTAGAGCCTGAAGTTAACATAAATTGTCTCCTGGGACATATAAACTTGATTTTTTTTTTTTTCATGTTGATTGAACATATGTTTATGAAGTATTTTTGCTAACTACTTTAGAGTTAATTTGCTGTGTTGTTTGAAAACCGTCCAGTTTCCGTTGTAGCCTAGAGAGTACAAAAATGGTTGTATTGACTTTTGTGCAATTTTCTTGTGTTCACAGCCAAGACATGCGGTTAAACTATTATCAGTCCTTAATCAGATGCCACAGAGACATGGGCCTGATACCTTTTTCAACTTCCCAGGCTGTAGTGCTGCAGTAAGTTTTCAACCAAAATACTACAACTTGAGGAACAAATAAATTGCTTCTCATTTGCATTTCCTTTCATTTGGTTTCAGAAATTCTTGAAAAGGAAACGAGAGGGGATATACATGCTGAGTACAGTAGACCTTGCCTTCCATAGGTTTGCAAGGTAGTTGTAGTGTTGAGCAGTTGCACTTGTGGGGATGGAATGTCAAATAGCAGGTTTTTGTGGGGGGAAGTTATCATAAAAGTGAAACCTGAAAATTCTGATAACAGTGTTATTTTATTTGAAAAATGTAATTGATATTATATAAAGCAGGAGCTTGAGGAAAATATAGAGATGAGCTTGTCCATGTCATCACAGTTTACAGTGACAGCTTAGTCATAGATTTTATTATATCGTTTTCTTTTTGTCTGAGCTCCATCAGCTGTTTCCTTTCCCTCAAGGCAGTGATATAAATGCAGTCTTCTTTTGGCTTTACTTTTTGAGATAACCCACGGTGATGAAATTGTATTCCTTTCTAAACCTTCTCAAATAGTTATTCTCTCTTCCATTCACTGCATGTATGTTCAGAAAAACCGACAAATAAGTTCAAATATTGTATACAGGTTTATAAATATGATTATTAAGGCAGTAAATACAAATGCTTAAAAATGAGAAATCCGGAGTTGAGATTCACTTTGCCATTGTGGTATGGAATAATATAAGCTCATGGTAGAACTTGGAATCTTTTAAGGGGGAGTAATCCTGAGATCCCTGTCTTTTTATGCCAGTGCATGAAGGGTGGTAGGACCTTCTCTGGGGCTGTTCTACTTGTGTTTCCTCAATAGCACTGGTAGTTTTCTTCAGGCATAAACCACCACCTCCTGTTCTTTGTGAATACAGCTGTTGGTATGGCAGATTGCATCAGGGAAATAAACTGCCTGAAAATCACTGGTTTTCACCTAGGTTATTTTTGGCTAGATCACTTCCTTGATCTTGTTTGATATTCAGCTGCACAAACAGATGTGTCAGCAAAATGCACAGGGCAGATTGTGTAAGGAATTAATTACTGAGTTTTGAAAGAGAGAGTTTCATTTGCTGTTGCTAAATTAAAACCACAGTTAACCTCTCGTAAAAGTACATACAGCAGCAAGACAGCTGTTGCAGAATATGAATGTCTACAACAACACAGACTCCTTTCACATTTCTGGGCTTCAGAGGGAAACCCTGATGAAATGTCTCTCTTAAATTTAATTTTGTATCAAAGCTTCAAAAAAAGTTTTGCAGGGGAAGAATTTCAAATATTCCTCCCTGTCCAAAGAGGTGCATCGATTATAGTAGCATAAAGTTTCTTGATTGAAATGCACAATAGGCGTTTCTCTTGCCTTGGTTAGGATCTTGTTTCACGTACTGCTTATCATTGATTGTGCATATGCAAATATGAGTTTCAATTTTACATTTCTTGAGTAGAGCATGTTGGATTACACTGTGTAGTTCTGGAGAGGAGTCATCCTCTGAAGTGGGTCAAGGGCAATTACTTATAAAATGACCCCAAACCCAAAGCACTTCATTAGAAGAAAGAGACTGGATAGGACCTAGTTTACTAGCACTGAGTTCACATTTCAGGTGTGATGCACAGTGATGACATCAGACAGAGAAACAGCATAATGATTACTTGGCATGATAAATATTGGATTGACCCTCTTTAAAGTAGGGTGCATCCTCCTTCTATAACCAAGACTTGAGTGGCAATATGAGAGAGCCAAGAGTCTACTGGACCAGTCGGCTGATCTGCTGGTGGGAGCTGCTTCACTATCCCAACAGAAGGGCCCTTCCCAGTACTGTGTTACATCTCTGCCAGCCTGTATAAGCAGCACCTTAGTCACTCTATTGTGGTGGCAGTACTATTCCTGGGTGTTGTTCCCGTTTGCCATCAAGCAGCTCTTTTCCTGTTTACAAACATTTAATTGCTTATTTTTTAAAATCTTAAATTTTAATTTTTAAAAATTATTTTCTTAATTTTTTAAAATTACCACTTTAAAAATTTAAAATTTAAAATTAAATTTTTAAAATTTAAAATGTTCTGTATAGTTACCATACCGAGGGGAAGAAACATTTTATCTTTTAGTGGTATCATAGAAAACACTGACTTTGTAAGTGACCTCTGAAGTTCTTCTGGGCTGATGTCCTCCCTAAAGAGTGCCTAACTTCAAAGTTAGATCAGGTATTCCGGGCCTTGTCCAGGGATAAAGAGTTCTCTGAAACCTCTTCATCAGTCAGCCCATAAAAATAAAATACTGAAAAATCAAATTTGTTCCCAAGCCATGCCTTACTATTAATGTGTTTAACTGAGAATGGGGGTAAAATTTTCAGTCTCTTACCTTACTAAGTGTTCAGAGGAGAAAAACCTGATAGTGCTCTTCAACCGCAGAGAACAACTTTTTTTATACTGTAGTTTTCACAGTGAATCTCTATTGTACTATCTGTTGAGATTATTTGATCTTAATATTGAAGTCTGCTGATGAGATGAATACTTACTGAAAGCTGAATTTGTAGTTTAATTTCTGCAGAAGTAATTTTTCTATTATTTTCTCTTAATAATGCCTATTCACAAATTTAATTGCATGTCCTCTATTGGTAGAGTTTATGTAGTTAAAAATTAAAGTATTTTCAAATAGATGGAAAACAAATGAGTTTTATTCAAAAGCACTGTTTGAAGGGGAAGGGGCAGTTATAGTCATCTTTAATATTTGAAAGTTAAAGCAGATCTGCAGATCTGGAATGCCAGGATTTTAGAAAGGCATTACCTTTAACAATACTTCTCAAAAAATTAATTTTTTGACTTGCTGTTTCCACTTTTTTTTTTTCCCTTCCAGGCAATTGCATTGCCTCCTATTGCTAAGTGGCCTTATCAAAATGGGTTTACTCTTAACACCTGGTTTCGTATGGATCCACTAAACAATATCAATGTAGATAAGGATAAACCCTATCTCTACTGGTAAGTAACTTGCAATGCTCCAGTTATGGTTTGTTTTGGCTTCCTAATAACAGTTAATCTTTCTCATTGTTTCTAGTTTCTGCCATGCTTTTTCCCCCCAAATATCTGCAGATTTTAATGGCTGCTTACTGTATACAAACTCTTACAAAGTCATCTGTCCTTTTTGCTTTGCAATTTATACATCCATGGATGCAAGACATGTGCCTTGTAGGTAAACCATAAAATCTAGTGTGGTGGTTTGTTCAGGAATTTTAAAAGATATGATTTCTTAGAGCTGTAAACTGAGAATGTTGTCATATTTCCTGTTTAAGCTTCTTGGCTGATGTCAGTACTACAAAACAAATCTGTTAGAGCGCAGTCTGCATGTTAGCTAGAGGTAATAGAAAGTAGATCTGTGAATATAAAAATGGCTCACCGATCACCTGTTCCCAAAAATGGAAGCTATATTTCATAGTACATTAATTGCAGGAGAGGCAATTTTAGTTTACTCTAGGTTTGCTGTTGTGATAAAAATAGAAATAATCATTACATCCTTAATAAAGCCCTCTGGTATTTAGAAATTATGCTATAATAGTAAAAATGTTTATTCTATTGGTCAATCATGAAAAAAGTTTTTTCACTTCAGAAATTAAGTACATATCTGATCAAGTATGGTTGTCTTAGTTGAAGAAAAAAAGGAATGAGGAAAATAAGGAACCTTCTGTTGCGTCAGAACATGCTGGTAACTTCTTTAGCATTTCTTCATTCTTTATGTATTTGCTATTTAGTACACTTACCTGTTCTCATATTTTTAAAAACTGTATATCAGCTGTGCAGACAGCTTGGACATAAGCAAGATCTATCAAGTTTTAGCAGCTCAGGAAAACAGGAGTAGCACAAGGAGGAAAGTAACCAAAAGTAATGTTTCTCACTTTGCAGCGATTCCAGGTAGTCTAAAGAGTAGAAGTTTTTAGTATCAGTTGAGGAGAGGACCAGCAAATGTGGTCTCAGGAAGGTACTTGTACTATAATACATAAAAATCTTACTGTGTGTTTACTTGGAAAACAAAAATAATTCATATTTTTTACGGAACAAATATCTGATTAAAAATAATTTAGTTTATTCTGAAGAAAATAAAAAAATACATTTTTCTCTAAATTACCATCTGGGATAATGCTTTTCCATATGTCCATTTTCTGCTAAGTGCTATAGTTATTTTACTATGGAGATTTTTTCAAGCTGTTGGGTATAGCTATATTTATTAGTATCATCTATATTTTATTTATTTTTTCAGTCTGTCAAGGACAATAACAAATGCAATTATAGGATTGAACACGCATACAGGAATTTAACGTGATCATTTCTTTCTCAGCCAGAATTTACGTTTCAGAATTGACAACTTTAGGTGGTGTATTTGATTTGAGAATTTGTTATTGCCTCAGAACAGGAAAAGCATACTCGAAAGTTGCAGAGCCTATGATATATGCTGCTTTTCTTATGGTTAATAGTGTAGAAAGACCTTTAGCCTGAATGATGAATATGATTCCTTCTGATTCCTATATAATACAGAAGCAGCAATGGCATTAGGTTAGAATAACTTCAGATGTTTTATTATTTTTTTTTTATACATGTTTTTTTGCTGTGAGGTAGTTCTGATGTTTATTATGATGTGATTACAATTCTTACTGAATTCTAAGATTTTTGAGCATGCTTTTTAACATATTTTTTTGCACTGAAATAGTTTAAAATTCTCCATGTTAAACTTTCCTGGATATTTATGGATACCTCATATTTGTCTGAGTCAGAGGGAATTTAATTCTGGTTCCATTTTTAAGTATATTGATTTAGACCTTTCCTCTGGCCTATATTCACTTTGCTACAAAGAAGTGGTATAGCTTAGAATAATTAGAATAACTGATTTGTATACTCAGATATCTGTCTTTAATAAACAGATTTTCCTTGATTAGAGTGGTTGGTTTTGAACATGTGAATGAATAAACCCCACAAAGCTGTCCTTCCAGTTATCAAAGAAACCTGAATTTCTTCCTTCAAAAGAATTCTAGGTCTCACCTTAACATACTCTAAAGAATATATATATGTTAACATACTTCTTATTAGGTACAACGATAACATTTCCATGTTAGCTTAAAAAATGTCTATTGACAGTATGATTTACCTATAATAAGTAACTTAATACAATATCTGTTTATTAGATTGATTACCATAAAGAGTCTAGCGGAGTAAGAAAATATTTTTTTTTTCTGCGTTTATCTTTCCTCATGGTTGATGTGTGCTTTTCTTTGTTTTCATGGGTTTGGTTTTTTTTCCATAACCCAGAACATGCCAAAATAATCTCTTTTATCTTTTGTTGCTGCAGCTTGGAAACCTGGGAAGTATAGCCCCAAACATATGGAGTTTCCACTCTCATATTGTAGTGCATAAAGGATAACCTCTCTAGTAAGCATAGGTATTTTGCTGCACACACAGACTCTTAAGTAATCTTTGGGCATATCCATGCTGAATGAGTGACAACATATCTCACACACACACACACACACACTTGCAAGCGCAAATCTTTAATTATAGTTGAGTGTCTCACTTTCTTATGTTACCGCTTGTTATGGAATATATGTAAAAGGAAAGTATTTATCAAGAGTGGGAAATAAAACTTCTGTGACTAACAAGGTGGAACTTTGCAAGTGCTTCATATGAGCTGCAGAAAGAAGTCAGTTTCACAGAAATCCATTGCCAAAATTGAGGCTGTGTAATTGTAAATACACATAAGGGAAACTGAATATGCCAAACGCAGAAGGAAATTAGGAACAATGCAAATACTTGTCATTTTTATATAGTGTCTTAAACCAAGCCATAATTAATAATTAAAGACAAGAAAAATATTCCAACTAAATCATCCATGTAAACTTCTTTATGCAGATTTTAGACTTTGCTACGTGAAAGGTTGAGTCACACGCAACCACCACCAAGAGAAAGATACCAAAGCAAAGATTTATTTTCTTCCAATGTGCTTTTTTGGCATGTAATATCTTTCTGTTGAACTAGGTGAAAAATGTGGCATATACATTAACTCTTTCTTCATAGTTTCTTCTTAAAAGTCATCTGTCTTTTAAACAATCTTTATTTTGAAAGCAATAACTTAGTAGCATGCACAACTTCAAAGAGGACTCTGATTTGAAAGAGAGGTGCTGAAAGAAACATCAGCTAGAACAGGTTCCGCAGGACCTTCTCCAGTCAGGTTTTTTAATATCTTCACAAATGGAGACATTGCATCCCCATCAGGAGACCTGTACCAGTCTTTGACCACCCTCACAATGAAAAAGTTTATCGGTTTCAATTTGAGTCCGTTGCGTCTTGTCCTTTCAGTGGGTATCACTGAGAAGTCTCTGGCTCAGTCTTCTTTACTCCCCACCTGTCGGGTAATTATACTCATTTTCTCTTCTCCAGGTTTAACAGTCCCATATCTCAGCCTCTTCTCATGCGTCAGAGGCTTTGATCATTCGGTCCTTTTCCGGACTCAGTCTGGTATGTCCATGTCTTCCTTGTGCAGCCCAGAACTGGACGCCGAGCTCCAGACGTGGTCTCTGCAGTGCTGAGGGCAGGGGAAGGATCCCCTCCCTCAACCTGCTGGCGATGCTTTTCCTAACGCAGCTCCAGGTACCGCTGGCTGCCTTTGCCACGAGGGTGAATTACTGGCCCACGGTCAACTTACTGGCCACCCGCACCACCAGGTCCCTTCCTGCAAAGCTGATTTCCAGCTGGTCGGTACCCAGCATATACTGGTGCTTGGGGCAGATCCTCCTCAGGGGCAGGACTTTGCACGTCCCTTTGTTGATCTTCGTGAGATTCTTGTTGGCCCGTTTCGCCAACCTGCTGAATGACTGCACACTTTTCTGGTATATCAGCTACTCCTTCCAATTTTGTGTCATCTGTAAGCTTGCTGAAGGTGCACTCTGTCTCACCATTCAGGTTATTAATGAAGGAGCCGAACAATATTTGTCCCAGTATTGACCCCTGGAGTACTCCAATAGTAACTGGCCTCCAACTGGACTCAAACCACTGATGACAATGCTTTTAGCCCAGCAGTTCAGTTAGTTTTCAGACCACCTCACCATCCATTTATGTAGCACATTCTTCGTTAGTTTGTCTTTAAGGTTATTACGGTGTTGAAAGATCTTGCTAGAAAGTCAGGATAAGCATCCACAGCTTTCGTCTGCATCCTCAGAGCCAGTCGTCTCATTGTAGAAGGCTATCGGTTTGATTGAGGATGATTTCCAATTTGTAAATCCATGCTGGCTATTCCCAGTCATCTTCTTAGGTGTGATCCAGGCTTTAAATGAGCGCGGAAAGAAGTGACCAGAGGCCTTTCTGGTGGGAGAGAGCCATTACATCAGCTTGACCATGATGTGAAAACTGATGCTTAAAAATGGAGAAGGGAAGCAAAGAAATGCTTTCATATTTGCCAGATGTGAGGGAGAACTGCTACTGTTCTGTAATTAGCTAAATGCTAAGTGCTGCTTCAACAAATGTAAGCCAATTTGTTCGTTGGGGTTTTTTAAAATAATTTTAATTATCTCTGAGGATGATGTTGAGCAGCTGCTAAGTGACCGTCTATTAATACTTTTCTATTGGACCATATTGTAGCTTTCTTACCAATTACAAAATGAGTGTGACAATCCTGGAAGAAAATTAGAAGTCTTTGACATTTGCATGGATTATAAATAACAATAAGGAGAAAGCTTTGTTGCGGAACGGTCAGGTTCAAATGGTAAGATTCAGAATTCTATAGCACAAATTTTAGTATAAGCAAACCAACGTCATGTGCCTAGCAGTGAAGAATGGGTGCCATGCTTATGGAATTAGTAGTTACATGTTAGAAAGCAGTAAATACAGAAGGATGTTAAGGGTTATTGTAGGTAACCAACTGACCATAAACTGCTTTTTCATTGCTTTAGCTGGAAGAGCTAATGTGTTCTTTTCAAGAATAGTCTGAACAGAGAAGAGAGTAAAAGTGATGTGATCACTTCCTGAAATCTTGGCAAAAGCATTACTGGAATGCCATTTACACTCAAGGATTGCTACTTCTAAGAGACTGTGGAAAAAATTGGTACTATTCAGAGAACACTCTAGAGTGATCTGTGCACTGGAAAACACATTTTATAATGAAACCTTCCAAGAAAAAAATAAAAAGTGATGAAATAAGGATGCTCTTGACTTCTGTTTTCAGAATTCATGCAAAATCTGATTTTGATGGATTGTTTAATCTGAGTTCCAGTGGGTAGACAGCGAAATAGGAGACTCCAAACTTTTAGACACACAGTACTGTGGTCTATCACAGTTATAATAACTATCACAGTTATAATAAGACACGGTATAATGATAATAATCACAGTGTAATAGAGCATTGGAAAATTTTCCTCAAAAATGAGATTTAGATTCTTTGTCATAAAGAAAGTGTAAATTTAGGAATTTAGGGCTAACCTTAACGGCAGTCAACTGGGAGGTCTCCATCTTCTAAATCTCTATACTTGTTTCTGCTAAAAAAGGAAATGGGGTGACATTACTTCTAAGTAAAGCCTGGAATTAGATAAAATCAATCCAGCTATAAGACTGGGGTTTTGGTGGGGTTTTTTTGTGTTTTGTTTTGGTTTTTTTTTAAGAGATGCTTTCTTTCAAATTGTGTATTGGGCTTTGTAAAAGAATTAGAGGGTGAACTGAAGCTCGATTGTCATAATTGTTGGTTATGTCCTTAAAACTTCCAAGTGCTTCCACAACCATTTAATGGAAGAATGGCTAAAACTTCTGAAAGAGCATTCTAAATTTTATTTTTACTGATGTGTAGGGACAAGGAAGAAAACCCAACCTCCTCCCCCCCTCAAAAAAAAGCCACAAAGCAAGCCATGTAGACTTTTCAGTCCTTCTCTAGAGCTAATAATAATAGAGATAATGCAGAACAGATGCAAAAGTACATAATGGAATTCCAAAGTTAGTAGAAAAGAGAACTTCTTTTTTTTCTTCAGGCAAGAATGAATTAATATCTTCTCAATCTCAGCACTATGATCATATGTTAAATTGCTCATAAAATCCTAAGCTAAAGAAACTGGAATCACTAAACAGTTTCACCAGTGGATGGAGGAACGCTTACCTGCTATTGAAGTATAATAACATCCAGTAGCTGCTTTGAGAAACTTGCTGAAATGAAACATAACTATAAGGGGTTTATGAACGATCTGTAGTAAAATTGTATACCAGCTGCTATGGGAGGTAGTTAAAGGCTCGTAAAACCATATGGGTGTTGACAGCACTGCTCTCGTTGTCTCTGTGCATTTCATTTTTGGATGTGGCGAGTTCTGCATGTGTAGGTAATTGGTAAGAGAATTTCTGTGCAGTATCCTAGAGACCGGTCCTAGCATACTTTACCTTTGGCAAGAAATAAAATGTGAGGATTAACATAATCTGTATATTATAATGTTGAGGTAAACAGAGAACATATTTGAGCTCTCAGTTTCTCAGCTACTGTTGTATTAGAATGCTAATTCGTTTGGGCAGAAAAAAGTAAAATCTTGGCTAAGCTTCATGGTCAGAAAATCATTTGTTCTATTCCAAGATGAAGAGAAGAGTCCTGCTAAGAAATGAGCTATTTTTTCATCATTTCATTGCTTTCTTGTCTTCATATGCTGAACTCCCGCAAGTTACACGTGTAAGGGCAATTCAGTGATTAAAATTTCAAGAACAGCCTGGTTTGACCATAATGGTGGCAAAATCAGCCCAGTAACTGGGGGAGGGGGGGGGCAGGTAGGAAAGGGAAAAATTTTAAAGGTGTAGGCATTTCTTCAAGAACCATTCTTTTTTTTTTTCTTTTTTTTTTCCCCAGAGTGTTCTCAGTGTATACCAAAATGCTTACTAGCTCCTGTTCAAAGTGGTAGGATGCATTTTACACAATTTTAATAATGTTTTATCAGGTAAAAACATGATGGTATTTACAATGATTGGCTGCTGGTAATTTAAAAAAAAAAGAATATTTGACATCTCTAATCAAATAATAGTACACCATATGTCAGAACATAGTGAATCTGTGTATTTTTTTCAATATCCTTCAGAATAGGATTCTGTTAGCCAAAACCATTTTAGCTTATAGATATGACGTTGCTGAGAAACAAATTTGGCATTGTGAGAGATGCAACTACCTGGCGCAAAGTTCTTTGAATGGCATAAAGCCCCAAGGAGGTAAATGAAAGTTTCACACTAGCCCACAACACACTCAGTTGTTCTTACTGTAAAAGCTGTATTTTAACGTTTTTAACCTTCATGTTATTGTACAAAATTCAGTACTGTGGTCGTGCATGTTATTTGTCTATATGGGTAATGCAGGTTATATACCTATATGAGTAATACCTTCCTGTGAGGCTGTTCACTGTGCCTTTTATTGTGCGGTGTAGCTGCCTATGGGGTCATTGTGGAAGCCAGATCATTGAAATCCATGTTAATGCATCATTGATCCGTGTTAAAAATAGTCTTAAAAAGACGCAGGGGAATGGCGGTGTTATAAATTGTCTTCACTGTTGAGGTCAGTGGTGATGGAAAGTATGTAATTTTTCTCTTCATTCTTAGATTATATCTTAGGTTTATTTAAAGAGGATTTTTTAGATTTATTAAAGCGTGTGCCCTTTTTTGGCAAGGAGGGTTGTGTGGAAGCCTGTACAAAGGGCTGTGGCAGGGAATAATGATCCTTTCCAGTGCAGCAGCTTGAGGGGAGAGAGAATTGTGTACGACGTATAGAGGTAGATAGAAGAATGAGGAAACCACAGCCTGAATTTGGGAAAATAAAGCTTCTGCAGCACCTTAACAAGTTGCTAAAGGGAAAGAGCAAACCAAGGCATGTCTTGGGGCCAACCAATGATCAGAGATCATGAGGCATATTATACTGCAGCTCGTAAGATGACTGAACTCAAGACTGGAAGTAAGGACCTCTGTGCAAGGACCCGTTAGGGCGGAGAAGAGTCGTCTATAGATGTTACTATTCCTGTTCTGTTTAGCCTGATCACTCTGTTTTCCACATTTAAGTATGCTAATTAATTGTAACAAAAGTGGCTTTCTAGAATTTGAGAATTTGAATTCCTCTTTTTGACCTCCTTTAAAAATTCCCTCACAGGAGAACATCTGAGCTCTGACCACCTCAGGGTCTAGTCCCACCACCTGTCTTGTAATGTGTTTCTTTTTTTCAGAAGGTCATGGTTTATCAGCTGTATTTTTGACAGTGAGGAAAGAGGAAAATCTGATTCTCTCCTTCAGTAAAATACACATAGAGATTTAACTGTAAGCTTCTGAAGATGGAATTAGGTCTATAACTATGCAGTTTTTTTCATATTAAAATCAAGATTGTATTTGTGTAGTGGGGTAGGTGAAAGGTGTAGAATTTCAGCAGCAATTAAGTAAGATGAAATCTGAACTTAGTATTTGCCTGTGCCTTTCACCTCTTAATGTTACTAGGAAAAACCTAGTTAAAGTGTTTGATGAAAATGTTACAACAATGAAACAATTTAAAGCATCATTATTGTAATAATACAAAATTATTTTATAAGTCACCTGCATTAAGGAACTGAGAAGGTGTTAATTAGTGGGCTACAGGAGTGTCGTGGTTTAACCCCAGCCAGCAACTAAGCACCACGCAGCCGCTCACTCACTCCCCCCCCATCCAGTGGGATGGGGGAGAAAATCGGGAAAAGAAGTAAAACTCGTGGGTTGTAGGGTTTAGGGTTAATCCATCTGGGGTCCGGATGATGGAACACCAATATGATGATCAAAAGTAGTAGTTTATTGAGCTTAACCGATCATTTTTATACAATTCTATAAGTTGTTTAGAAATTCTAATTGGTTGCTGCATGCAAGCATTTGGTGTCCACACGCACAAGCATAAATGGTGATTGGTTACATCGGTACTGTCCACGTGCACAGACGTAAGAAAAGGTTAGTTATACACGCGCATAAACATAGGACATAATTGGCCGTATTAATTAGAGCATGCAAGGCTTGTCTTAGTCCAATTGGTCGAGATAAGTCCTTGAATTGAGGTTGTTTGTGCCAAGTTCCCTTTATCGTGGAATGCGCACCTGTGTTTTTCTAATTGGGATCTTTCTTCTTCTATCTTGTTTAGTCTGTTCAAAGCCTTCTAAAGGCGTCTGGAACACTCTTGTGACCATGAGCTACTTTCAGGCCCGATAACTAAGTTCTATATAATTGAACCCTACACTCGTGGGTTGAGATAAGAACGGTTTAATAGAACAGAAAAGAAGAAACTAATAATGATAATGATAACACTAATAAAATGACAGCAGTAGTAATAAAAGGATTGGAATGTACAAATGATGCGCAGGGCAATTGCTCACCACCCGCCGACCAACACCCAGCCAGTCCCCGAGCGGCGAATCCCTGCCCCCCCCCTTCCCAGTTCCTGAACTAGATGGGACGTCACATGGTATGGAATACACCGTTGGCCAGTTTGGGTCAGGTGCCCTGGCTGGGCATGAGAAGCTGAAAAATCCTTGACTATAGTCTAAACACTACTGAGCAACAACTGAAAACATCAGTGTTATCAGCATTCTTCACATACTGAACTCAAAACATAGCACTGTACCAGCTACTAGGAAGACAATTAACTCTATCCCAGCTGAAACCAGGACAAGGAGTATATACAAGTATTCAAAATTAGTAGTGTCTTTTTTTTCTTATACTTGCAAAGCTTCATTTCAGAATTTATGGATGAAGTATACCATTTAGACCTTGTATTTCAGCCATTGGTTATTTTCATAACCTGATTGGTAACAAGTTTAAGGAAAAAAAAAAAAGACTAAAAGCTTTACAAAGTGAGCTCCATACTAATGATAGCAGACTTCTCATTATTGTACTTAGCTTTTCAGAAGGGAATAAGTGACATAGCTGTGGATACGGACTTCCCTTTTTAAAAATGCTCTCTATAACATCATTCATGAATTTCCACCAGCTACCTTTGCAAAATGTTTTTTTAAGAAGTCCAGAATTTCTTTTTACAATTATTTTGATTTCAAATATAAGTAGAGAAATGTCCGAGCTTTCTGCATTATCTGTCTTCATGATATTTGTCACAAGAAAGCTGGAAACTCTTACTAAACATACTTTGTTAAAATTATAGTCCTTTATCAATTTGACAAATGAAAATAAATCCACAACTCAGATGATTAAAATTTCATAGATCGTTAGCCTAACTAAATCATAAGTCTTGAAACAGAAATAATTCTTGTGCATAGTAATTACCTTGAATCCAAATTTGTGAGTCATACAGGCCACACTGTTCTCCGAACCCCATAAAATTGCAAGGCATCTCACATTTGTTCTGTGATGGATTTTTCTTTACAGCTTAAATCAGATATGTTATTTTCAGTGTTGATGAATTAGGAAATTGAGGGAAAAACCTGATAGGTACGATATTTACCATCTTGGATTTTTGTAAAGGAAAAAAAAAAAGTACTGATTTTCAGAATGTAGCCTGGAATAAAGTAAATGATGAAGGTTAGTAGGTCCCCACCCCAAGAAATGGTGGGGAGAGAAGATATAAAGGAAATTAAGTTCACTGTTCCAGGTACTATTTTCTTTTCTTTCTCATGGCAATTTAAAGTAATATTTGGACCTTTTTATTACACAATAATTCCCCTTTTTCCAATTTCATTAATAATTCTTTCTTTTCAGTTTCCGCACTAGCAAAGGTGTTGGGTATTCTGCTCATTTTGTTGGCAACTGCTTAATAGTTACATCATTGAAGTCAAAAGGCAAAGGTTTCCAGCACTGTGTGAAGTATGACTTTCAGCCACGCAAGGTAAGCAAAGTGGTATTTACAATAAAGAAAAACATTGAAAATGTGACAAAGTGCTTCTGGGATGAAGGGCTAAAATCCCTTTAGTGCCATAGTGTTACTAATAATTTCAATTTTATAAGTAGCTTCTTTGATGGTCAGTTACAGACCAGAATCAATTCAATAAAAATGTAATAATTTATAAAGTAACACTTCTATAAAGTCAACTTGTTTTTTAAAATACTGCTTAATTAACTTCAGATAGAGAAGAATTTTGACTATTTGTAAAATGGTTGTATTTTATGTTTAAAAGGTCATCATTCTATTTCTGAACATTGTGTACTTAGTAACTTTGGTGCCAATGTCTGGAACAATTTTGCTGGCAGCGCTAGAGTTTCATTATCTGTTGCTGGGGGATATAAGGCTCTGAACTTTCTTCTATATCAGTGGTGGTTTGGGATTTCTCATTTTTCATAGTAAATCTTGATTATTTCTCCAGATCATAATAGTGTTCATTTCTACTGTATGCCTAGTAGTCCTAGGAGAACAATCATTCTGCTGGCTTCAATATTTCAGTTAGTTGACTGAAGAATTGACTTTTCCGTACAGCAAGCATTATGTGTTTGTCATTGATAGCAGCCTTGTATATATTTTGCTGTGGTGCTCATTTCTTTTTTTATGGTCTTAGAATTTGTATATTGAATTTCAGTGCTTGTTTTGTTTTGAGAAACAAATCTCTTGGGGAGAGAGTGCCATTGTACACTCATCAGCTTTATGTTCTGCTATTTTTCTTGGTATGTGTTTGTGATTCGAAATCACCAATTCTAATTCTGTCATGTAGCTTTGAGGTCATTTGTGTTTTTTTAAAACATAGTAATGTCTTTGTCTAGCATATTACTCAGGGATGTATAAAGCCTTATAAACACATATCTGCTGAGATTATTGAAATGAATCAGTTCTGGTTTGCAATTTTTATTTCATTTTATAGCCAGAAAAGACTTTTGATGACAGTTCAGTTTTCTTCTGAAGTAGCACGCCTAATGCTATTGATAAACACTCAACCTAGGAACAAATGGAATTGTTAACTTTTGGATTATGTTATTGATGACTAGCTTTTGGGATCTAGCTGATCATTTCTTCTTGATGAAAAAGCAGTCTTTCATATTTTAGCAAGATATTCTTTTGATAATTTTTATTATGAAAGACTAGTTTCATGCCATCCCTGGAACATTTTAGCTCTTGCTATTCTACTTAAAATAGTTAATTCTGAAATACTAGTACATGTATATCTCATTATATGAATATCAGTTTCAAATTGTAATCTGCTGATCTGCTGAAGTATGTCCAAATATAACTTTCATGCCTTTTTTATATTTCTCAAAGATCATGCTTCATACACTTTGGGTCTTAAGTCAGATGTAGAAAGTATTTGAAATAAATCTTCCAGAATATATTTACAAGTGTTTTCATATGATGTATTTTTTCCATTACTAACTTGTGTGTACATGTATGTGAGAAGGTACATAACACATAATGGATGAAAGAAAACCTGTCAAATACAATTCCTGGCTCTAGTAAGTCGAAACATACACTGTTTAACACGTAGCTTGATTTTCATGTTATTTAGGTATTACATTGGTTCCACTGTGCAAGCATTGAATGTGTAGATATGTATTCAAAAAATGTGTACCCATTTACAGAGCAGCTTGCTGTCCAAATGCTGACTTGAGAAGTGTGATTTTTGTCATCAGATACACTATTTTCTAGCCATTTGGTTACATAGACATTTCAGCAATAGCTTTTGCCAGAAACATCATCCTCATTAAACTTCTGAATAATGTGGGGTTTTTAGTTTTTTTCTTGAATGACAGTAAAATTATATATTCAAGCCACCTGGTCAAAAGCTTTATGCACACAGACCAGAAAGATAGTATGTTCATGTGAAGATCTTCCCACTGTTGACTATGTTATATGACACCATTCACAGAATAATAGGTAATCTTAATTTAAAACTTTAAGATGTGTTAAGTGGTTACTTTAGGTTTTAATTAGTCTATTTTAACAACATTATAAAAGCAAGTATTTATAAAAATACAAGGAGAAATTTGATCATCATATCCCCAAATAGAAAACGTAGGTGTAGTATAATAGATTGACCTCTCGACAGAGTTAAACTAGCTTTGGCAGTGTTGTGTTTAATATGTCTATACTTCTTTTTGGGACTCCAAAGTGAAATTTTTGTGTATTAGTAACCCCCAGTAATTTTCACGCCTTGAGTTCCAGCCTCAGTATCAGTCCTTGTAAAAGTATAAACAGGAAAGCACTGCAGTCAAAAGCAAACAGCTTTTTTTTGTGTGCGTTTCTGATCCTGAACACCTTTACTAATGGTAGTACAGACTGAAATAAGTTCCACATTTTGGAAACACTTAGTGTGTGATGCCTCATCTCTCTGATTGTACTGTGCTATGGAGTAGGAATATGACTTACTCAGCAATAGGTGATTAAGCTTGAAAGATTCCAGCAGTGTAAAATATTGACAGGCTGCTTATCTGAATTGTCTTTGAGTGCTACCTAAGGAAGCTCTTGTTAGAGAGGTATGGTCTTGCTCTAACAGTTCTGTCTAATTTCTTTATCAATGATTTGGATGAGGGGATTGAGTGGACCCTCAGTAAGTTTACAGACAACACCAAGTTGGGAGGCAGGGTCGATCTGCTGGAGGGCAGGAAGGCTCTACAGAGAGATCTGGACATGCTGGATGGATGGGCCAAGGCCAACTGTATGAGGTTCAACAAGGCCAAGTGCCGGGTCCTGCACTTGGGTCACAACAACCCTGTGCAGTGCTACAGGCTGGGGAAGAGCGGCTGGAAAGCTGCCCGGCGGAAAAGGACCTGGGGGTGCTGGTCGACAGCCGGCTGGATATGAGCCAGCAGTGTGCCCAGGTGGCCAAGAAGGCCAACGGCATCCTGGCCTGTATCAGAAATGGTGTGGCCAGCAGGAGCAGGGCAGGGATCGTCCCCCGGTACTGGGCACTGGTGAGGCCGCACCTCGAGTCCTGTGTTCAGTTTTGGGCCCCTCACTGCAGGAAAGACATGGAGGTGCTGGAGCGTGTCCAGAGAAGGGCAACCGAGCTGGTGAAGGGTCTGGAGCACAAGTCTGATGAGGGGCGGCTGAGGGAACTGGGGCTGTTCAGTCTGGAGAAGAGGAGGCTGAGGGGAGACCTTATCGCTCTCTACAACCCCCTGGAAGGAGGGTGTAGTGAGGTGGGTGCTGGTCTCTTCTGTCAGGTGGCTGGAGACAGGACGAGAGGAAATGGCCTCAAGTTGTGCCAGGGGAGGTTTAGATTGGAGATTAGGAAAAATTTCTTCGCTGAAAGGGTTGTCAAGCATTGGACCAGGCTGCTAAGGGAAGTGGTTGAGTCACCGTCCCTGAAGGTATTTAAAAAGCATGTTAGACAAGGCACTTCAGAATGTGGTTTATTGGGCATGGTTGATGGTTGGACTCGATGATCTTGAAGGTCTTTTCCAACCTAAATGATTCTATGATATCTCAGCCTCTCCTGATGTGTCAGAGGCTTCAATCACTTCATCATCTTTGTGGCCCTTTCTGGACTTTCTCCAGTATGTCCATTTCCATCTGGTTTGTATATATTTTGAAATAATACAGATACCCATTATAGTTAAGTATGAGTTGATTTGCAGATCTTAAAGGTTAAATTTCCATTCTTGTCTTAGATGAGTTTAAAGGTTTGGTTTTAAAGGAAACTTAAGGTTTTCTTCTTGAACTTACTCATCATGGACATAATGGTCCCTGTTGAACAGATTCTTTGAAAGATCACCGTAGTTGTACTTGGAAGCATTTCACTGTGCTGCTTTCTCTGTTTGATTATATAATGCATTTTTAATGAAATGACTGTTGTCCAAAAATTGGTGGAATGGTAAAGAATAGAGGAAGAAAATCATATGAAGCGATCAGGATGACATCTTAAGCTGGGCTGTAAAATTTGCTGTTGCAAATTTTTTTCTTTGATTTAATAATTTCTGACAGAGGGCTGTGATGAAAAGGCAGAGATATGTGATATGAATTTGTTAAGGTAAGTGCACATAGAACTGGTTTTCCTGTCAGAACTCAGTTGTGTTTTGTGTTACAGCGTGTAGTGTTTAAATTAAATTACACTTTCAGGAATGGAAGTGTGTTCAACTTCTTAATTATATTTATGCATTTTTGGCTCTAATCCCATAAAGGGATGCAGGTAGGTATAGCATTACATTTAGGTGTGGTTCTACTGACTGGACTTGATGTTCCACTGACTTGACTTTTAACTTTATGACTTTGCAAGGATTCATCTGTTTGTATAACTTTACAAGGCTGGTCACTTATTTTTAATGCCATTCATTAACTTTATGTTTTATAGCACAAAAACTGCCACTCTATACTGATTTTTCCATGTCTTTCCAGTGGTATATGATAAGCATTGTACACATCTACAATCGATGGAGAAACAGTGAAATACGATGTTATGTGAATGGTCAGCTGGTATCCTATGGTGACATGGCCTGGCATGTTAACACGAATGATGTAAGCTTTTATTTTGTTTCCTTTCTCATAGCTTTTCATTTTAAAGTAAATTGGAAAAGGAGAAAAAAGTACTATGTTTGTTTTCTCTAGATCTTTGCAAATTCTCTATCTTTTTTTAACTTTCTCCTTGAATCTATCTTCCTTAGTTATGTACTTAATAAAATGTAATATTATGTTTTTCATATATTAATATTTTATAGAATATTGGAGGGTTTATTGGCTGTATTTTGAATAGCTATTTTAATGACATTTTCAGAGATTTTGTTTTGAGAGACTGTTATAGCTGAAGTTTTTAGTATGTGATACCATATAGAGGACACTGATAACAATGGATGAATGCTTAGCTTTTTCCATAGGAAAATGTGGTAGAGTTACAGATTTAGCTTGAGAAAAGTCCTTAAGAAAAACTGATTGATTCTGCCAAATGACTGTGCATGCTGCCAATGTATACAAAAGTACTCATTTTTGTATCACATTAAGTTCTGTGTTGGATTCAAAAGGAGATATTTGTTAATGGTTAAAAGATTTCCGTGCTCTTTGTGTAAGTAGGTTTTTTAATTGCAGTAGAACTGAGTAGCCTGTACTGCAGAGTCATATTGTTTTAAGCACTGTATAAGCATAGTAAGAGATTGTTTCTTCTGTGCAGAGTTTACAGTTTTAAACCCACAAGTTAGATAGAGAGGCAAAAAATAAAAGCCAGAAAAGAGAAGCATGGAGAAGTGTCAAGATGTAGAATTAAGCAAAGTGTGAAGTCTTACATCTGTCTCCCAGTAACAAATATATTTTGCCTTTTATTGTTTGACTTGACATTAGTAAATAGGCAGTTAACTAATATTAAAAATGCTGTGCTAAGAGTTAAGGTATTAATATTTAATTAATATTGTTAGCAATTACAAATTAACTGCTACAAAATTTCATCCTTGAAATGCTGAGCAAGTTTCTTGGGTAGTAAACTTTTACAGAGAGATGTCCTCCCTTATTGGCCATCCAAACCAGTTGAAAGATATTGAGAGAGGTACAGCTGCATAGCATTAGTCAGCTCAGAGCAAAGACACAGTGATCTTGCATCTGCTTGTCCCACGGGCAGAAACCAGTCATTTTTACCTGGAGAAGATTGCATATATACCTGTGAACACACCTGTATGTATTAATTGGACCGAGTTCAAATTGACAGCATATGCTTACAGGAAATGCATCCATTTTCATATTTTTTATATTGAAATTCTTTTAATAAAATCTATATAGGTTTCAGAATTTTTTTTCCTCTCTTTTTGTACCTTCTACTTTGGAAGGTTTGAGAGTCTACACCTAATGATGCAGAAAATAGGTACTTTTTTCTGGCCCAAAGTTTTGGGTGGGGAGGGCAGACAAAATTATTCTCTTGTGCTTTGCCTTCAGCCAAAGCTGTGCTAGACTTTCAGAGGTGCTTAGTTCATCAGCTTGCTACGCTTTTCTTATTTCTTATTTATAATATAATTCTCAGTTCTTTCTGACTGCCTGTACAGGATAAGGAAGCTCTTTTGCACTTAAGGAAATTAACTGTCTTCTGCTAAATTCTAGACGTAAAGTCGGATTTGAAAGGAAGATTTTAAATATTACATGTTAATTAAAGTAGGAGGGCTCTGCTTGCCAAAGCTTCTGATCATCATTCTTTGTTTTCTTGGTAGCATTTCTACTTGCAAGAAAAAGCAAGCCTTTCAGTTCTTGCAGAGCATGGTTTCTCCTTGGTAATATAAACATTTTTGTGATAGGTGAGAATGTGCTGATTGAAAAGCCAGCTGAGGTCTCAGAGGATCTGGGCCGAGTTACTAGTTATATGACGTGGGGATCTGTAATCCTGAATGATAAATACTTAGCAGGAAGAGCTGCTCCTTCTCTTCATATTTTCTTCACAGTATTCCTTATTATTTTTTCATGTAACAGAAGTACAACCTTTTCTTAAGGTGGGATTGGTTTACCAAGCTTTAGATGTTTTGAGATAAGTCTTTTAAGTTTCTGCTAAGGTTTTACTTTCTCCGCTGGAGAATAGACTAAGTTATGAAAGACGCTAGTTATCATTAGCTCTCTATTGTTTAATAACAAAAATCTGTTATATCAGAAGTAGGAAATAGAATAGAAAGTAGGAGAAAGTCAGGAAAGATGTATGAATGCGACTGTGTAAAAGGCATAAAAAGGAAAATAAGAGGAGTGCGTACGTAGGCTCCTTAGCCTAAGGTCCATAAGTCCCAAGAGTTTAATTTTCTATGTAAATAAAATAGGAGGATTTGGACCAAGACACTGAATGAAGCAGATCTGTCAGTCACCTCATCTTAGGGTCATTAATGACATACTACCAGGGATGTACAGAAATAGACAAACAAACTTGGATCAATTGGTGTCCGTCAGGTTTAAAACTGTGGAAATGTGAGATAATTGGAGGAAGACCAAATGAGCTGTGAGTATTGGGTGCTGATTTTTAAATCAATCAATCAGGTTTACAGATTGTTTGGCATCTGGAACAGCAGTGAATAAAAATTACCAGAATATCAGGAGTTAGCCCTCCTCTCCAATTAAAAATAATGGAAACACCTAATCCAGAGTGAAACACTGGACAATGGGAAAGTGTAATTGGGTCAGAATGAAAAAAAGCAGAGCTGGAAATTACTACAGGTTAACAGACCTAGAATGTCATTATATGTAAAACTCAGAATCCACTGAGAGCTACAATGGTTGCTATACAATTAATGATAACTAGAAGAATCCAGGAAAATACCCTTGTAATAGGCAGGAATGTGTGTATCAGAAAATTGTTAGGAAGTTTCACCGTTAGATTTACCAGTAGTCAAAGTGGTCTCATAGCCCATCTTTTGCACTGTGCATCCTGGATATGACTTTGTGAATCAATTTGGATGTAGGTTTTTTTCAGAAGTATTTTTTAGTTTTGTCCAAAAAAAATTATAAAAAAACCCAGAAATTCCAAGGGAAAAAAATCAGAAGAGGTATTTGGTCAAAAGGAGGATAAATCAGAGATAAAATCTTCTTACCTCGCCTCATTGCAAAGCTGAGCTCCAGATCTTTGACTTCCCGCTAACTCTTTAGACAGAGTCCCCATTTCCTTTTCACCAGCTTACCCACCTAGATCAGTTGCTGTAGCAGTTCACCATATTTGATTCCATTCTCCAGACTGACAGAAGTTTTTCTTGGGGTAAAACTCTGCAGACAAGCAAAATGAAAAAGCAGACTTCATAATGCAGTTTCTACTGGTTTGCTGATTCAGCTCAAAAGTGAGGCCTGATCCTTGTTTCCATTAAATAAAGTACACGTGACTCAAGGAAGCTGCGAGAATAGCCTTGCAAAGATCCTTGTCTTTCCTGTTTTTGTCCTCTTGTGCTGCGTCTTGTTTTCCAGTTCCCCAGATCTTTATTCTAGACAGTTAAGTTCTAAACTTTGTTTCGTCTGAAAGTGTTTTTTCTTGGAAGCACCGGAAGAATTTAATCTAATTATTGAAAAATCAATTGAAAAAAAGAAAAAAAAGGCCACAAAAAAGTCTCCAAATCTGAAATAATAGGAAATGGACAGATAGAGAATTGCAAAAGGTCTTTGTGCAGAGGGATAGTTGTTGGAAGAAGGAAAGGAAAATAACAACTCTTGTGACTGTGGAAGAAGACAGAAGAGGAGTTTAAGGTCAAACCAAATCATTATAGGCTGTGGTCATAGAGGAAGACTGTGCACCAGTTGCAAACTAGAAAAATTCATATTTGTTTTTTTCTGCTAGAGCTGTTTAGCCCTGTTAGCACAACGACGAGAGAAGAGTGCATTGCAACAGAGCGCCTGTTCTTGTGTGTTAGCAGTGGGAGTTCTGATTATAATTACAAGGAACTTCAAGGCTTTCATATTTCCTAGAAGGCAATAGCAAAGGTTATTTGGTACTTGAATCTACTGTTCTAATTTTCTCTGTTGTATGTTGTACAATTAATAAAAAAATTCTAGCAGCCAGTCATAACAGCTTTTTAATACTGACCTGTAAAACAATTTATGCTACAATGTTCAAAATGAAGTTGTTCGCTACAGGGAATCAGGTACTGAAGTAATAAATGATTGATTTATTTTCTTAATTACGGTCTCCCTTTATTTTTTGGCTTCAGTTGGTGTACATGAATATTATTTAATTGTATGGTTTGTATCACTAAATTTCATTAACATTGCCTCTTTCTGATACAGAGCTATGATAAATGTTTTCTTGGCTCTTCGGAGACTGCTGATGCTAACAGAGTGTTCTGTGGCCAGCTTGGAGCAGTATATGTATTCACTGAAGCACTCAACCCAGCACAGATTTTTGCAATACATCAGTTAGGACCTGGATATAAGGTAATAATGAATCTTAAAAAATATAAAAGTGGAAAAAGAAAAAAATTGATAGATATAGTTGGAAGTTACGTATACGTATGCATGTAGATATTCCACTTAGGATCTTGTAGAGCGATGTGATTTGTTTCAGCAAAAGAAGAATATTTCTTCAAGTATCCTAACTAACGTTTATTTCTGCCAGCTTTTTGAAAGATGCAAGTTGTCTCTTTAAAGCATAGCTGAAACATGTTTGTATGTGAAATTTATGAGTTTGGGTTATAATCAGATTAGAGCAATTTCATATTTGGTGTTCTGAATACCAGAGGAGTAACTTTCTTCTCTACTGTTTGTGTTTAAAACCTGAGTTAAGGCAGATTAACATTCAACAAGGCATAATAAACCAACTTAGTTCAAATGCATGGTTTCAAACAGTTCTGCTGAAATAAAAGTTGAGTTTTTTACTCTGCTTTGCCAGTGACATTTAGGGGACAGTTTGGAGAAATTAATGGTGCATGCATAAACTTGGGTCTCTAGTATGAACAATCACTTATGTCTTGGAATGGCTGTGTATAGTATTATTTTACCACGAAAAACAAAGCAGATACTTTGCAGAAGTCTGCAGAAACTGCCTAGTGGAGAAGGCTTGAAAATGAATCTAACCCCAGCTAAACACTATTCAATTTCTACCATCAATTATTCCCAAATTTTCTTTTTCTGTTTTGTGAAATTTGCAGTATCATCTGAAGTAGACTTTCAGGTTTTTAGTATATATCATATACTCTGAAGATAAAAACTTTTTAAAATAGCAAGTAAAAATCAGCATTTAGATTCTAATAATACTAATTTGGTGTGCTGAAAATGATTACTCTAAATCATTTGATGACAGCTAACACTTGAATGACAGTGACAGTTGAAAATATCTTTTATGGTATGTATGTAGTGTGAATAGCCAAATACATGTCAAGGTTACTTGGATAAGAGGAAGTCTCTTGCATACAGTTGATGGTTAAAACCTGCCTTGAAAATAAAAATGTTCAGTCAGTCAAGAGAAACGTATCACCTGTGCAAACAAGGAGTACTTTTTTCCAAACTTATTACTGTATGTTGTTTGAACAAATATTTCTGCAAATGTTTTTTTTGGTCATACAAAAGAAAGTAATGTAACCTTATGCCTCTTAATAATGTAGTAATTCTTTATGAATTTATTAAGTTACTGCATTTGCAGCAGCATACTGAATTGATATCAAATAGAAATAATGCTTTCATTTGTTTCAAGAAGTGAAAATTATTACGTAATATTTTGTGAGTGTTGAAGGGGTTTATAAGGTATACATGCTTTCAAGCTAAATGACATTTCCAGTAGTTACTGCGCTAACCTTATTACAGTGCTGCCAAATTGCCTTGCTTGATTCATAGGTTTCCTTTAAACTACATTTTTGCACACCTGTAGTTTCTTAGTGACTTTTGTAAAATGTCAGTTAGATGAAATTTAATACATTGGGGATATTTTTCTTTGGTATATTATGTTTTTAGGTTTAGGTTGTGTCCCCACACAGGTAATGCCTCCTTTGTCTCTGAAGTAGTTTCCTTCCCTGTCTAAGAATCTTAAAGTATATTTTACTAATAGTGGTTAAAAAGAGCAGGTTTCTACAGCAGGACCCTAGAAATAGTAAAATTTCTTTCTTGAACTTCCTTATTCCAAAAAATAAGACAAAACAGAATCCTTTTTTTCTCACCTTCTTCCAACCCAATATCTACCATGTAGAGGGAAGAAACCATGTGGTGTAATTTAGAAATCTCAGGGCACTGATTGTGGCTTTTGCTCAAAAGCTTGCCTCTTTCATGTCACAGTTATTTCTGTAAATTCTTTCAGATTCGGTGCGGGTGCAAAGGTCCATCAGTTCAGAACACTTCAGTATGGTATTTCATAGTCCAAGGGAGCCTCAGCTGACACATAGCTCGAATTGCTGGACATTAGAGATCCCATTCTTGCTCTTACCTAACTTGCTGATGCAAACTGGCCTTTCAGAAACTTTTCTTAAGTAGTTCACTACATGTCCTGGTCATTCTAATTGTTGGTACTGTTAGCCAGCTGGGAGAATCAACTGTTCAACTTCTCCAGAAGAGCAGCTATTCTAGATGTGTTGTGAACTCCGGTTATGCCAAAGCTTTTCTCACAAAGGAGGATTATTCAAAATACTTGAGAATTTTTGGATAATGTCTTCATACGGATGTTTTTTTCTTTCCTATGACTGTGGTAGATCCTTTGATTTACAATTCTTGCTTTAGTCCACTATATCTCAGGATTGCGATTCTTTAGGGAAAGCGACCATCCCTTATTTAGTGCTTTACCTGCTTTGTTGATGACAAGAGATATGATTTTGCATCTCATTCAGCTACCCTCAGCATCATTCATAATGTCCCTAGTCTACAATGACTGCCATTAAGATCTCTGGAATACAGAGAAATCTCCGTACTCTACCAACATACCAGAGCTCAGGGCAGTGCAGTAGGCACACATCTGTGAATATATGTAGTATGTTATGTTGCAAATAACACCAAAGCCACAAAGTTCAGGAGAAGGCAGATCTTGATCTACAAAGAAAAGCAAATCTGTTGCACCTTGTCCCACCCCTATTCTGTGATGCAGGTAGAAGCAATGGATTTTAGGATTAACTAGAGAAATCATTAAAATAAGCTTTATTTATCATTTTTATATAATATTTACATAAATTTATGTATATAATATATTATTTATTGCACATTACATTCTATTACAGAATGATGTAACATAGAAACAGTTCATAATACTTCCATGCTGGTCTTGCTCAACATGACCTTCTGAATGCATTTAGTTGTAACCAGCATGCCTTAATATAAAAATGTATTTATTAAGCAAATCGATAGTTTACTTTGAAATACTAAATACTAAAAGCCCTGTCCTAATAGCCCTGCCAAGTCTGTGCCACCCCTCTTAACCCTCCCATATGCATTTCAAAACAAGTTATCAGATTATTCCGTATGTTGCTGCATCTGAGTTTGCTCTTAATCGGTGCTGCAGTATCGATGTTTTTGTCATGTACGAAGGTTGGAGTAAAAATGCATTCATGCACGCACATACAAACACACACAAAATACTCTTGAAAATTTAAATTTGCTTAAGCCAATCATATAGTCTGAGATAATATTTTGTTTACGATCACTGAACCTGCAGTAGCAAAATGGGGTGAATGGTAAATTAAAAAGCAGCACTTTTGCTGCTAAAGGAAAGGAGAGAGCTGCTGGTGTTTAAGTAGTGGTCCTGATCAAGCACAGCTTCTTGTACTGGAGAAGACAGTGCTGGAGTAATTCTTAGCTCTCTCTGTTCTCTCTCCCATTCCTGTAGGAGCAACATCTATCCTTTATACCTTCTTTACAGATCCCGTATATATTCTTACCATATACAGAATATGTTAAATCTAAGGCTCTTGTTTGCTGTCTTTATGCCCTTACATTGCTTGTACCAGATCTCAAAGTTGCATTCCTTCAGTGACCAGTAACCAACCATTTCCAATTTGAGCTTATCTGCTTGACAGCTTCTGCTATCCTCCTGCGGTTGTATTTTCCCAAGTCCCCAGTACAGCATGTGTATACTGCATTTCTTTTCTCTTTCTGTAGATCAATGTTAGTAATAAAGGAGTGTCATACATCAGAATTTGTAGCCTCTCTTTCCATTCTGTTATAATAAACTTCTGGGTAGGAGAATAGCATTTCCAATTTATGATCAGTTTTGTTATGCTTTGATGGCAGAATGTCCCTTTAATTCTTGTTTTTTCCTCAAAAAAATGTGAGGCAGTATTATATTAATTCATAATTTATTTGTGCCTGACTTTCAAATAGTGATCTCTGATAAGTTTTTGAGGCATAGTAAGCACTGAAAACCAGGAGGTAGATTCATGTAAAAATTCATTTAAAAAACTGATTTTATTTTAAATTAAGCAGTTTAGGAAGTTGTGAAATTTCATGGTAATGAAATAATACAAATTTTGTGTTGCGACACTTTGGCATATTTAAAATGGCAAAGTTATGAAAAACTATATAGAAGTAAAACATTCTGAGCCTTGGGATCTGACAAAGCTTAGAGGCATGAAAAATTTTTCGGGTAAGAAGTGTTTTCATGTGGTAAAACATCAAAATATAGTACATGCAGAATGCCGATATCTTTGGAAATCAATGAAATCACTAAATTATTTCTGTCTCTGCAGAAAGTGCACAGAGATTTATCTGTACAGTTAAAAATGCCCTCTGGGGAGAAATACATCATCACCTTCCTCGGGACAAATCAGTAATCTGTAGCTTTCATTTCCTGATAAGTGAGATGTAGCCAGCCATATCAACAGAGAGCCAGCTCTCAGGCTTTAAACATAATACTCATTCTTTGGGTTTTTCTATGTCAGTAAGTAGTGTGGCACAAAAGGAACACATTTCTAGATTCAAGCGCTTGGTGCCGAGGGCCGAATACCCACAGTGTGTATATTTGGGGGATTTTACTTCAGACTGGTTGTAGTCTGATCCTTTGGGCTGAATGACTACCACCGGCTGGAGGACATTTGAGTTTCAGCCAAAAGGGATTCTCTTTGGTTCTGAACGGCTTTGCAGTGTGAAGAGAGCAGTGAGTGGGGATCGCTGGGAGTTTCCCTACAAAACGGATTCCTAACCCTAATGCGAATCACAGAACGGTTGGGCTTGTTGGAAGGGACCTCTGGAGGTCATCAGGTCCAAGCCCCCGCTCACGCAGGACCACCTTGAGCCAGTTGCTCAGGACTGTGTCCAGATGCCTTTGGACTGTCTCCAGAGATGGAGACCACCACCTCGCTGGGCACCCTTACGGGGAAAAAGTGTTTCCTGATGTTCAGAGGGAACCTCCAGTGTTTCAGCTTGTGCCCATTGCCCCGTGTCCTGTCAGTGGGCACCGCTGAGAAGAGCCTGGCTCCGTCTTCTTTGCGCCTTCCCTTCAGATACTTACACACACCGATGAGATACCCGAGGTTTCTTTTCTGCAGGCTGAAGAGTCCCGCCTCTCTCAGCCTCTCCTCCCAGGAGAGATGCTCCAGTCGCTTCATGATTTTTGTGGTCCTTCATTGGACTCTCTCCAGTAAGCCCGTGGCTATCTCGTACTGGGGAGCCCAGAACTCCAGGTACGACCTCACCAGTGCCGCGTAGATGAAACCACTGACTTCCTATTCGCTTCCTTTTGCCCTCCCTACCCGCGTTCTCTGTTACGGTACCTGCATCTCACGCATTTTTGGCAGGGCCTCGCTGCCTCCCTTCTGCTTGACATCGCCAGGCGTGGGACGGGGCTGACGGAGGGATCTGCTCTGGGTTCTCCCCAGGCTGTTCCCTCTGCGTCAATCTCGCGCCCCACGTACAAGTGGCTGCTTGTCACAAGACGTTCTGTCGCCGTGTGCCACTCACTTGAGCAGATGCGCTTTCCCATCGTTTGGCTGTAAGCAAGAGAATTTTGTCAGGGTTTCCAGCAGCCTTGAGAGCTCTGTAAAAGCTGGATGGGTTTTACGGGTTTACGTAATCGGTAGGAACCCGTAATTCGTTTGGGAAGAGCAGCTGATAGCCTGTAAGTTGCCTATTTTAATTCTGCTGACCTGGATAACCAAAACCCCAGTGATAGTACTTTCGATAGGTTCATGATATAGGACTTCTTACTGGGGGTGGGGAGGGAGGGAAGGATTTGGTAGGACCAAAGGGATACAGAGAATTGTGATGGCTATATGCAGCAAAAAAAAAAGGCACAATGATTCATAATTAATCTCAGCAATGAATTATTTTAAACTGAGTAAAGAATTTAGAAATATAATATTTTATATATATTGCATTAATGGTGGCAATTTTTAACAAATTTGCTTTACTTGTATCGGTACAGCACTGTGTGTAACTACTAGTTGTCTTTTTGCCACTGTCAGATGATTGTTTCATGCAAGAGTAGTTATGTGCCAAGTAAATCTGACAACGCTTTGCAGAAAGGCAGAAATCTATCTTCTTGTGCTTGATTGATTTGTCAGTGTTGCCAGAAAACCTAGTTTTAGATCAGATAGATATGAAGCATGGTATGTTTAAGAATAACAGAAATTTTCAGTATTCCTTTGTAAAAGCTTTGAGTTTGAGAATCATTAACTTGAAATATGGCATTTATTATTTTATTTGGATTTTATTTTTAGTGTAAGTAGCTTGTTTATATATACTTCTGACTGTTAATGAAGCATGGATTTTAATACTGCTTAAAAATAACCATTCCTTTAATCAAAATGGTATAGGATTCGATATTCTAATTTGAGTGAGTTTATATAAACTAAAATACAAGGCATTTAATTTGTTCTTTATTTTTAGTGTGTTGTATACTCAATTTTTTATTTTAACATATTTATAGCTGTTTAATGTGACACATTTTTTCCAGATAGCTACTTCTGAAACTTGTTAACACTGATGCTGAAAGGAGAGAGAAATAATACTACGTAAATATCAAATATTATATTGACATGTTGATGTGGAGTAGAGTAAATTAAAAAAATGTCTCATTGTTCAGTAGCATTAAACTACTGGAAAATTAAAACAAGGTTTAGCAGTTTCTGTATTCCTTCTCAAGTCCAATGTGTTTTCTGCACATTTTGTGGCAAGGATTTTGTCCAAAATATTTACTTTGTAAAACTTGTGTTTTCTTTTTTTTCAGAGCACATTCAAATTTAAATCCGAGAGTGACATTCATCTGGCTGAGCACCATAAACAAGTGCTATATGATGGGAAACTTGCAAGTAGCATTGCTTTCACTTATAATGCGAAGGCTACTGATGCTCAGCTATGCCTTGAATCCTCACCAAAGGAAAATCCTTCAATTTTTGTACACTCCCCCCATGCTCTTATGCTTCAGGTTTGTGCTACTAAATTGATGTTCCGTGATTACTGTTAGCTCAACATCATTTGCATAATAAGAGGATTTGTGTGCTAGTGTACAACGAGATTATTTTGTATTATTTCAGCTCTCGATATACCTATCACTTGAAGTATTCTTTCTTTGCTCACTTTCTAGAGCAGAAAATGATTATTTCTTCATTAAGAAATATGTACTTCATACCGTAAGGCACAGTGTGCCACGATACTGAAGTTTTCTGTTTAATGTTTGCCTTCAAGTATAGTGATTATAACTGAAACATAAGTAATGAAACTAAGTTAAAACAAGTCTGATTTAATTTGCGCTCAATTCAGTGTTAAAGTGTTCCCAAGTTATGTTTGTAACTGCCCTTTAAAATTGAGATTAACTGGGGTTTTTTTCCTTTTATGTCTTTATTTTATTAATTTAGGATGTGAAGGCTATTGTAACGCACTCCATTCACAGTGCAATTCATTCCATTGGAGGGATTCAAGTTCTTTTTCCTCTCTTTGCCCAGTTAGACAATCGACAGCTGCACGACAGTCAGGTGGAAACAACAGTTTGGTAAGCTTCTTTCAAGCAAGATACAAACTAAATTAAGCTAAGAACATTTTTGGTTTTGTTGTGGGAATGTTTGTTTTCTTTTCTTTTGTAAATACTGTGACTTAGATTTTACCCTTGTTTCTTTGGAAAGAATATTGCTTTTTAAGATGTAGTTTACTGTAGAGATGTGCAAATTGTATTAATCGTATGAGATTCCAGATGGAACTGGCATAAAATTGATTGGATTGGGTAATGTCAGTTCTTGCAGCTTCTAAAAGGAACCAATGAACATTTACTTGACAGTGCAATGTTGTTTATTTTCTCAAAGTTTGTGTCATTTGAATTCATATTTAATAACATTCAAAATTAACAAAAGATGTCTCCTTCATTTTTAATACATGGTCAGAAAGTCATAGAGCTATGGTCAGTTATTTTGTGGCCATATTACAATTGCAGCAGTGACTGGGGCTGCACCAAGAGAGTTTTAAAGAGGGACACGTGAAGTCTCTGCTCCGATGCTGTAGAAATAACCCTGAGGTTGAAAAGCCTGCACAGAAGTAGATGAATTCTGTGCGTAGCCTGCAGGACGGCTGAGGGGGCTGTCAGTACGCACGCCAACTTGTGCAGAGCTAGCCCAGCTGTGGCAAAGATCATCTCCTGCCACCTCCTTGTCAGGGCAGGCTAGTGGCAGCACAAGGTGTCTGACCTCGTCAGAACAAAATCTGCGGTCTAAACCTTTGGCGGTAACACAACCGAAAAGGTAACGCTGAAGAACTGGTACGGCGTTTCTCCGTAGGGTGGTACGTAACCAAAACCTGCTGGAAAACAGTGTTTAGGGGCAGCATAAGCTGACTCTTGTATTTGAATAAAGTTATAAAACAGGTGCATAATTCAGAGTACATGGCTTATTTTCCTACTCTGCTATTAGTTATTGTGGATATTTCCTATTGCATTAGATAGTTCAGTAATAAATTAGTTAACTGAAAAATAATTAAATACTGCTAAAATGGTTGACAATTTTGAAAAATTTAACTGAAAGTGGTACATTGATATAATTTCTCGTGAAAGGTGACTTGCCTCAATCTAATTTAAGAAATTAATCAATTTGGTGACGTTTTGTCAGCCATCTGTTTTCCCCTTTGGTGAGGCAAATCTGTGTAGCTGAGATGGCTGCTGGTTTTTATTTGTTTCTGTAGTGTGAAAAGTTAATGTATTTCAAGAGAATATTTTAGTCCAATATTAGAAGTAATATCACAGTCTACTTTCAAGCAGTATAGTGGTGCAATTATTTCCGTCAATGTTAAAGACTGAAAAGCTGGTTGTGTATTGGCTCGTGTGGGATATTTACTTTTTTGTAGTCTGTTTTCCAGTATGTACTTTTCATTGAAGTCTTATGAAGTAAGGGGAATAGAAAAAACAATGCTTGGCTTGAAATAAATTTGGAAAAAAAATTTCCTGTATGTTTTTATTTACTGGCACAGCAGTAGGCAAAAATGGTTTATTCCAATTTAAGGAAGATCATGTGTGTATGTGCCCATACATATGAATAAAATATATGTTAAATTCATTAATGAACTTAGTCTGTAATAAATGATAAAGCAGTAACTAGGTCTGTTTAAAAATGGGAAAGCTAATATAATGTTAAGTTATGTAAGTCGAGATAAAGACTAATTCTTCCCAAGTGTGTGGTCTTTCCAGTGGGTGAGAACGTTCATAAAGTTCAATTTAAAATGTACAGAACATTTCTGGAGTTAGTTAAACTGTAAGTAGGGGAAAAAAAAGTTGTTCTTGAATAAATCAATGCATTTCTTCTATAATTAGATTATATTCTAAAAAGAGATCTGTAATTCATTATGCTATATGATTGTACAAATGCATAATACAGGAAGATGTGATCCTAACTCAAAAACATATTCAAAAGATTTTTAAACAAATGGCTGCTTGGTGAGATGTTGAATTACCATAGTTTTGGTGTATGTACATTATTTTCTTATATTTAATTTAATAGGATGTAGATATTGAGAAAAATAATAGTTTAAGTGAACAAGGAAGTAGGCAAATAAAGGAATAAAAGACAAAGGGGGGGACAAAGAAAGGAAATAATGGGGAAAGGGGGCTAAACAGGAAAAACAGGGCTACGGTTAAGATTCATTTGTGGAGTAGAATAAGGGAAGAAGTATACTTACTGAGTCCTTTCCTTCTTTCCCCTTGTTTTTTAGACTGTTCTCTCTTTATTTGTTCCTTTCCAAAATGCAGTTGTTGAACTGTATCTGGTACATATTTATACCTTTCTTACCTATGAAAATGTATCTGCAACAGCAACAGAGGGCTGCGCCACTTGTTTCAGAAAAGTAGTTGGCATTCAGCCATTACAATCTATGTATTTTTACAAGCAGATAATCTTCATGCCACTTTGCAAAAAAAAAAAAAGGTCCAGGTGATGCTTGATGACAGTAGACCATTATGTTTGTAAAGGCTTACTATGGCTGTAGAATTTATTTCTTTCTGGTGGCCAAGTGGGGGACAGAAGTTCTCCCTTGAATAGGTGTGCTGCCTTTTGTCTTAATGTCTTCCTGGGAGGTGGGAAATATAAATAGCTTGATACCCCAATGTAAGTGTCCTAGGTTTCCAACTACCTTTCTGAATCCTTCTCACCTCCTTCTCTCCTGCTCATACCAAAATCTGTTTGATAAATTCAAGTTTCTCAATTATTTGTATATTATTTTTTTTTTAACATTAGAAGGGGGTTGTTAACAGGACTATGAGGGAACACCTTGCTTTTTAATCATCTTGATCCACTTACAATTTTAATTTTTCTAAATTAATAGATTAATTGTAAATAAAATTTTAAATCCTAAAGCAGGCCAATATGAATATAGCAACTTTGTGGTTTAATGGTATTCTTTTTAAATGTTCTTTATTCCTGTGATATGTATATCCCTCTGTGCCTTATCTACATCTTCCATGAGACCAATGAAATATTGAAATCATCTACAATTCTGCTTTTGAAGCACTGTATAGATTTTTACGCTCTCATACACTGAAAGTAAAAGAATGGAAACTGAGTTCATATCTTACGTATGTTTTCTTAGATTAAGAGGTGCACCTGCTATTCAGGAGAGTGGTCCATCAACTTGAATGCTAAGACTGCTACTTTTTATGCTGCTTTTCAGTACTCTGCTTAGAATAGAAAATGTAGCGGTTTAGATCAATAAGGTGCTTATGTAATAAAAAGAAATATAGAGTGCTTGTGGTGGGTTGACCCTGGCTGGATGCCAGGTGCCCACCAAAGCCACTCTATCACGCTCCCCCTCAGCTGGACAGGGGAGAGAAAATATAATGAAAGTCTTATGGCTCGAGATAAGGGCAGGGAGACATCACTCACCAATTACCATCACAGGCAAAACAGATCTGACTTGGGGAAATTAGCTTAATTTATTAGCAGTCAAATCAGAGTATGGTAATGAGAAATAAACCAAATCTTCAAACACCTTCTCCCCACCCAGCCCTTCTTCTCAGGCTCAGCTTCACTCCCAATTTTCTTTCCCTCCTCCCCGCAGCGGCGCAGGGGGATGGGGAATGGGGGTTGGGGTCAGTTCATCATCACACTTCGTCTCTGCCACTCCTTCCCCCTGAGGGGGAGGACTCCTCACTTGTCCCCTGCTCCACCTTCGGGTCCCTCCCACAGGAGACAGTTCTCCACAAACTTCTCCAATGTGGGTCCTTCCCACAGGCTGCGGTTCTTCATGAACTGCTCCAGCGTGGGTCCCTTCCAGGGGCTGCAGTCCTTCAGGCACAGACTGCTCCAGCGTGGGCTTCCCACGGGGTCCCAGCCTCCATTGGGCATCCCCCTGCTCCGGCGTGGGGTCCTCCCTCCCCAGGCTGCAGGTGGAGATCTGCTCCCCCGTGGACGTCCCTGGGCTGCAGGGGGACAGCCTGCCTCACCGTGGTCTTCCCCACGGGCTGCAGGGGAATCTCTGCTCCGGCGCCTGGAGCATCTCCTCCCCTCCTTCTGCACTGACCTGGGGTCTGCACAAAGGTTTGTTTCTCTCACGTATTCTCACTCCTCTTTCTGCCTGCAGTTTCTGTTGCGCAGCAGGTTTTTCCCCCCTTCTTAAATCTGTTCTCCCAGCGGCACTACCACCGTCGCTGATGGGCTCAGCCTTGGCCAGCGGTGGGTCCAACTCGGAGCCGGCTGGCATTGGCTCTGTCAGACACGGGGGAAGTTTCTAGCAGCTCCTCACAGAAGCCACCCCTGTAGCCCACCCGCTACCAAAACCTTGGCACACAAACCCAATACAGTGTTTTTTCTGTTATGATACTGTTGTTATTACCTTTGATTATGCTATATGGGTAACATGATAGGAAGGACTTGCTTTCTTCTCTTGTGGTCTCTCATGTGTGGTCTTGAACTCATTTGGGTCTGCTGAGCACTGATTTACAGACTGATTCTGACAAGGTATTGGGTGCACAGTCTTTGGCACTGACCCAATTCCATCACAGAATAAATAACAAGTATTAATTTGGATGAGATTGCTGCTTTGGACTGTACTAGACTGGGAAAATATTTGAAAGTAGAAGAGCTGTAGCTGTTTGCTTAAATAGATGAAGTCATTCCAAGAATTCTTTTATATACTTATTCTAGAAGTTACTAACTAGGTTTGCTGGAGAGCATACACTATACAATACAAATTAAAAATACTTTTACTGTTTATCATACTAAATAAATGCAGTGCCTAGGCCCACCTTAACTTTCTTAAAGGTGATATATACACCCACCTAAAATTTGTAGCGAAGTAAATGTAGGCATCTTTTCAGTCAGTTTTATACTGACATTATTTTCACTCTTTAATATAGGTAGTCCTGTTAACGGAGTATATTGCCCACCTATTGTGAGTGTGTGTGAGTGAAATTAAAACATTGGTGAGGGGGGGACAACAGTAATATTTCAACTCCTGTTCTTCATCTTTTCCTGTGAATGTTTTGTGTGTTTTGCTTTGATCAATTAATATCTTGTACTAATATTTTTTTAGTATTTTTTATATTCAGATGATGCCTTTTGGGGTTCCTGTCTGTAACTAGTAGTGTCGCTGCATCTGCTTCTTGATAGATGAATAGTTTGCTAGGAAATAGACAGTTTTCCTATCAGTTTCCACAGATAGGAAATAGCACAGCTTGATAAGAAATACAATTTGATGTCTTGATATTTTTATTATCTTAACATGAAAAACGTGTGAGTTTCCAATAATTCTTATTAATGTCATTAGTTTAATTGAATTTATCTTTCAGATCATGGTAGCAAATAAGATGAATGCCAAGGAGTATCTGTTGCGAATGAGATTTTGTTGCACGGCTTTGGTTTAGCAGCAATTTAGGATATATTAATATTTTTGAGATAGATCACAAGATTAGGTTGTATGATTTTAACAGTACTTAATCATGAGCCAATGTAACAGAGTGATTCAATGGAATTTGTTACAAACAAATTTGCGACTTAGTTAAAGATTCGAAAATGGCAAGTATCACCTGAAACTTCCAGCAGGGTTGCACACACAGATGGAGGTTCAATCAAATCACACACATGCACAGACAGATAAAACAGTTCTGAACCACACAGACAGACAAATAGTTCTGAACCAAACTGCAAATACAGGCGCACAGATAAAACAGTTTTGAACCAAATTTTACACACACACACACCCCCAACACACACACACACACACACAGAGGTTAAGCTATGATTAAGATTTCCCTTTTGTGAGTTTCATGAATTACTTACTTTTATGTGCCAGCATTCAATGGCTGGTCAGTGGACCTCGCAAAATCAGGCCTTTTAAGTCCTCACAAAATCGTTGATGGACGATCTCTCAATCCTCATGAAATCCACCCAAAAAGTGTCCGTCCCAGCTCAGGGGGAGACACGGGGTCACACATCCCACTGCAATCCCAGACAGCTCCAAAGGTCTCCCCTTGGATCGCTGTTTATAGGGTCTCGAGACATTGACTTTGGTCGTTATTTTACATCCTGGCCACAATTCGTGCCGATCGTTCTGATATACAACTCAGGCAGCAGATGGCCCAGGTGTGGGCAAAGAGTGCCTGGCACCCAAAAGTACCTGTAATCCTGGCACCTGTAATCCAGATAACAGCACAAAGGGAGGTTTTCCCAAATCATGCATGGCTTATCCTGAGATCTCAGAGTGGCCCGGGACGGGAGGGCTGCACCACCACAGCATCCTGCCTACCTAACCTGTCCTCTCCTGCTGTCTTTCAAGAATTTTCTTCTTTGCCACAGCCACCCCAGGTATTTAAACTTGAGAGTAGGTACAAAAGTCATCCTTTCTGAGGTTGTTGCATTTACCTTTGTGCCTCTGGTGGTAAGCCAAGGTCCCAGTCCATCTCTGCCTCCAGTCTGCAATTTAGAATTTGCAGAGTTGGGTGCTGATAACCCTCTCCTCGTGCATTTCAAAGGGAAGAAGGCTGAATATCACACCTGAAATTTCACATCTCTAGTATAACCTAGCTGTGCTCAGATGAAATCAGTTGTACAGGAATCTTCCCAAACTGTGACAGCAGGAACGTGACTTGCCAAATCAGACTGCCTGGACGATAGTTTATAATGAAAATACAGTCACTGTATCATTCGGGACATGGTTTAGTGGGCATGGTGGTGTTGGGTTGACAGTTGGACTCAATGATCTTAAAGGTCTTTTCCAACCTGAACGATTCTATGATTCTATGATCATGTGGTAGAAATCTTTTGTAAACTCCCAAAGTGTGGTACCATCACACACTCCGGAAGATCCAGAACTACTAAGGGTGGCTAATTTATGACTGGAGTCTGCATCCCAAAATGTTATGCCCATAAGCAGAGGTGTGTAATGACCTGCCTCTCCAGTTCTCCCATGCAACACCTATTCATTTGACTGGTGTTTAGTGGCATCAGTCTGGATGGAACACGTTTAGTAGTCTTCTCTTATTGTCCTCATCATATGTTATGAGAAAAAGAAGTGGAAAAGGGAAAAGTAGGTTTCCACTTTCTCTCTAACAAGCTCACAGAAAGAAAAAAGGTAGTTAAACTGGAAGCTAAGGAAGCACTTTAAAGAGCTGCCGTAGCTGTAGCTCATGGGAGCTTCCTCTCCATCCTCATCATCTGTCTGCATCTCTTCTGCTCTGAGTTTCTCTTACCTCCAGCCTGGTTAGGGGAACCCTTCCTGGCCTTGCGGCACACGGGCATTAGTGGCCATGACTGCATAAATATGAATGAATTAATGTGAGTAATTGGTAATGTAGCAGCAGAGCAACTGACTGTGTTAAAACATGCACAAGTGTTTGATTTCATGCTTTAGCAGTGAATAGACCTTGATGAAAATCCCTTTTTGTATTCCCAACCAGTATTAAAAGTGCAGTCAAAACAGTTTCTAAAATCCATGCTTACCCATTGTGCTTTGATTTTCTTCCTGAAGGAATGAAGTAAGGAAGCGGAGATCATCTCACATATTCTGTGCAACAAAATATATCGCTAATGCTTCTCCCTGAGGATTTCTAAGTCCATACTATGAAACTTATAGTAAATACTCTGATGAAGTAAAAAATTACTTAATGAATCAGCCAAACTCGTTTAAAACTGTTTGCTAACAATGAGATGTAATGGGCAGCCAGCAGATGAATAATAATATTAATATAATATAATATTAATATATAATAATATAATATTAATATAAAATTATTATTATTATTATTTATCTCGATACAGCCAGTATCATATTTTGAATTGAAGTTAAGGGACAAGTATTTTAGGGTTATTTTTGTTTAAAAACAAAACGCTAGTTGTTTTTGTATGATTTTCCTTAATAACACTTTATCTGTTTATCCTAAGATTAGTTTTCAAATGTTACCGTCTTAACAGCCTGCGATGGAGTTAATCGTATGATCCTTTTGTCTTATTTTGGAGAAGCTGGAAATACAAATGAAATTAGTTTAAAAGGATCCTTCCCAAAGATAATCAGACAGAACAAATACCTGCATCATTCCTTTTTACATAGCCTCTTCAAGTTAAATCATCTGTTGTTAATCAATGTACTTGGATCTTTATAGCTACATGCCTATTTTAATAAAAGGTGCCTTTTGTAAAGCACAATCCAGATAACTTTATAATACACAATCCAAGATGAAACCTAAAGTAATTAAAGTAAATTTTGCAGAGAAAATTATCATGGGAAAGAGTAGAGAAATTGATCTAGGTAGTGATTTTTTAAAAAAATAATAATAAAACAACAACAACAAAAAAACCAAGACAAATTTCACTTTTATCCTAGTGGTACAAATTCCTGACTTGTAGGGTTTTCTTTATTCCTCCAAAGCCTTTGTCATCTGAGTTTATTTGAACATATGACTGATGTTCCTAATAGGATGCTTCATTTGTAAGTGAAGTCATAGAAACTCATTTCGTAAGAGTAGTTTGTCTAAATTGTCCTGTATTTTAGCTCCACAAAACCGTAATTGTTCACTTAGTGGGAACTACCAGTCAATTCAGAATTTGACACAGGCAGCTCTTTCTTGTTCAGTGATTGTCATAGCATGAAGAATTCGTACACCTGGGATTTCCACTGTGATCTTTTACGTGTAATATGAAAAGGTTCTTTAAAATTCCCATAGATATAAATGGGCAGTGAAAATGAATTATTTATTTATGTGTGTAATTACTCTTATTTTTAATGAAGGCGGAAGTGTCATATTTTGGAATTTTGAAGACTGTTATCTACAGAAGACGTTTTTATGAATATCCATAGTATATTTTTTATTTAAGGAGTAACATTGCTTGACTGTTGACTGAAGTTTGTGATGCTGAAACACTGTAATGTTGAAACATAAGATGAACTATTGAAACTTAATAGTTATTTATATTATATATGTTTAGATGAATGAAATAAGCTAGGTGGTATTTGTAACTTCATAGTGCACATCATAAGAATAACTGTCTGAATTATAAAGGTAGGGACTTCACAAATATAATAAATATGTATAGACGTGAAAGCATCCTTAAGAACATCTTCCAGTCAGACAGTGTATGCTGTGAACACCAATTCCGTGCTCCTGTTTTATTTATCAAAAAAAAAAAAAAAAAAAAAAAATTTTTCTTTAAGTCTTCACAGGGGATATGTATGTTTGAGGGAAAAATCGGGCAATGCTGTAACAATGTAATTAATCATCAGTTTTTTACATAACAGTATTCCAGAGACTTACTGTCTCTACAATACGCTAATTGTAGAATAAGCAGCATCATAACCATTGGAAATACAGCATCTTCGTGTTTTGGTCTGCAACCTTTTTTTTTTTCAGCTTCTTAGTAACGGAAAACTGCTGGGAAAATTTTGTCCTGAAATTAATTATATTTTCAGTAGAAATCATCATTCTGTCTGATTTAGTGTTGGTTGACGTATATACTTTATTGTGTATCTGTATCTTAGCTGCACTGCAGACAAACTGATCTGCTCTAGGCAGGGCATCGTATAGAGGAGATGTAGGAATGGGCTGAAGTATCCTTTATATTTGCCTTTGTATCTAGGGGAGTTGAAAATAGGCAAGAATGGAGAGAAATTTTGTATGGCAGTGCACAGAATTTTGCAAGTTTAATGTGAGCCCTGCAGCAATCCGATGCATTTTAGTTACTGGTAAGTTTGTTAAATTCTGTTTGAAAAATTGTTCCTCTTAGAAGACAGTCCTCTAATCAATATTATTTCCCCTGTGTCAACAGCAACCTTTTTAAAAGCATAATTTTGGCAACCTGGTTCTGCTGATAAAAATTTTTATATTTCAAATCTTCAGGTTTAGTTTATTTTCAGCTGCCAAGATGACTACGTAAATTGACTATCCTTAGAAATATGTTAAAAGTTCTGGATACAATCCTCTAAATTAAGCAGTCAGTTCTCTAGAAGACTAAATTCTTAGAAGGCAATATTAAGGAGAAAAGATCCATTATGTCAGTATGGATTTATATATATATATACACACACACACATGCACACACTTAAATGTTTGCTTGAGGTCAGTCTGAACATGTGGGAAAGAGAAGTTTAGGCTTATCTGAGACTTGTCAACTGTTGGGTCTTTTCAGGGAGATTGAATGCTCTCTACCATAAAGTATGTAAGACAGAGAACATAACATGTAAAAACAGTGTTTTGTGCAACAGCTGTTATTTAGTGCAGTTTCATTTCCTCCTTCCTCCTCCAAAAAAGGAGGAGGAAACAAGTGTAAGCAAGATTTCTGAAAAACATCAGACTAAGCATGTAATCTGTTTTCTGCCTGTCTCTGATCATCACCTCCAGGTAGTATTAGCTCCAGTACTGTACGTGCAGTGAGAGTTCAAAACCACTTCCATTTTAATTTCACAGTTCTATCAGTTAAAATATTATAGATCTTTTAATTACTTTATTTCCTGCATAATGCTGTGGACAAAGTACTATTTACATTTAATTATGGTGCTAATTTTTATCAATACTGTGGTCCTATACAGCTTTCATCTCAAACTTCGTTGTGCCTCTGTGACTGCCAGGCGGTTCTCCTTAACGGCCGCTTTGTCTGGTACTTGGAATTTTTTATGTGCTTGAAGGTGTAAAGTGTAATGATGCATTCATGTGTGCTATCCCAAGATTTGAATTACTATATACTACAGTCAACTCTGTTATTTATGGCGGCAATCTTGGATAATGCAGAAGGATTAGGAGCTAGAGTTACTGCCTGCAGACCTGAGCTGACTCTGCAGAGCTGGCTTGCGGTGTCTTTATATGGCTGGTTCGATAGATGCTAAAAGCCATTTTGGACTGAGGAAGAGGCGTAGCTAATTCACAAAGGTGTTGGCTGAATTAACACGTTTTCCTGGAACTAGAAACATTGGCATCACTTTGCGGTGACAGCTAAGGTAGCTCTGTGCAGATCTAATGTGGGCAGGCAGGATTAATTAGTTCAGGCATACCCCACATAACGATGGTTGGTATCTAAAACGTCATATTTGGGCTCTATCTGCATCTGAATTAATAAACTTTGTTGTTAACAGTCTTTCTTGCATAGAACCAGCTTGTATGTTTCTGTGTCTGTGCCATGGTTAAACATTAACTGGCCACTGATTATTTCTGAGTTGACTGGTGGCTTTTATGTGCACTTAAAAAAAAGAAGTAAAGAGAGAAAAAATCTTTATTGTTCGGGTGTCAATGTGTTATAACTTGTTCGGAGTCCTATCAGAATTTTTAACAATTGAGTAGAGATTGTATTAATATGAGATAAGACTAAGTCCAGCCCATGAGTTTACAGCTAAATTCATAGAATAGACACATAAACTGCAACACAAAGAAAAGGGCTTTTGATAAATCACTTACAGAAATGGAAGTAGAACCTTTCAAACTTAAGTCTGGTGCCATGTTCATGGTACAACAACCTTTAAATCCATTTTAAGAATATTTTTTGACTTTTCAATATAATATTAATAGTATTTATTGTAATTTAGGTCCTAATCCTGCAAAGACGTATGCCGTTTCTTAACTTTATGCATAATGGGTTGTCCTCCTAAGTCACACAATTACTCATAAAGGATGATAGTAAGCACCATCTACATGGAATTTTCTTTGACCTATTCAATTTTTTTAAAAGAAGTTTCTAAATATAAATCTTCAACCCTTTACATGAGCTTCTTATGGATTGTCATGTAGTAAAAATGATGAACATCTTAGTTTAGATGACAAATACAATAGAAACTTTCAGTCAGGGTAAGAAAAAATTGATGCATATAACCTGGTTTGAAATTGATGTGACAGCTTGACAGGCTGTTTTGATAAAAGCTTTGGAGCACTGTAAATGGATATTATCTGTGTTCTTTTACTGCTGACACTCTGTGGAGCATTCTGTATGTGATTTTAGAATGATTATTGTGACCATTCAACAATGAAGCAAGACAAGGCACTATTTCATGTTCACAGCATGTACTTTGCCTACACTGTGTACTTTTTGCATGGCGGCCTTGCTCACCAAATAGAATAAATCTTGTTTTCCTCAGCACATTGATTATTTTTTGATGCTGGCATGGATTAACCAATCTCAACATTTAAAGTAAAAGATTGTATTTGGAGAGCAAGTGAACCTTTAGCTGACTAGATACTGTAAGTAAAGTTGAACTTTAGAAAATGCAGGTTGGACATTTCCTTTAGTTCACTTTTTCATAGCTACAAAAGCCACAGTTTTCACCCTTGCCTGTGCCCGCGACCTGTGTGAGAGCTTTCATGGTTGCAGAGATTTGTCTGTACAGCTAGGAACTGTTGCACCTCTTTTATTTTTAGAAAAGGAATAATGACTTTATGTATGCATTGTATATGCAATACAATGCATTTCTGTCATCTACCTTTTTGAGATATTTGAAAAATCATTTTAAATATTTCCTTTCTGTCATAAACAGTTTGGGTTTTTTTCTTTCTCCCTTTCCTCTGGGTTCTTCAGCAACAGATGAGCGTATTTTTGTTTCCCTCTCACCACCCAAGAGTCGGTTGCAATTTTTTTCCCATGGTGCATTGATCTGTCATATGTTTCCGCCGTTGGTTTTCATAACAGTTTCACTTTCTTGCTGAGTCTGTCCCCTGAAGCCTTTCATATCTCTTCTGTTTCTAAACTGTAACCTTTTCTGAACGCTTTTTTCCCCCCTCACTGTGCTTTCTGAACACCTCACTTACAGATACTGCTGGGATGGGCTGCTGGGTGATTTCCCTGTGGCATCTGGACTCTCTCTGTGCTTTCCTAACTGGATGAGAGTGATTCGCAACCTTTATTTGATCAGGCCTAGCTATTGTTCTAATGTTTGGTCTGGAGAAAGTATGAAGGAAGCTCTCCACCCTGCCGTTGTTCCACTGTGGTTTGTGGTGGGCATCGTTGCCCACGTGCATGTTCAGCCGTTTTATGCCTCATTTCTGTGGTAGTAGTGACTCTAGGGACTGAAAGTGTGGAATGATGAAATACGTAGTGGCTGCAAATTTTGCTGTTTGACATAGCCTGGATGGTAAAATGGTTGACATGGCCCCTGCCTGCATCATTCTAGCACTGTCAGCTGGACCCCACTCATCATCTCCTGCCTCTTCCAACTGCAAAAACTCTGGCTAGAACTGCAAGCTGCAGGACTGGATATTTAAAACCTGGGATAGTCCTGGTCAAATCAGCAGAGCTGACAAAATGATTTTGCACTTCTGTTTGAATATGAACTCCCACTCCTACCGTTGTAATATGTGAACAATCATTGGAGAAATTTGTCAACAGAAAAAGTAAGATTTGTATTCTTTCAAGGAATTGCTCACCACTTTAAGCCCGTTTCTGTTCACTTAATAGCTGGCGAATATTGAGAATGTTAACAGATTGATTTTTCTACATTTGTAGTCTGAAAAAACGCTTGTTCTTTACATGCAGTGCTACCCTATTGGCTTTCTTGGTTGAGCTTCTTAAGAGTTCAGTAGCCATGCAAGAGCAAATGCTTGGTGGAAAAGGCTTTCTAGTCATTGGCTACCTCCTTGAAAAGGTATGTTTGGGGGTTTTTTTTGTCTTTGTTCTTACTATTTCTACTGTCATTGTGGTATTTTCAATCATTTAGCTCGAAGGACTGGTGGAATAAAATGTATTTGTGATATAAGGTATTTTTTATTTGTAATATTTATAAGTTGTGTACAGGAGTCTTTTCATCCTCCTTATCCTCTTATATGCTAATATTCAAAGAATCAGTTTTCTAGAGTTGATCCGGTTTGTCTAATTTATGCTTTTACTTTAGATCTGTTTGTGAATCACTTTAATGTATTTTCATTTGTGTTTCTCCTCTCTTTGTCCCCCAAACTCTCGTTTAGGAAAGTTCTCTTGTTCCCAGTTTGTACAAGCACGTCACGGACATGTCATAATTTAGGATTAAATTTCTTTTTTTGTGTATCTTAATAAAAATTGAGTTAATCCTCTGTGGCTCAGTTCGGAAATGGTTGAAATAGTTGCTCTGTGTTTTTAAGAAGAAAAACTGTAAAATAATTTCATTTCTGAAAGAAACAGTTGCAAGGGGCATTCCCTTTACTTGGTTGTTTTCAGACGTGATGAGCAGTTACAAAGCTGAGGTTCACTTCAGATGCTTGTCTGAGGAACGTTACCTGCCTCCTGGCCCAAAGCCCTCACGAAACCCTGTTATTGTGATTTAATAATCTGAATCTCATGGTTCTGACATTCTTGAATGTCTGCTACTGTATTTCTCATTAGCAGGCGGTCAGTACAGCAGTCGTTTGAGAAGAAGTTATGACCAGAGCTTTGTGTTCTCCGATGGTGAAATTAAATAATGATAATCTCGCCTTTAAAAATATATGAAATTTGAATGATAAATAATTTCTCTCATTCTGCTCCCTATGTTATTTTCAGCTAGGGAAATACATTCTTATAGTAGAAAGACTTTACATTCACTGAAGTGATACCTAAAAGCAGATTATTTTCTATGCTTCTATGTTTTCTGTACTAAGCAAGTGTGATTTAGAATGTCAAAGAACTAGTCTAAGGTGGATTTTTTCCAATGGTTGGTTTTCTTGTGACATAACCAGAGTGAATTTACAAAGCTGTTAGCTCCGGTGCTGTAAGTTATATACTGGAGTTATATACAGGCAGGGTCATGAGCCCTCATGGAGTCCCTTTCTTTTGAATAGAGCACTGTGGTTTATGCACTTTGAATACATCAATTTAGAATGTAGTACATGAAATAAATAAAAAAAAAGTTTGCGTACTATTCTAATTAACACCTGCTACAGTCATTAAACTCAGGGTATGTGAATATTTAAAGGATTTTGATTGATTTCTGTCACAACATAATTCTTAGAGCATATGCTGTTTTCTGGGGGGGTTATGCTATATTTTCCTTAGCTGCAGTTTTTCAAAAGGATGTATTTATTTTTTCAGTATATGCTTCTAGTCAGTTAGCACATATGGCAGGAAAAAATCCTTTTGTTTCTTAGCCAGGCTCAATTTTATTATTTATAAATTATCTGTTGCTCATTTGCATGTAATCAAATACTTCAGAGAGGACAGAAAGCTTGACTTGAACTTCAAAATAACATTTTTGTTCTTATTAGTTGCAGACTATTTATTGTGAATTGTGATGTACACAAAGGAAACTCAGCATCCAGGCTGAACTTGTATTACTGACAAATGGATTTCACTTCTAAAAATAACAAATCTGCATATTCCCAGACTGTACTTACAGCATTAAAAGTAATTGGAACATTTTGTAGAGAAGGCAAGGGGAAGGATGTTTAGTGGGTTTTCCTATTAGTTCCTTTTGTTAACTTAGTATATAAAGAAGTTTGTCAAAGTCCACGTGCCATGTTACTGCATAGGAGCAGGTCTCGACAGTGATTTTCTAGCATATGCTATGAAACTGAAGTACTCTTGAAATTTGAGGAAACTTGAACCCAAGTCCTTCAAACACCTACTTATGTTTAAGCAATGAAAGCAAGTCTATCAGTAATGTGTGTTTACATACTGAGACACCTAATTTCAGTAAGACACGTAATTAACTGCAGAAGAGTTAAGGACTTCAGATTAAGTTCTCAAGGCACAGTGCTGTAAAATGTAGAATCCTGACTGGATTATAATAAAACAAAACCAAAGCCAACCAAACAAAAAACAAATAAGAAAGGAAAAAAGAAAAAGGATTCAAACCTCAGTTATTGGTGAATATTTTTAACCTGTTAAATGTAGCCATTAGAAAGACTGTATTATTAGAAAATATAAGTTGCTGATAATTTTTTTCTTACTTTCCTTTCATATTCAATGACATAAAACCACATGATGTTGCATGTATTTAGTAAAGATGATCCTGGTGAAAATATCACTTCATATTTTGGCTGTAAGTATATTAAAGAAGAAGGTTTTTCTTTATCTTTGTTCTTTCTGATTATTTTTCCCCAGTCATCTAGAGTTCATATAACCAGAGCAGTTCTGGAACAATTTTTGTCATTTGCAAAATATTTGGATGGATTGTCTCATGGAGCACCTCTACTGAAGCAATTATGTGATCACATCCTTTTTAATCCTGCTATCTGGATACACACCCCTGCAAAGGTAATTGTACACTTGAGCGATGTTACGGCTCTTCTGCAAAGAAGTGAAATACTAGTATTCTTTTATACCATGGTACTTAGGTTTTTAATTTTTCTATTTTAAAACATGGTAATAGCAAAGATTTTTTTAGATCATGAAGTCTATACTTTGCTTACCTATATTCTCCAATGTCTTTTATAAGTTCCTAAATGCAGTTACATTCTTGGCTAAGGTTCTGGCTAATTCTATTAAAAGGCTGTTTCTAGAAACCCAGTCCCTTTTTCAGTGGTTTCATTACAGTTTTTTACCCAAAAGATTAAGCATAAAAGTATGTATTTTTAATTGTAAGCAAAAGGTGAGAAATCTTTTGGTACACATTCACATAACCTTTCATTTTAATTTAAATTATGTATTTCGGTTTGATAAAAACTATAAAAAGTTATCATTCATCTCTGGTAATAATGAATTAGTTGTTTTCCTAAATAATCACAGTTCAGGAATGTGTACCAAAGTGAAAAGTGGCATGGTCCTAAAATCTGAAAATATGTGCTTTTAGTATAAAAAGCCAGAATAGGAAACAAAGTAGTATGTTTATTGTGACTTAAATCATAGAATCATAGAAAACGTAGTTTGGAAGGGAACTTTGGATGTCATTCCAGGTGTCAGTCCAGTCCCTGCCCTAACTGAAGTTGTAATTATTTTTTAGTCTTGTTTTATCATATCCAAAGTAAATCCTAAAACCCCTACAAGTTAAGGCTACTAATACAGAATTTACATTTATGTGGATAACTATGTCACTCTTCAGGTGCAGCTGTCTTTGTATACCTACTTGTCAGCTGAATTCATTGGAACTGCTACGATCTATAACACTATACGCAGAGTAGGAACAGTGCTGCAGTTGATGCACACACTGAAGTACTACTACTGGGTGGTTAATCCTGCTGATAGCAGTGGCATTACTCCTAAAGGACTAGGTAAGTACAATGCATAAGAAAGAAAATATAAGCATTTCTTGTATGGGAAGATTTATGATGTAAATGTGTGAAAGCTCCTTGGATCTGTAGACAAGGAGGTAAGTAAATGGCAATAATTGGTACCAGTGGTCAACAGCAGGAAGACTGTGCCAGTACTTCTGGTGTATCACGCACCTCTGATGAGAATTCCGTACATTTATATGTATTCCCAGAAGAGTCCAACTCTGGTCTTCACTCGCATAGCATATGCTTATGTGGGCATAATTTAGGAAACCTATTAAAATCACTGATTTTTCTTCTGTACCAGAGAGGAAACATTCAATGTATTTCGTATGCCAAAGAAAGCTTTGTGGGGTTAGAACGATTGGTAGTGTTAAGTGACCTTGAAAACAGAGTGGAAACCTCTAGTTCTCACTGCTGAGAACTCTGAAGCTGTATTTCCAGTTTAATAATATTTTTTCTCTGCCCTTATAAAATAGAGATTGATTTAACTTTGCTTATAGCACATAGTGCTCAGCTTAGCTCAGGAAGCGTTGAATGACAGCAACAACAAAATACAATAATATGTACCGGCTAAACGCTGCATGTAACAGATGTGTATTAACCAGAGCATCAAATCATGCTAATCCTATACACTCCAGCTGTAATGTCATTACGTTTAGCTGACTACTTGTGTAAAGCAGCGAGGATTTGTCTGAAAGTCTCTTAAAGAATTAATTGATATAGGAGAACTTATTAATTATCTTTACTCTGTAACTATTATTGTCATGCTGAGAAACTGAATAATTGGGGAATGTTTTAGTGCTTTATGTTATGCTGCCACATATCCAAATATTTAAGAAAGTGACATTATAACATCTAAGTTATTGGATAAGTTTTTCATTTGTAAGTGAGCTATATGCATAGGGTTTTCCTTCAATATTTTTTTTTTTAATAAATAAAAATGGAAGGAAAAATTCTTATCCTAGGTTAGGTATCCTAATAGGCAGTAAATTGTAACTTGTTGAGGCTCACAGGAAGAACTGCTGTTGGAGCTGGGACCTCATTTGTAGTTCTCTCATGGTATAATACTAGATGAATTATATTCTTCATAAAATTATTAAAATTTGCTTTAAAAATACCTAACAAAAGGACATTGTTCTCCGTTCATGTGAACGAAAAGTTCGTAATATCAGTTTATGAAAATTAATTGTGGTGGTTACTTAATTAGCTTGAAATTTTTGTCAGTGATAAAATATATTTTCCCTTACTGTGATTCTGGATTCCCTCTGCCAAAATAGAAATAAGTTCATTTTTGGTACCTACAAGGAAGGTGTCTCCATCTGAGCTACACGTCTGCCAATTATAGCCAGTGGAATGCAGGAGTCAGTTGCCTGAATCTGGGTTTCTAGCATCATTTTAGTCTCTGTGGAGCATCCCACCTGCCTTCAGAAGGATGCAGGTGTCCTGTGCATCCTCTGTCAAATCTGCTTGTTCTGTGTGGCTATTTTGGATACCTGACGGCGTGTCAAATCACACTGAGAAGTATGTTTCGGCAGCTGTGTCCTACCCCTAGTCGGCAGAGCCTTGAGAACTATTTAGTTTGAAGGGTAGTTGCTTTTTAGACTCTCTTGGCTGTATTGATTAGGTCTCCGTTGGCTTCAGTGGAAGGTGAGAAGCTGGTCTCACCTCTTGGCAGCTACACTCTAGATGTCTGAAATCAGGGTGAGCTGGATCCTACCCTGGGACTGACTTTATCCAGCTTCGTGCTTTCAGAGCTCTGCTCTATTGAGGGCTACACTGTCGTGCTCCGTAGGTACAGCTTTGCCATCAGACAAGTTAAACCGTATTTGAGCTCAGTGAGGAATTAGGATGTTAAAAACTCAGCTGATCAGCTTGTAATATGGACTTGTATTTCCGACTGTTGAATGACCAGCTCTTGGGAGGTAAAGGTTCCGAGTGTCAACCATATTTACACCTAGACAGAGACCTGGAAAATTCCTCAACTAGTTTGAGACTCTGCGTTTGATAATATTGTCTACTTGTTATTGCTGTAATTTTTCTTGGTTTGTTTGTTGGTTTGGGTTTTTTTTTGTTTTGTTTTATTTTTTTTCCAGGGGGTTTTGTGGTTTTGGGTTTTTGGGGTTTGTTTTGTTTTGTTTTTTAATTAAAGAATTCCTGTACTGTGTCGTGATACTAGTACCTAACAACACTTGGAAAATGTATCGCATATTACAGACTTCCCTCTGGCTAAGCTCGCTGTTTTGTGGAAAGAGTGTGACATTTCTTTATGTAGGAGGTAGGGCTTGTTTTTATCTTGCCCAGATCTGCCTCTCTGCAGTTAGCTGTATTTTTGGAGTGTTTGTATGTGTAATGCCAGTTGAATAGCTACAAAAAATCAAAAAATTTTGATGTATTCATCAAAATCTGAACAGAAGGCATGGGGTACACAAGGACACAAAATTAGGGATGAGAAATGAATCAGTTAACTCTAAATTAGCATACATATGGCTGTTTTACTTCCCTACCTTTTCTTTCATTCCTACCTACTTTAAGGATATAATACATTCTTTTCTCATTTGTGTCAGTTCCGGACAATATTCTGCTTTTCTGAGAAAGGCAACCAGGTAGGTCCCTGAAAGGTAACCAGATAGTGCAAATTACTGGTTGCTTGGTGTAACAGTATGACAACAAAAAAAATCACAATTACTAAGGCCTTCATACAGTAGTTGGGAAGGTGTTTGATAAACTGTGAGGCCATGCACATTTTCAAAATGCCTATTATATCCACTATATCTGAATTTTCTCCTTTTTTTCTTTAGTTAGATTTATAGATAAACTTGACTATTTTAAAGATTCATCTCAACTTTCTTCCTTGTTCCTTACCATCTTCCTTCCTCCCTGTTGTTTAGACTGCAGAAAATCCCACGTAATTGATACAACTATAAGAAAGTATTTTGTAGTACTCTTTCCCGTCTGTAAAAATGACTCTCCTTGTGTTGAGTTGCAGAATGTCGGCTTATCAGGGAGGAAGAGCACTGATATAGCAATGGATGTGCAAATCCAGCATAGCTATGGAATTTTCTCCGTGCAAATCAGCACCAGGACTTTTTTTGCTATTATTTCACACGTAGCTTCTGCTTCTGACTAATACAGCTGTAATAACTGTGGTGATTTGCAAGCAAATGACTGTGGCAATATAATAATTGCTGAGGTGATGGGTTGCTAAATTTAATCTCATATTAACTTAATTTCATACTAGTTTTTTATCAAATTCACATTAATTACTTTCCATTTATAGTATTCCTGAAAACTTTTCATAATGTTTAATCACCTGGATATTACATTGCTTTTCTTCACCAGATGCTCTTTCTTTTAAAATTAAGTGCAATCTGCCAATGTGATATGCAGGTCTGGCTGATTAAGGCTTATATCGTCTTAGAATACTGTAAGTAGCTGTGGTTAATATGCTTAATGCTTTTTTTCTTTCCACCTCTCTTTCAGCAACTTATAACTTCACCAATCCTAATATTTAAAAAATGTTAACTGTTCGAGGATTTTGGTTTTGTGTTGATTTTTATTAGCCTGCATACTGCCAGTACTGCCACATGTAGCTGGCAAGTTTATCATTTGTTAAAATGTAGAATAATGTGTAAAAAGAAGTTTGTAAAAGTAAGAAACTTACCCTTTAAGAATACAATTATGCGAATGTTAGAGTTGTTGCATTTTTCAGCAGCATTTGATATTTCAAAATAGAAGAACAGGACTATGAACAGCAATTTTACTGTAAGAAATAGAAAAATGTCATGATGTGAGAAAATGGCATATGGTCAAGCTAACTTCACATCAGAATTTTCAGATCTGAAGAATACTTTAATGGAATTCTTGCCAATATCTGAAATTTGACTTTATGTGTTATAGTGCCTTCATGTAATTTGCTGTCATATTAGAAAGTAAGCTTATTCATGCAGACATTTTAGTAGTGTGATGCTTTCTTGTCTTCTAGGCATATCATTTTTTATGCAGAGGTACTGAAACACTTTTTAATATTAGTGTTGATTTACTATTACGTGCAGACAGTTACTCTGCTTCAAGGTTTTATTGCCTTCTCCTGTCTTAATAAAGCACAAAGTGGGTGAGTTTTCTGTACTGACAGTTTAGTATACCTTGTTTTGAAGCCACAGTGGCTCAGTATTGAAGCTTCCCACTTGGCTAATGCTGTTTTCTTAAATGACAGTTTCCCCCTTGCTTCTCCTGGTATTCAGCTTATAAAATAGGAGGTGTAAATGTTTGGAATTATTTAAAAGGCTCAGATATTTCTTTCAAATTTGGTTTTGTATCTTCTGTCATTATTGCTTTCCTGTTTCAAGCTGGTATTTCTTCTTGGATTAAGTATACTAAATTCTTTTTTTTTGTTGTTTCCTTCTGAAGTATTAGAAACACTTTTTCAAAATGTATACTTATCAGCTTGCTTGGTAATTATTCTTAGTAGGTTCTACATTTTAGATATAGATCCACATAATGGAGGCAAGTTTTCTGTTTAAAATAATGAGGTTTAGTTTCTTTTTTTTTGTGTTGTGTTTGTGGGTTTTTTAAATTAAATTACCGGTTATAAATAGGTGACAGGACAAAAGTGACTTGTCTTTTATTAAGACCATATTAAAAGTAAACTTGTGAAATAATTCTCATGTCAGGAAGAGCAAAAAATGTCAAACTAATTTCCACAGGGAAGAAATTCTAAACTTTATTACATTTTGCATTTTACGCTTGAACTATGATTATAGCTCTTCCTTTGATTTGCCATGTGCATGCCTTCAATGTTTTGTTAAATCGTACAGAATGAGATGTGAAGGTGGGAGAAGGTCATAGGGTTGTCCAACAGTGGCAGCATCTAAAGACATAGTGAAGCAGGCAACTGAGTAAAAATTATTTAAAATTATGTTACTTCTCTCTGTAATTATTTCCTTTTGTGGATTTCAGGAATTAATAAGAGGACAAGCAGGGAGAGATTTAACTCTTTATCTTTCTATAGTAGAGGGTGCATTTCAATGATAATACTTCAAGCTGCCAGGGACATTTTAGAGTTATGTTACCAGGCTTTGTTGTTCTTTGATGTTTTGTCTTTCCAAAATATATACTAGACTGATATTTAAAGAAAATTCAAACTGTGATTGTCTTTCAGAAGGGGCAAACCACACATCTTTGATATCAGAGCAACAGAGAAAAATTTAAACACACTTTTGTATTTTCATCTTTGGATGTCTATTAAACTGTTGGATAGTTTAATTTCTTTATTAACCTTTTTGAAGAAAAATAAAACATTTATGCACTTTAAAAAAATTCTCCATGTTGCTGAATTAATTTGATATACAATTTCTGTAAATTTAAGAGAGCACTTATTAGAGCCCACCAGGATATTTATACCTTGAAAAATCTTCAGATCTTCAGTGGAATTACTTACCAACTGTATGGCATTCTCTGAAAATAGTGATGGACCAACAGTGGTGCATTAATGGGACCAACAGCGGTGCATTAATGAGGAAGCATAAAATGAAGCCAATAATAGAAAAATAAACTAAATATTGTGGGTTTTTTTCCTAAGAAAAAATAACTTGGGATACTCAGTGTTAAAAACCCTCAGAAGGGTATTGTGCTAAATTGTAATTTTGGACCCTGTTGTGGAGCAACCCTATGAAATACTTGCAACTTCATTGTTGTGTGAGAGAAATGTGCATTTAAGTTCCAGACTACTGAGGAGTATCGTTCATTCTTGAGCTGTTGGCCAAGCATTTCTTTTTCTATACTGGTGTTTCCTGTGTGCTTCCCAACTCTTACTCTGAATGGACCTTTAGAACCAGTATCTTGCTTCCTGCTAGAGGATGCATGGTTGTTAATGTCCCACTTAGCTCATGTTAAACAGAGTTTCCAAGAACATTTTTAATGTCTAATATTTTTGAACATGAGCTAGAAAAGTGGGAACTACGAAAATTATTATAAGGAGAACGTAACTATATTTTTTGTGTGCAGAAAAAGTTGCACATAGTTATTTCAAGGGCTGGTTTAGAGTGGAACTCAGTTCTCATTAGCTTTGCAACAGTGAGATAAAAAGTAGGTCCTTCTGTGATCCACATAACATGTGATGTTATTTATGCATGCATGGAGATCAGATACTGCTGTCTGTATCATGTTTTATTAATTTAAGGAGTAGAAAAGTCATGCTTTTTACATATAAAAAGCCAGATGGAAGAATGTTGCCTTTGGTTGCTTGTAGAACTGATAACACAATGTTTTATTTCCAAAGACAGGATTAGAAATCATTATTTTTGTTACTCAAAGCTCCCGATCTTTTTTTTACACCAGTACTAATTGTACTTTACCCTGTGAATATGTTTACGTACTCCCTCTTAATTAGTCCTGGATTATGCCCCTATAATTGCTCTGTGCCACAGGGATGAATTGGATAAATTTTTTTCATTTATCTTTGTCTGGATAAAGCAGGCTAACTCTCATTAACAGTGTATATTAAAAAAAATCTGATGCAAATCATGTGCTATCTGCAATAAAAACATACATAAAGAGTCTAAAAGCAGGAAATGATTTAGTGACTCATCCAGGTGTGGGGTAAGGGAGGCATCCTTTCCCTGCCAGTTAACAAGAATGTTGCTATTTTGTATTAGGGACTTATGGTTGCTGTACCTGATCTTAAAAGGATTATCTTATTGATTTGGCCTGAGTTTGGTTTTAGTCTTTAGCAGTGCTGTTCATCAGTTTCTGAGCGATGGTGACACTGAATTGTCTATATCCAGTGATAAGCACAAAGACTAATAGGCAGTAAACTACTTTTTAATGTTTGAGTTGAAAAACACCATCTACTTGTCTCTTTTTACCTCAATGTATGTATGTATAATGTATATTTTTTAATTATAGCATAAATTATGCCATTTTTGGTCAATAATGCATTTTTTTAAAAATAAATCTTCAACTAGTAATGAAGTTCTTCAACTAGTAATGAAGCCAAAAAGTGTGATGACACAACAATTATGGTGGCAAACCCATTTTATGTAGCTTTACAACTTCCCAGATTAATTCCATTCAATCTGTATCAGATGACTGTTGCATTAGTACTGCTGCAGACCTTTCTTCCACTCTTTGTAGTTCTCTCCTGGTTACATAGCCTCCAGTTTCTCCAGCCTCTCTTGTTTTTCTCTACCAGTCCTCTTCTAATTTTTCAAATTAATAAAGTCTTTTTGGTAGAGGCTGTCCCCTTCTTCTGATTCTAATGCAGTGAAGCTTCAAGACACAACCAAAGTACAAGGAATAAATAGTTCTGGAGGACTGAAGGAGAAAGACCGTTTTGCCTGCGTGGCATATAACCTGCAAGCAACAACTCCTCTGGTACCTTTTGTGTGTTGAAGAACCCTTTTCAGGGTTCTTGCACATCTCCAGAGAAACTAGTGGGTATGTAAATAACAAGTATAAAACTCGGGTATCTTTGAACAGGTACCCGGTTAATTTGGGATATCTTCATTTTAATCCCTCCTTAAAATTTCTGTTACCGAAATGCTTTGCAGAACTCCCCATGGCCTTAGTGTTCTGTTTTCTGTTTCCATAATGACAGTCTTCCAGAAAAGACAAAAATGCCTCAGTTTTTAGGCCTGGTTTTCAGATATTGTCTGATATTGAATCCCAATAAGGTGTAGGAGGCAAGAGGGCGTGCGAAGAAACAGATTTCTGCGATGCGGTTAGGAGAGTTGAATTTGCATTTGAATTAGGGAAAAAAATAGTTGTTGCCTAGAAGCACAACACTGCCATAAAAACGCATGCAATACTTAACGTAGTTGCAGCTAGTACCAAAAAATCCAACTTCTGTTTTTTACAGTGGGAAATAGATGTTTCATGGTGCCATTAGAATGTATCGATATAAAACTTTATCTATATCTATATCTTTAAAGCCTAGATGATGGATTTCTTAGAACAATATCCTTCCTGGTTTTACACATGGTGGTGAGGAGAGGTTGAGATTTATTTGCTCCTTTCTGAAGAGTATCCATTTCTCCTCTCTCCACTCCTAAACAGGGAAGAAAATTTGAGAGGATTAACTACTCTTTTTGTTCCTGCTAGTCAAACAAATATAACTTACCTTCAGGTTTGCCCGTGTTGCGAACTTGAATTACTGCGTGTATGGCAGTGGCTTCACTTCAAAGAGTGGCACCAGAGACTAAAAAAATCTTCATTAAAAAGTTGCATTCACCTGGATTGGAAATAATAGTGAGACATAGAGTGTTGCTAAGCTTTGATATGTATTTATCAGCATAAGATGAAGTGGTTGATGAAAAAATAAATTAGGCTGCATTTATTTTCACTGTGCAAAATTTAAGACTGTCTATCACATGCATTGTTTGAAAAGTAGAAACTTAACAAAGGAATTTCCAGTTCAACCTTAACTATTTATGAAAGGGGAGAATGGAGAATACAACAGAGCAAGTTTCAAGTGAATATAGTTGTTCAGGCTCTGTTTCTTATTCAGTTTTGTAGATACTTCTGTTTTCCTAATGTACTTCCTCAAGCACAATTGTTTAAAGTATATGGGTCACAGATGCTGGTTTAAATTTAATATTTTCTTCAGATGGTAGTTTGTCTTTGGTTAAATAGTTTCAGTTTCTGCTACAGGTAATGGCCACCACTAATATTTCATTAAACCTTTCTCTGTTGGTTTTCATTCAGATGGAATTTAACATAGTGGCTTAGTTATTCCAAGTTGTTATCACATATTTTAGGTGAGATTCAACTTTGTATTCAGATTCTTTTAAGTTTACATGTCCATAGTGTAGCTTGTACTAGGTATTTAAACTCCCATTGTTCTCAGTGGAATTCAACCCAATGTAGTCAATAGAACTAATAATGTTTATCCTGAATTGGGCACTGACGTTGGGTCAGTTGAGTAGATCTAGTCAACAGAGTAGTTGCTTATATTTGGATTTGAAACTCCTGGCTCATATGAAGACATCTACAGAACATATACCATTATTTGTTTGTGTGAGTCTAGACCTGATTACTACCTTTCATCTTCCTGTATCTTTGTTTAAAAAAAAATTAAAAAAAAAAAAGGATTTCTTTTTTTCCAAATGAAACATCACTTACATATATTGGTGTTGTAAAATGTGATTCTGAAGGGTTATAAATGATATCATTTGCAAATATGAACTTTTATATAATGAATAGAATACTAAATCTGTTGTAGGAACTGTGATTTCCTTAAGAAGCCGCAGTCATTAAAGGAATTAGTTTATGTTTAAAGTGGTATATTTTGCTTCTTCCAGATGGTCCTCGGCCCTCACAGAAGGAAATCATATCATTAAGGGCATTTATGCTTCTGTTCTTGAAACAACTTATATTGAAGGTAAAACAGTCTATTCCAGATGGAAAACATTGAGATCTGTTATATGTAATAGGTTCTTTCATAGTAATAAATATGTAATACCTGTCAGGTATTGAATCTGTTTCTGGTTAATTTTAATGTTCCTGCACATACTTCTAATCAACATAGAGGCAGTAAATCCATACAATATTTCTTATCAACCTCCCCAAACTATGCCACATATATTTTTTTTAAATGTTCTTGCAGGAATAGTATATGACACTACAGAACCTTTCAGGTACCTGGGCTTTTTTTTTTTTTTTTGTGATAGTAGATAGTTGCTTGATTGATCAAATGAAATAGGTAATGGCAGTTGTTAAGTTGGTTATTGCTTTATCCTTTTTTTTTTGGTTCTACCACTGGTTGGAATGGTCTAGGACTCTTTCTGTGACAGCTGAACAGTTTTTGAGGTATAATCTGCCATTTGAGACTAGACTGACAACCAGTATGTTTTGGCCTGGCCTATTCCTCTGGCTTTTATTGTTCTGTCTCAGGGGTTGGAGGAATGGCAGTAATAGTTTATACTATCTGAGGGCCCACGCTATAAGAATCCTTTCAGCAGGAATAGAGGCCTGACTTCACACTCTTTGGAACTGTCAATGTGATAAGGAAAAGCAATGTAATGAAAGAGAGAATTTTGTCTTTTGAGTTTAAATAGCACAGAATTGTAGGATTATTTGACTTGGTCCAAGTTTTTCTTGAGCCAAACTTAAAGAATGTAGTTTCTCTGAATAATGCCCCACCATTTTGTTGGTTTTTTTTAGGATCGAGGAGTGAAGGAAGATGAACTGCAGAGCATATTAAATTACTTATTAACAATGCATGAGGTACATTTCTGTAATTACCTGGTTTTTACTGTAATCAATTGTACCAGCTCTATGGGAAGCCTGCTGTTGAGGTTAGTTTGTAGAATAACATTGATGCTTGTCATACAGGATGAAAATATTCATGATGTGCTGCAGCTGCTAGTGGCACTAATGTCCGAACACCCAGCATCCATGATACCTGCCTTTGATCAGAGAAATGGGATACGGTAAGACAGTGAAGTGAGAAAATATCTTTAAAAGTAGTTCCAGTATCATCACTCTCCAGACTGCTGCTTTTTCACATAAATATCACACTTGCTGATCTTTCAAACTACTATCTTATTAACTTAGGCTATATTTTTTGTCAAAAACAGAGTGTTGATGATAGCTTGGAGGAAAAAATTTTCCACTTAAGGTTATTATTATGATATTTGAAGGTAAATGTACTGTTGTGCTTGCTTCTCAATCTCAAATAGAATTTGTAATTAACAAGATGCATCAAAAAGCCAAGTATCTATCTCAGGATAATTTTGAATATTCTGTCTTCAGATGTTTAACATAATGTGGAGGAAAGAAGAGGAGAACAAGAGAAATTGTACCCTAAACTCTCAAGTTCTCTCTGAAAAGATTAAAAAAACTGTCTGCGGATTTCATATGTTTATCTGTTTGACAGTAAAATTAATAATCGATAAATCTCAGAGAAGCAGTATTTTTGTTGTTTTCTTCTTATGCTTATTTTGGTAATGCAATTTCTTCCAGAGATTAATAATTTTCTTGTTAATAATTTAATATTTACTGTAGAATTTTGGTTTGTGCTGTTCTGAAAATATATTGGAAAATGCAAGGGGCTTGTAAAACAGGGGGAAAAGAAAAATCTCCTACCTGTTAAATTCAAGCTCTGTTTGGCCAAAATACTAAGACCTTCATACAAATACTTGTACTTCAAACTGTTTGAATGGCAATGGTACTTGAGGGGAAGACTCATTGTACTCACGGTTAGGACTTTGTTTTCTGCCTATAGTTGTCTGTATTCAGACAGAATACTATTCCTGACAGCTTTCAAAGAAGGGTAAGACTGATCTAGAGGATTTAAGAGATCTTTATGGAACATTTGTGGTACCAATATTAAAATTGTTTGATGATGCAGTCTCTGTGTTTAAAAGTCTGTGTTGAAAAAGTAGAGAGAATGCACAGAATTGCAACATTTAAGTATTAAAAAAAAAAAAGCCCCTTACATAGAATTAGGGGTTTGTCTGCTTAGGTTATCAGGGAACAAAAGCCTCAGAGGTCACTTGATAATGGCATAAGTCCTCTGAAGAGAAGAAGATGTTGTCTGCTAAAGTGCTCTATACTGGAGAAAGACTAAAAAAAAATGGCTAAAAGCTGAAGCTCAGCTAATTCAAATGGAAAACTAAAATATAAATTTACAAATTTGATGAAGACCACTCTAGGGGAAGGGTAATGTTTTCTGTCTCTTGGTGCCTTCAAATCAAGGCTGGTTTCCTTTCTGAAAGACTCTAGAATTGGTGCTTAAACTGATCATAATAATTAAGTAAGTACTAAATTAAATTAGTTAAATGTTGAGGCCTTTTTTATCCAGAATTTAGAAACAGAGGGTATTTTTTTTTTTTTTTTGTCTACTGCAAATTTAGATGCAATGAGGATGTGGCTTCATAGGTGTATATGGGATTTTGTGTAACATATTGCCATATTTTTCTTTTGACAAATGAGATTTCAGTATAAACATCTTGTGATTAAATGCAGGTACCCTTTCCTGTGTAGAAAGGATATTGAGTAGGATTTTTAAGAATGAAAAGAGATTTTCAGTAGCATCCAGGTACTCCAAGAAACTCCAGGATCTGACCTTATGTGCTCCAGTCTTCTTCCGTTCTCTTAAGCTACAACTGCTCAGACTGTGTTTTATTTGATTGTTCCAAGGTAGAAGTATAAGATAAGGTTGTCACTTTCTGTTATAAAACATTGAACTGAACCAAAAGACACCATCTCTCTAACCTAAAGAATTCATAATCAAACCCTTACACTGTGCTTGGTGCTTTCACTATATCCTTCAATTTTGTGTAAATTACTACTTTTATAGTTTTATTATTAAGAAATATCTCTGTTCAGTGAAATACAACCTATATATGTGATGTTTAGTAATAAACCGAAAACAAATTGTTGAATTTCTTTTTCTTTTTTAGAGTAATTTATAAGTTATTGGCTTCCAAAAGTGAGAGTATATGGGTGCAAGCTTTGAAGGTCCTTGGATATTTTCTTAAACACTTGGGTCATAAGTAAGTGTAGTTTAAAAATTTTTATAGTGGTGTATTTAAGTTCACAATTCTTGTCTTTTTGTCATGATTACTGTATGTTCTTTGACAGTCTTTAGAAATTAATTAAAATAAAATTTTTAGGTTTTCTGATTAATAATTTGCACACTCTGTTACCTTTATACATCAGGATAAAATTAATTTTCCAGTTAACTTGTTAGTACTATGACATTTTAAAAGATACTGTGATTGTCCACCAAACATATGATATGCTGAAATTCAAGTCTTAAAATGATTGAAAAACATTTTCCAGAAATGCGTTTTATAAATGTATGTTGCACGTTCAGCTAAGCATAACAGGAAACATATGAGTGTCATCAGAAATTTGTTACTGGAATTTTCAGTGTCATTGCAATAAAAGTTTCAGGGCAGTTCTTTTAAAAATAGCTTTAAAATGATGGGAAAAAATGAAATAGAAGAATATGTTATTCACATGGGAAAGTTTCAGAAGGAAAAGCAAACAGTAAGGACATACCTCTAGGCAAGAAGTATTCACATATAAAATGTGGCAGCAAGAAATACATTTAAAAAGAACTGGTATCACAAAATAGTTGTACTTAGTCTCATCCTCCGTATTTTGGTGTTAAGAAAGAATTAAAAAGCATGCGGTGCTGCGTAACCTGCTGCTGCTCGCTTTTCCCCTTCTCCATGTGGTGTTTAGCTTCCTGCTGGGGTTAACCCAGAACGATGTTCTGGAGGGAGACTGTGCGGTATAAAAATTAGCCGCGTGCTTCACAAGAGACTTTGTCAGGTGAAGCCTCCTTAGGAGGGAAAGGAGCTGGGAGCCCAGCCAGAGAGCAGTATTGCCAGGCACGCTCTTCTCAGCGAGATCAATAAAGTATGACTGTATAATTGAGAGACAGTTAGCTGAGAATATGCTCCCAAATGGGATTTTTCTGCTGGGCTCCAGCAAGCCAAAACAGTGTTCTGGGAATTAATAAAGCAAATTGATAGTCCACTCAAAAATCTCCAAGGGCTTTTCAAACATTACTTGCTGAAAATCATTCACATCGATAGGAGTCAGATTAAGTAAGGTACACCAGATGAAGGTTTGACTTGTGCAGAAGCCTGGTTGTGTCCAAATAAGTACATTTGTTTAAAATCTTTATAGCTTATCCAGTAAATCAAGTAGCAAACTCTGTTAGTGGAACATTACAGAAAAAGAAGCTGAAATTTCATTTTCTGGTCCTTAGCATCTACTTGCAATTATGGATTTATCGGTGTAGTTTCCATTGTTGAGTGAAAGTACTTAGCACAAAATTAACTTTATTTTTCATGTAATTGAAGTCATTGAAATCCACTTGAATATTGTGTAGCTTTCAAAGTTTTTCTTTTTAAATTTCAGACCTCCGAACATCTGTAGAGGTTCACATTTTATGTAGATTTCAGCAAGTAAAAATGCCCCCTCCTTTTCGTGTCTTACAGCTAGCACTTGTGAGCTGTGCCTATTTGTGCACATACATACGCATACACATGATTTTTTAAAACTGTAGTCAACTACAGGAAATTCTAAGCGATTATAAAATTATAAGCTACATAAATCACAAAGCACTTACATTTCTGTTTCACAGTAGAGGAAACAGGCGTTGTATTTTAATACACTAAAGCAGAATTGCATAGAGATGTTATAATGTGATGTATGAAATCTGAACCAATACAATATTAAGTACAAATGTGTAGGTACAAAACCAATTACCGTTGCTGTAGTTCATAGATATTCATTGCAGATTAAGCTATAGAGTGGAGGTAATTGATTCTCAGGAGAAGTGACCAATAATGTGTTAGATGAGAGCCTGGATAACTTAATTGATTTTTCTTTGTGATCTGTGATGATAGACTACTTTGTCTAACCTTAACAGTTGGCAAGGTCCTGTTCTTTTCCTTCTCTGCCATCTTTGCTTTTTTCTATGCCACCACTGAAATCATAGTCAGTTATTTACTTTCGGGTTTTATCTGCACATTTAAACCTTCCAATGAATTTTCACTGCCATGTGCTACATCATAGCTCACAAGGTTGAATACCTGTAGTTTGTCTCATAAGTAACTCATGAACACTCTTCTGTGCGCGGAAGAGTACACACTGTTAGAAGTTGTTGCCTCTCTCTTTTGTGGTTATTTGAAAATTATAATATAATGTACTAATTTCAAAAGTTCTAGCGTGAATGTATGCAATTTAAACCTGTGTTATTATCGTCAGTAATCATGAAAAGGGAGTTTCTTAGCTTTTGAATGCATGAAATTTTACAGAAACTTTACTGTATTTTATCTTATTTCATATTTTTCTGCTGCTTTAATATAGATTAGTAATTATTTTGAACAATGTCTTTTATTTCATATTCATTACAGTAGGAGATAAATTTAATGATGCAATTTAAGAGAAGTACTATTTATTTATGATGCTATATCCAATTTTAAAAGTAGTGTTTTGGGACAGATGGAATTCACTGATCTGAGTTGCTTTCTTCTCTGCTTTTTAAGATTTGAGTAGTTTTTCATCCTAGCTACAAAATCCACTTAAATCACTTGGAATTTCATAACTTGTCAGGATTTTATTTCCTTTGCATTGTAACATATGTTATTCCAGGATTTGATTATTTTGGCTGCATGAGAGAATGCTATGTAAAGAGAATGGCAGTACTGATAAATCTGTACATGTTAGTATTGATGTTGGAAAATCTGAGGCTGGATTGTCCTGAGTCCTTGAGACAGTGACAAAAGATATGTTCAGCAGTGATCGCATTTTAGCCAGCCTATGAACATCTTGAACTCTCTCAGCCTGAGTAAGATGGAAAGGGATTCCTTCGTCTTTTTCCACTGTGAAAGTCATGGAGGGTGAGAATGGTGTGTCATTTCTTTTATACAAAAGCCCATCCCAAATACAACATTGCTTTCTGAGAACCTTTGTGTATTACTACAATTGCGTTCATATTGGGAAAGATCTTGACGTTTATTTCATAATATTTACAGAACAATGAGTTTAAGAACTTTCTAGTACAACATCAAAATATTTGGCTTTTGGGTTTTTTTGCATATACTTAAAATGTTCAACATGCTTGGCATTTTCCTAGTGTTTTTATTTTCTCTTCCAGGCGAAAGGTTGAAATCATGCATACTCACAGTCTTTTCACACTGCTTGGAGAAAGGTTGATGCTGCATACAAATACAGTGACCGTTACAACATATAACACGCTTTATGAGGTACAAATTATTAAACATAGAGATTGTCATGTCTATTGTAAAAATTATGACTTAATTATATTGTCGTGACCCTGTGCTTTACAATATCCTGATTTTCAAGACTTCTGAGAAAATTTTAGTAGAAATTTTAAGAAAGGATTTCTTGGTTCAGAATGTATTTTGCCATGCTTTGGATATTTGTATTAACAATGTCATAATTTTTAACATAGTCTCTATAAAACTTTCCACTTATAGCATTACAAAGGGTGATGGAAGGGATCCTGCTATTTAAGATGTTCATCAGTTTCCACACACAAAAAAAATAAAGTTACTGCAGACCTCCAATTGCTCTTACTCCTCCATTGTTTGGAGGAGTTTTTTTCCATTGAAATTGAAAGTGCTGGAGCCAATGAGACGGCTTTTTTTTTCTTTTTCTTTTTTGTGACATTCTTTCAAGTTTACAAAATTTTGAAAAGTGATGTTTTTCTTTTTTAACTAGTAATGCTGATAGTATGCCAAAATGATAAGTGAACACAACCACTTTTATGTAACAGATGCTGCTTGAGGCGAATGAATGTTACCTCAAAGCATTCAACTGTTCTACCAGGCTCTTGTAGAAAGTTAAGTTTTGGTGATGAGCAATTTTAGTAAAGCAAAATATTGTCAACATCAAGTTCGTCGAAACCCATGTCCTCATGCCTGCAAATGCATAAAGATCATGTCCAACCTTCAATTATTTTTAAAAAGGTGACTTAGAATTGAAACTTTTACAATTTCTGAGGACCTTATGCACTAGAAAGATTTGTTTGGTTGGTTGGTTTTTTTTATGTGTTTTTTTTAGTCACAAAGAGGTGTAATAGCTAGATAGTCAGGACTGGTTCCAGAAAAGACACAGAAGACTAAAGGAGTGCTTGGTATTTCTGAATCTGAGTGATGTACAAAACTTTCTCCTATGATTGTAAAAACCTAAATGTCACCTATTTGCCAATGACTTACTCAGATGTCAAGTTCTTTTTTATTGCACATATCTGAGCTTACCCGTGTGGTTTGACCATTTGGGTGTCACATTCTAGATGTCCCTGCATTCAGATTTCTGAGAACTTCTGTGATTGGTATTCTCAGAAAATACATAACTCGGTGACAAAATTAAAGGCCTCATGAGGTCCAGCATCCACAGACATTTACATTTTAAAAAACGGCCAGAGGAGGAGAAAAAGGAGTTGAGTGCCATAAGTACAAAAGATTTTCCAAGGAACTGATGCAGATGTTTTCTGTGTTCTCTCATAAAAAGCAAAGGCATATTTGCATTCTATTTTAAATACCAATATGTAAAAACCCATTCAAAGATAATCGTGTTTACAACTGACATTATTGATTAATGATTAATGATTATTGATTAATGAATGAGCTAAAGTTCTGCTTTAAAATAAATAAGAATTACCAGTGAAATTATTCTATTTTGAAATACATTTGCTTGAATGTACTCATTGAGAATCTCGTATTAATATTGTTAAATTTTTAGCTTGTTCTTAAAAATAAAGTTGCATGCATTGAAACAGTGACAGGTGTCCCAGTGTGAAAGGTCTGTGATGTTGCCTCAATACAGATTAATTAGTTTGTCAGGTACAGTTCACGGAACAGGAGAATCATCTGTCTTGCTCATTATGTGAAGCCCCAGGATTATTCCTGTGGAATGCTGTGACTCTTCCTCTTTCCTAGCTGGAGAAAACCAAACCCACTTTTAAGAATTATTGGGTCTGGTTATGGATGGAATGTATGAGAATAACTTTTGATGTACAGTGCTCATGAAGGAATTTTTGATCTCTGAATGTATAACACTATGAGGAATATGAATGAAATATCTTTAAAACACCTTTATAGTGTATTTAGTCAGCTAACTAAAAAGTTAGTTAACCAGCCACTGTACAACCATGAAAATCTTGATCCTTGCGCAGAGGAATTGCTTGTTTCTATTCTTCAAGAACAAAAATATTTTACCAAAATGTTTTATGTGAAGTGATAGTGTGGCCATGGTAAGTGTTCTTAACAAATTTAAAAATGAACAAAGAAATGCTGTAGCATTTAATTAAAAATGGTAAAAGGAACTTAATGCTCTGTTTTAGATTTTGACAGAACAAGTATGCACTCAAGTTGTTCATAAACCACATCCGGAGCCAGATTCTACAGTGAAAATTCAGAATCCAAGTAAGGACAATATATTATGTTTATATGATAAACGTATTGCATGGGGTTTTTTGAAAGAATATGGTTCAGGAAGCAAGAACAATTCATTTGTGTGTCTCAAAGACATACGGGTTTCAGTTAGTACTTACATTAGTTGCTGTCAGTAACTTTTCTTTTTTAAATGTTGTTAAAATGTGTTACGTAACTAATTTATTCTTTCAAAGTGATTCTTAAGGTGGTGGCAACGCTGTTAAAAAACTCCACGCCAAGTGCAGAGCTGATGGAAGTTCGACGTTTGTTCTTATCCGATATGATAAAACTCTTTAGTAATAGCCGTGAAAACAGAAGGTATGTCACTACAAAGTGTATTTTCTCATCCTTGATTTGTGGGCAATAGCAATCTGTTATACTCTATGTAGAATTTTATACTGTATATAAATGGAATATATAAAAAAATAAATGGAATAGGGTTGTGGTAACTCTTTTCAGTTCAGCAACTAAGATTTGGTTCCTCTGTTTAGAATATGCTTTACATTTTTATTCATCCTGAAGTATTTTTAAGTTTCTTCCTACTATTGGATTGATGTTCAGAGCTGTTCTTCCATTTTGACATCATAATGTTAAAATAAAGAAGCTGTCTTTGGATATATTTTGACCTAATTATTTCACTTCAGATGTTTACTTCAGTGTTCAGTGTGGCAGGACTGGATGTTTTCTCTGGGATACATTAACCCTAAGAACTCTGAAGAGCAGAAGATCACAGAGATGGTTTACAACATTTTCCGTATTCTGTTGTATCATGCAATAAAATATGAATGGGGAGGCTGGAGAGTGTGGGTGGATACTCTTTCAATAGCTCATTCCAAGGTAAGAAATGGCTCGTGGATGTTTTTTTAGTACTGGTAACTCCCCCAAAGGGACTAGCGATAAAGATAAGCTGTAAAGTGATTTAGTGCCATCTCGTGGCTATCTCCATACATGGCAAGGTGGCATTTTTTGGTCATCGTTGTAGGTCCTTTGCTGTGAAACAATTTGTAAGCCATATGTAATATCTTGTTAAGATTCTTGTTAGGTTTTGTCCAAGTTCATGTAGCAGGTATATTCATCCACATAATCTGTTCTTTTCTTTTTAAGGTCACATATGAGGCTCACAAGGAGTATCTAGCAAAAATGTATGAAGAGTATCAAAGGCAAGAGGAAGAAAACATAAAAAAGGGGAAGAAGGGGAACGTGAGCACCATCTCAGGTCTTTCCTCTCAGACAACAGGAGCAAAAGGTGGAATGGAAATTCGAGAGATAGAAGACCTTTCACAAAGTCAAAGTCCAGAAAGTGAAACGGACTACCCTGTCAGTACAGATACGAGGGACTTGCTCATGGCTACAAAGGTGTCAGACGATGTGCTTGGAAGTGCTGAGAGACCAGGAGGAGGAGTGCATGTGGAAGTTCATGACCTTTTAGTTGATATAAAAGCTGAAAAGGTAGAAGCTACTGAAGTAAAACTTGATGATATGGATTTATCACCAGAGACACTGGTAACTGGAGAAAATGGTGCACTTGTAGAAGTCGAATCTCTTCTAGATAATGTATATAGTGCTGCTGTTGAGAAGCTCCAGAACAATGTTCATGGAAGTGTAGGTATTATTAAGAAGAATGAGGAGAAAGATAATGGTCCATTAATAACTCTGGCTGATGAGAAAGATGAACCCTCCACTACTAACAGTACCTCATTTCTCTTTGATAAAATACCTAGTCAAGAGGAGAAACTTCTACCTGAACTTTCAAGTAATCACATTTCTATTCCAAATGTGCAAGAGACACAGATGCATCTTGGTGTAAATGATGATTTGGGATTGCTTGCACATATGACGGGTAGTGTAGATATAACATGTGCTTCAAGTATCATAGAGGACAAGGAGTTCAAGATTCACACAACTTCAGATGGAATGAGTAGCATTTCTGAGAGGGAGTTGGCTTCATCATCTAAAGGGTTAGAATATGCTGAAATGACTGCCACAACTCTTGAGACAGAGTCTTCTGGCAGCAAAACTGTACCTAGCGTTGATGCAGGAAGCATAATATCAGATACAGAAAGATCTGATGATGGTAAGGAAGCAGGAAAGGAGATACGAAAGATCCAGACAACTACCACAACCCAGGTAAGTTGCAAGTGCTGTAGCTGTGTCTGATGTAATCGCTGTTTGTTGCTGCTGGATAAATTGATAGTATGAGATCTGAGAGATGTTTGAAGTATATTTCTTTAATTATATGAAAGGTGTCCATCCTCCAAGCCCATTTGCTTTGAAAATGCCATACCATGTAAGGATTGTGAAGTCTTTCATGTCTCTTTAGAAAATATGTATTGCAATTGTGGATGCTTTGGTTTAAAAAAAATTAGCTAAGAGAACCTCTCATCCATTTTCCTTAGTTCTTCTGGACAGATTAACGGATATTCTTAGAATTCTGCTTTAGACTTTCTTGTTAGTATGTCTTAAGATTAGAAATACCTATATTTTACTGTGAAATACACACTGAAGTGTTTTTTACTCTTGCTGTACCTTTCTCAGTGTAGTCTTACAGCACTTTAGTACACTTTCTTTCTTCCTGTACAGAAACACTGGCATAAATAATCTACATATTTGATCCTAACACAAGAAAAAGAATAGTTCAGGGATAATAGAAGAAAAACTGTGACTTGATTTCCAGACCAGAGATGATTAATAAAAGAAGTATCTACTTTCTTCTTGGAGATCCTTTCTTGTCTATGTCTCCCTCTGAAAAATTCTGAGAAATTAGTGGTTTTGCGAGAGCCATAGCATTCTGAAAATGGGAAGGCCAAGACAGAAGACTACTCTTTGAAAGAACTTGTACTCTGTATACACAGGAAAATGTAGGATCCCTTTGAACTTTTAAAGCACAGGATGAATTTCCTCACTGGCATTGTTCAGAGACTGTAGCACGTATTTTTAAGTATGTTATCAGGTGGAAGAACTGAGTACCTTCAAGATTTTACTAGCTGACTATATGTCCAGTATGTACACCAGTACTTATCTTCTAGGATTTTAAAGTCAGGCAGACTTCCTGAAACTATAGAAGATGAGCCAAACAAAAATTGCAAAAATTGCTCTGCCCAGTACTGTGTAGTGTGTACCAAATTGTCAGAAGAAAGAGCTTCAGAGACACACTTAAGTACACTCAAAGTACATGTCATCTGATGAAAGAACACAGATCAGCCTGCCTGCTTTGTTTTTCAGGGAGACAATACTTTCAGAAAAACTCCAGTGAATGGACATTTTAATTTATTTAAACAATCTGTGGTTTCAAAAAAAAAATACCTACCCTTAAAAAAAAAAAAAAAAAAGTTAAAAAAACCCCCAAAACCAGTTACTCAGACCAGTGGGTTCTGACATACAGAAAGACCACTCTCTTCTATGGTAAGAACCTCTGTTTTGAAGAGAAAAGTAGATGGAGCCTCTTGCATTCCTGAGACAGGTATTATAAGGAAAGTTTGGGGGTTCTCTTGTAAGTATTTTTCCAAAACTGTGAAAATCCTCATAACATCAGTGACAGACCATCAGGCATTGTGTAGGCATCCTTATATTTGAAAGCATTCTGTGTAATAAAGAACAAGCCCTGAAAGCTCTTGACAGGAATAGTGTATCTACCCCTACCAGTTCCCAAACACCTTATTTTACGTCTTAACTTTAAGACTGTTAATACCGTGGGAACTGATAAATGGAATGAATCGAGGATAGCAAGAAAAAGAATCAGTCAGTTTTTATTATGAAATATGGATTTTTGTTTAAAGAGTAAAAGACAAGTGAAATGCTAGTATTCATTTGCTATGTACATATATGCACCCAGAAACACAGTAAATTTGTAAGATAAATCTTAAATGAAAGACATAACCTGACTTTGTACTAGCTACTGTAAAAAGTCCTGTTGGTGTGACTTAGGGACTTTAGTGTTATTTAACCAAAGAGGTTAAATTTAAAAATTCTTGATGAATTTTACCTATAACAGTTGAATTATTATAAAAATGTAAATTCCTCAAGCCTATAATTTGTTAGGATTAAAATGATACATAAATCTTAATGAACTTTTATCAGATCCTTGTAAGATAGGAGAACAAAATGTTTTCCAAATGTTTTATTCTTAGTTACTCAGAAAATTCCTAACGTATCATTTGGGTCTGCAAATTATCTACAAACTGCGTACTCTTCAAGAGTCTGATTCTACAAGTTATTTAACTCCCTTGATTCTCCTTACACTACTTAAATTACAGTTACTTCCCACCAAAATCAATTACAAACTACAATGAATTGATTTAAGTCTGTAGCCATTAATATATCTTTTAAATAATTTAAAAAAAAAAATTATCAACTGTTTAACCACCAGAATTGTTGTTATTTTCTGATCTCTTCTTAGGGTGTTTCAAAATACCCTGTGAACTGTAAGCTGTCCATAGTTATATCTTTTCTGTTTAAATTAAGTTAACCTTAATAAAAAAAAGATGGAAATATGTATTAAATAGAACATAAATCAAGCATTATTGTTTTAATGAGTAAAGAGCAATGTTAATTTTAACATGTCTACAGTGGAGCCCAAGGTTGGAGTTTTGATTGCAGCATGCGTGGGAACTGCCACATTACGTTTAATCTCTTTGAGACCACTGAAAACACTAAAAATGACTTAAAGACTGGCCACCCGAGTGTAGATAGTTGGGTTTCATGGTGGTTTACGCAATACATATGAAAGCCCATTGTTGCAAATACAGTATTACTGGCTAGATAAAAGCTCTCCTGTTATGGTACGGTTATACCACTACTGCTGCTGACATGACAACCACCTGTAGTTGTACCCAAAAGAGAACAAGTGGTATGTGAATGGAGTTGCTAACCTCAGATTCTCTAAAACCAGATCTACGATCAGCTCCCCACCTTACGAGTAAGAAGTAAGCTGCCTTTTGTCCAAATGGACTGAAAGGAAGCAACATATTGCACAACAAAGTAGAGATGGGAACTCCTGCTTGCTTCTAAGAAGAATTAATGCCTTTATCAATAATAGACCAAACACTGAAGAATATAAAATTAACTCTTTGCTATGGTCCCAACTAGGAAAGCCTGAAAATAGAATTGAAAGCACTATGCAGATGCAAAAAATTCAAATCTTAGGACCATTTAAAGATAACTTTAAGAAAACCATAGGAAATGAAAGCAACAGTAACAGTTTTGATCCCAGTAGGTCAAATTGAATGAAGGAAACCTGCCCTGCTCTCAGAATGCTGGCCACAGAAGATCAAAATTAGACTAAAGATCTAAGAAGCTTTCCAGCTCAAGTCCAGTGCCATGTCCATTTTTACACTGCTAGCTTAAATATTTCATCAATGTCTTTTTGCTTTTAAATGTCCAGATTTAAAACAGCATGCTAAGATCAGGAAATTAATATGTGAGCAAAAAGTATATTTTCTGTTTTGCCAGTTTTAAGCTAATCTAAAGTCACTTTAAAATAATTTCAAGGATCAGACTCTGTATTTCTTCCTTTCAGAGATGTTACACATTGTAAGTAATTTCATTATGAGTATTTGCCTCAAATTCAGTCAAAATGTTTGTTCTTTACTACTTTTTCCTTCAAAGTATTCTCTATCATATGCTTTATGTGTATCTTTTATCCTAATCACCAAGTGGAAACAGTCATGGCTATGTAGGTATTGAAAGGGAATGAAATTCACATCCACCACCAATCTAAAGAATGTCCTGAGGATCCATAAAACTGTTAACCAATTAACAAAGGCTAACAAAATTGGCAAAATGAGATTTGGGAGACTCAACTTGATTCTGTAATGATCCTGCTAAAAAGACCAGATAAATACGTTGGTTTGGGAAAATGAGGAGCTGTCTAAAAGTACTCTGATTCCTTGAAGCCATCACTGTGTAGTTTGTCCATGAATATTTGAGTCAAATATTCAAAGAAAATTGTGTTATTGGCACAAAAGAATAGTTGTTTCCCGTAAACAAAGTCTTGTCGCTGCTGACCTTGTACGTGCTGCATTTGGTGTTTTCTGTAGTACTTCCAGTGAAGTACCTGAGTGTAAACCACTGGTGAATAGCTGCGAGGACGGGCAGCCGTAGCCCCTTGGTGCTGATTCATTTGAATTGGAGCAGCTCCTTTACTGAAGGATACTGCCTGCCTTGGAATATCAATATTTCCTGTAGTTTGTGCTCGAGTCCAGTTTTAGCCCATTCTTTCTCAAATTCTGCACTCCATTCAGAAACACATTACGAAACGTTAACGTGATTTTTGAACTTCTTGTTGATGTAGGCAGTACAGGGTCGATCTGTCACCCAGCAAGACCGGGATTTACGTGTTGACTTGGGATTTCGAGGAATGCCAATGACTGAAGAGCAGCGACGACAGTTTAGTCCAGGTCCACGCACAACTATGTTTCGAATTCCAGAGTTTAAATGGTCTCCCATGCACCAGCGGCTCTTGACGGACTTGCTTTTTGCACTAGAAACAGATGTACATGTTTGGAGAAGGTAGGCAGTTGTTGCTTCTTTAACTCCTGATTTGTGTTTCCATCAACAAGGGAAAATTAGATGTGTTGTAGAGAGGATGTTACTGGGATAGTGGGAAGGGAAAGAGTTGGTGTTAGCTGAAGTGCCCTTCTGTATCTTGTATCTTCTCTTTTCACCCCTTCCCAGCCTGTAACAGCTCTATTTCACAGGTTACAATTTCTGTTCTCTTGAGGGATTCTATGACTCATACATACTGAACTAAAGTGATCTGCTCTTTCAGCTTATGTTTAGCGTTAGAATCTGCTGCTTCTGTTTCAGACACGAGGGAGACTTGTGTGTCTGCTAATGGCCATTTTCTTCAACTGATCAATTAAAACAGAGCTTCTCTACCTGCAAACCTTAGAAATAAAACTTCTTTCCTGTAACATTTTCTAAGGAATCGCTCTTTCCAGTTCACAAATTTTTTTTTGCATGCCAGGTCCCGGCTGTCGTTAGTCTTGGTGGTTATATTATATTTTATGACAGCAATGTGATTTCCTAGGTTTTTTGTACACTTTAACAGAGATACTTAGGTGTAATAGACACTATTTAATCGCATTTCCAGGACAGAATAGTTCATTTTCAGAAAACTTGAGCATGGTTATACCCAAGGACCAATTTATATTGCATTTAATTTCCAGTTTGGTGAACTGTTCTATGATAGTCACTAGGAAATAGACATTTTTGATAATTTTTTTTGGCCAAATATGTGGGAGGGGTTTGTACTTTGTGTTTAGGGTAACACTTGGAGATTAAAGTTCAGTTTGTATATTTTCCACTGAAGCCTTTAATTTTTGTTTGTGGGCTGGCAACAATGTTGGTTTGGGAAAAGAAGATACTTATTCACTGAGTATTCCTCAATGTCTTCACACAGTGTTTTATATTTTTGGGGACTGACTGTTTCATGGGACAATTTCTCGCCAGTTAGGAGTTGCTGAGATTTCAGCTAATCTTATTAACATCTGTGGCTTGCAAAGCTATTGCTAATGCTAAATTTAATATTAGTTAATAAAGTTAATATTAGATCAAGGTATCATCATATTATCAAGTTTCTTCTTTAAAATGCTAGCAGGTTGTTATCATTAGGTGTTATCAAGGGTGCTTCAAATGGCACTGGTGCAGTATGGTGAACTCTTAAAATTAAATAATAACTTTCACACTGAAGAAACCACCCCATTGCTTTCAGCAGAACTGTGAAGTGAAGTACTGGTTGATGGGAATAAAAGGTTACGAGCCGTTGTTCTCAACTGGGAATCTGAAACTAATCCTGGTGTGAAAATAGATAGCAATCAATTTGTTCAGTGGACTACTCCTGTTCAGATTTTTAGACAATTTACGTGCAAAGTTTTGCAGACCAGATTTTGGCTCTATATCAAAGAAACATTCACGGTCTGGTTGCAAAGAATAAATTTATCTAAACTTTTATTTTAACTGTTTGGTTTTAATCCATCCTTTCTTCTATTCTTGCAGTCATTCCACAAAGTCTGTGATGGACTTTGTCAATAGCAATGAAAATATTATTTTTGTACACAACACAATACACCTCATTTCCCAGATGGTAGACAATATTATTATTGCTTGTGGAGGAATTTTACCATTGCTGTCAGCAGCCACTTCTCCAACTGTAAGTACAATATTTCCACCTAGTGGTCATATTAGAAATTGTTCTTAATAATACAAACCACTATTTACAGCTGACTTTTTCTTCTTTAGAGACTCCTGTCCCCTCTCTGCTAATTCCTTCAAAAAAATTAAATCTATAATCGAAACTGTTAAGCTTTGATATACAGAGTGTTTATAATATTTTGCATTTGAAATGCTAATTTTATTAGAGAAGTAGTAACAAGTAAGAATATACTTTCATAGGTATTTAAGATTTCGTTTGAAATAGAAGACCATTAGGATCATGGTTAAGCATCCTGGTTACTGTAACAAAACTGCATGCTTTATGATGGCTAGTCATTGATATTTGTAAATCTGTTTTGCATGGCCACCATTTGTTTGCATGCCAAATGATACCAGAAGTCATCCCCTCACTACTCTGTTTACTTCTTCCTTCAGTAGGTCCTGACCTGCATTTCCTTTTTTTTTTTTTTTTTTTAAATCTTGTATTGAAATAGTCTGGTATTTTTATGCACTCCGATGTTCTTAGTAAATTGTAAGTTCTTAAATGATCACAGCTCAGGCAGGCAGAGTAGCCTAATAGAATGCTTCATGAAAAAGGGAGAAATATTTTGTAAATGTTGCATTATTGTCAATAGTAATTACAGTATTTGAATGTGACGCCTTGTCTGTGCATATAATATCTGTAACTATTTCTTTCATACTAAATGTTTTATCTTGAGCATCCCGTAAGCATCTGTAGTTAATACTGGTCTTTAAAAGGGGAAAAAATGAGGCCCAGAAGGGACAAAGATGCTTCTCTGAAGTAATGTGGCTAGCAGGCACTGGAAGCTACAAATGTAGTTTGGCACTAAAAGCTCAATTCCTTGTTCTAGCCATTCAGCAACTGAGATTACTTTACTTTGCCTCTACTATTACTTCTAGTTAGCTAGCAAAGAAACCTGTTTTGCACGATTTTATTTGAAAGGTATGAATGTATGGACTAGCAATTGGCTAAACATTAATATGACTTTCAGCCAGGCAATTAATGGTAAAATGCTGTGTCTTTACTGTTTTCACTGTATTTACTGGGAAAATATTTGCTATAAGCAAAAGTGCAAGACTCACAGGAAAGACTTTAGTTGTCTGTAGTCACAAGAATGACATCAGGGTTGCTGAATAAAAGATTTTGCAGATGCTTCACTGTAAATATTGACAAGTACGGGAGAGTGCACACCAAGCCATCTTGAGATGCAGGCTGTACTATCAGTCTTTAGATAAAAGTACATTGGGAGATATTTTTTAAAACAAACCTTTTAGGCATCATTTGAAAATGAAGACGTTTTCTTTGCCATCTTTCATATAAAAACATAAAACAGGCACAGCATTAATTAGGCTTCAATTCCACTGAATGGTCTCTGTGGTTTTTAGCTCTTATCCTGGTTTATGACACTGCAGAGCCATTCTATAGAACAATAATTTTGCAGTTCGCCATTTCCCTCTATTCTGGATAATAAATATATATGTGTGTGTGTAGAGACAGATAGGTGATACAGCTTTATAAATTACACATACATTTGTTAAAATATTGTGTGTGGATGCTGCCTGGCTAAAATAGCAGCATTTTTCATGCATTGATACAAAATACTACATTTTCAAATTTGTATATTATGCAGGCATTTCACCACTACATGGGAACTGTGTGTATTACTTAAATGCTCAATTTTGCCATGTGTTTAGGATAATAAAATAAAAACAAATTGTGAAATAAACTAATTCACTAAAAGGTCAGTAGCTGGCTTCAAACTGAATTAATCCTACCCTGTGAAATTAAAAAAAAAAAAAAAAAAAGGAATTACTTTTGTCCCAGATGTACAGGGAGGGTGGGAAGGAGTAATTGATAAAATCATAAATTACCTTCACCTGGAAATAACCATTACCATCTAGGTGATGATTTCATAATCTCTTCCACCTAGCAGAGAGCTTCTTCACTCCCATGCAACTCCATTCCCATTCCGTCACCACCCATCCATACCCATGAGCAGGAAGGTGGATTTATTCATCCATCGTTGTGACAGATACAGAGAGCCCAGCACATCCTTCCTCCTTCTTGGAGAAGGTTCTGTCCCGTAGTACTGGTCTGGATCACAGTTATGGAGGAACCAGATGCCCTGTTGGGCATCGGACCACTTCCGAAGATCCATCATGTGATGAACGAAAAGAAGTTTCGTACTGATTCTTAGACTTCTAATACTTTTGCTTCCTTGAACTGCTGTGGAGAAAGCGGATGGGTTGGTGGTGAAGGAATGTTTCTTCTCAGTCTTGAAAGGCCAGAGTAGTCCAGTGCTTACAGTCAGTTACAAAAGACTCTGTCTCACTCTCCTCCTTCCAAGAGCTGCTGACTGGAAGAGACAAGAGATCTGAAACGGGAAGATTTATATGATGACTCCATTGCAGGTTTTGTAGTGACACTTTCTGCCAGAGTAACTCTCAAGGGAGGGAAGAGCCAATATGCTTTCTCCCTCACTGATTCAAAGAATCCCAGAATCCCAGGATGGTTGAGGCTGGAAGGGAGCTCTGGGGGTCATCTGGTCCAGCCCCCCGGCTCAGGCAGGGTCACCTAGAGCCGGCTGCCCAGGACCATGTCCAGATGGCTTGTGAGTATCTCCGAGGATGGAGACCCCACCACCTCCCTGGGCAGCCTGTGCCAGTGCTCAGTCACCCTCACAGTGAAAAAGTGTTTCTCAATTTTTGGAAGGAACCTGCCATGTCACAGGTAATTAATTAATGAATGCTTTTTTCTGCAAGATCTACAGTCCAAATTTTGTGTTGCCTCTCATGAATCCCTTCCAACCTCAACCATTCTGTCATTCTGTGTGATTTTTGTGATTCTGTAATTTAAACTGGACATGATATTAGAAGTCCGGTCGAGCAGTACTGCACTACTCTTAGGAAAGCAAGCCGTTCACATCTTACATAAAGCTGCCATACTGGGTCAGCTGGTTTAGCTTTCCGCCTCCAACCGCAACTATTTGCAGCTTACGTCAAAATACAGAAGTCTGAGCAAGCGTATTGATTGCTCTAATGATACTTCGTTTCAGCATTTAGGATTTTAACAGCTAGAGAGGGTGTCTGGGCTGTCGTGTTTAATAACTGCTGAGGAATTTATCCTTCTAGACTTTATCTAATCTTTTTTGTAGCTACTTAGGCTTTTAGCCTCCCTAATATCCTACGGCATTGAGTCTGACAAAGTAATTATATAACCTTTGAAGCACTTCTTGTCTTTGCTTTTTTAAGCCTGCTTAAATGTATAAAGTCACTGTGTGCCTTACTGTTTATGCTATGAAAGGAGTGTTTAATCACGTCTTTATTAATCTCCATATCATTTATGACTTTGTAGGCTTGAGTCATGTCTCCTGGTGTGCCTGTTTGAATCCAGAGAGTCTTCATCTTGTTTAGTCTGTCTGTCTTTGGAAACCTCTGATCCTCCATATCTCTATTCCGTGGAGCTTTTCTGGGGTGTCAAAACCCTCACGTTTAGTAGATTCTGTAGCATACACATCTTGAGTTTATCAACAAGTATGAGCTCATTTTACTTCATTTCTTCCTTTTTCACTTTCATGAATGGCGACTCAAATATTCCCACTGAAGGCCTTATGGGCCTGTATTGAAATTTTGAAGTAGTACTTACTTATTTCCTCCTAGTGTGTCATATTTGTGGCATCAGACACGTATTTACATCTACTTCTAAAAGTTAATTTACTTTTTGGTCTGGAATAACGAAATATGAGAGCAAAAAGCTTATAGAACAGACAGTAAAGGTCATTCCACCCTTTTACTTCGGAATGATAAAACAGGATGGAAATCAGGAAGAGATTAGGGTAAATTTAGGTATCCACTTGAAGTACTTGTGTGTGGGCTAGATTTCTAGCCAACGGAGATCTACTCAATAGAAGCAAATTATTTAGCTATCTCTGATGTAGACATCTAGTAGCTGGTCAGCCAGACCCTCTAGGGTCCATCGACTGCAGTGATTGTTAACCTGGAGCTGAATCCCGTCTCTTTTTACGAGGTAGCTTGCTTGTTTTCTAACAGAGATGGCGACAGACAGAAACACGTAGTTTCGTTATCGATCTTGCAGTCCTACCTATCCAGAGTTCCTTGACTTCAGCATGTCAGTCTGAGTTCAAGCGAGCCCTCATCCTGGGCTGCTCATTGTTAAACAGCCCTAAATGTCTGTTACAAAACTCTCTTCTCAACAATTTTCTTTCGAGTTAGTTGTTATTAGGTGTGTCCTATTGCCTCTCATTTTTTTAAAGGCATTTCACCTATTTCCCATTAGTAGAATAGATGCTGAATATCAGATGCGTGAATTAATTAAGGCTATATGCAGAAAAGAACCAAGGGATAAATTTAGCAAAATGATTTTCAGAATGTTGGAGGAATTGCAGGTGGTTTGTTGGGTTTTTTTTCTTTTGTGCAACAGATTTTGTATTGTGTTCCCTCCCTTGCTGAAAAAGCAGTACTGTCATAGTTCTTTAAAAAGATGGATGTTTGGGGAATTTCCCATTTCAAAAAGACTTTTTCCTTTGCATAGTTAGAATTTGGAGTGAAATGGCAATTCTTCTGGGCTGGGTGGAAGATTACCCCCTGATCCCTTGTCTGCTGTAGAACAGGCAATCTTAGTTATGGAATTTCTTCACTATTGAATTCTTGTAATAGAAACCTGCCTTTTGCCTTGCTTTTTCAATCCAGACTAGGATGATCTGAATAGTGCTGTGAACAGGAGCCTTTAAATACAAATAGGAAAAAGAAAAGAAAAAATGCATTATCTGTGAAAACAACCCACTCACAAGTCTGTGAGTGACTCAAGAATACAGTGAAGGTTATATGTTTGTATGAAACACGGGGGAAAGTTGACTGTGATTCACAGTCATTTATTCCCACATGTTTTAGTATTTCCCTTAATTTCAGTTCTATACCACCTCTGTCTCATGGTCTGTACAAGGACTTTCTTCAAATGCTGGTGTTTTTAAAGGATTGTCAATTGCGTATGTGAAACAATTTGAATTGAAGCAAATATTAACAAAAAAATATAACCAGTTTTGTTCTTTTACAATATAAGCTGGAGTGTGTTCCACTGTTGATTCTGATGTCTTGCTTATTAAATTAGGGATATTAGATAACTCTGCCAATATTATAGGCAGGTCATAAAATATAAAATACTGATTTCCTTTTTTTTCCTTTCTGTGGGGGAGGTCCTTGAGGCTTTTTTTTTTAATTACAGCTATAAGAAAGGCATTTTTAAGATGGTGTACAGGTGTGAAAAAAACCATATTTGGGGAGCCGTAAGGAAACAGGTTTGCAGAAGAAGCTTTCTGTTAATAGCAGCTGGTTGCCAGATAAAACACTTTGTGTACAAGCTATGAATTTGAAGTAATCATTGCTTACTACAAGGATAGCAGCTGTGACAAGGACTTGAGGACATTGAGTATGGCAAAAGAAATTTGAGGAGTTGAAATGTATGTGACAATTGAGAGTAAATTTCCAGGCCCCTTGCAATTAGTTTGTTTTTCCACTTATTCTGTGAAGTCTGTAATTCTAATTCTTGCTTGCAGCATTTAAAACAGCAGCTCTCAAGTTGTGATCTGAGGGCTGCTGGTGTTATATGAACAGCTGTCTACAAAACTCAATTAAACATTTAAAGACAGCCTTATTAGGTCTGTGGATTAAAAGACAAGAAGAGATATTTTTTCTGTATGTCCTCTATATAGTGTTAGCATTATCATGTTCATGACTCATGTGGTGCCACAGGTGCTGTGTGATCTATAACAATTCCCAGAATCAATAGTGGCACACTGATGTAAAAATTGTCAGCTAGTAATCGAGAGATAATAGCCACAGGTTAATTCTCGAGGTGCATCCAGCTACAAAAGAGGAAGACACATTTAAAAACTGGTTGAACATGGTATTTTCTGTTCCAGAAGGAAAAAAAGCAGTTTGTTTCAGCTTGTTTTTCTTTGTTAGATTAGTTTTTTTCCACTATTTAAGTGACAAAAATAGGGACATACTCATGAGAATTCAGTTTTTCTCTTTTTAAGACATGACCAGTGAAAACTTAAGGATTAGTTCCTAGCTTATTGTGATAAGAGAGAAAATGCTTGTACCTAAAGCTAAACCATAAAAATTTAACACACCTATTTAATTGTGAACATTGAAATTTGAAGACTAACTCAGTCCCAGGGGCTTAGTAAATCTTCAGGTTTTTTTCTGTGGTTCAAAAGCATTCAAATATCCAGTATGATACTGGTTTACGTTGAAGAAATCACACCCCAATGTAATACTTATAATGAACTATCTTGTGTTGCTTCAAAGGAAGGAACGTTATGCATGAAGAACCAGTTTGCTTTTTGTGATTTATATTTGTTTTGTCAAAGCATTTTAAATGTATTTGCCTCCTCATACAAGGATTAACTACTTTATTACATTTCAGTTGAATGGCTTGTTGTAAAATGCTCATTTTATTTCTATATAATCAGTGAAAACATTACTTTGGTTTACATTGCTTCATAAAATTGCTCTATGTACTATATAAAAGCTGTACATTGGTTTGGAAGAATCAGTGTTTACATGAACTCCGTAATAATACAAGATTTACAGTTTTCCTTGTGCATAGCTATCTCTTAGAACTCTTTATTTTCAAATGTTCATGCTGAGCTGAAATGTTTTGCTGTTCTAATTATAAATTAAACAAATGTATAAATCCAAGATACTAATTTGTTTCAATTTTACATTGTATTTTTAGTTAACTTAAATAATTTTCTTTTTCTTTTATTGTTGTGATCTGTTGTCTGTTTTGTCTGTTGCATGTCCAGGGTTCTAAGGTTAGTATTGCTGCTGTAAGTTTCAGTTTTTTGCATTTTCAAAAATACCTTATTTTTGATCATTTAATATTTTGGCTTTTTTTATTATTATTGTTATTTTCCTGTATCATATAGTAGGATGTGAATAGCAATTGATTGGGTGTAATTGTTAACTTTTCCTAGCATGTTGCCCTTGAGTAACTTAATGCATTGTCAAATATGATGCTTACTGTTAGCTACTGGACTGAATGTAGGCAGGTCTATGAGCTAATTTAAATTATAAATTAAAAGTTATAAAAATATATATATAGTTGTCAATAGAAAAACTCTTTAGGCTCAGAACATGTTAATTGTATGGAACACTTGTTACTGCTCTTAAAGTACGCTGAGTAGTCATGAAATGGTGATCATTTCTCTTTAAAAAGAGTTTTTGAGCTGCACCTATCTAAAATGTTGCTAATACCTGAAGGCAGCTTCATCAATAATGAAGCTTGTTTTAAACGTTGTTAGAATATCAATGTGCTGTATTTAACAGGTAGAACTGATGGTAAGTTTTGCTATAAAAAACTGTCAGTCTTTTTTTTTTCTTCCATCCAGCAGAATTTTAGGGAGATTTGTAAAAAAAGAGATTTTTTTCAATTCAAAGTTTGCAAAAATCTTGGTAAAATACACTAAAGTGTTATATAAAATGAATTTATTAAATAACTTGCAAAAAAAATATAAAGCAGTAGATATTATGAGAAGGTTTAAGACTATGATTGATGCAATACAGTTGAAGCTTGAGAAAAATCAACAGCAGGCAGTCAATTGGCTACTAGCATGCCTGATGTTATTTCAGGCATGAGTTTGAAGTTCAAGTTTGTATAGCCGCCTATGAGTTTTTCTAGCAGACTCTTGTGGCTATAGATTTTTGCAAATATATTTTCTTTGGATGAGTGCTTTCAAAAATGATGTTCCAGTCTGTTACAAAAACCCAGCAACTTATTTTTCCAAAAAGTAGGAACACAACACATGCTAGGGGGGAGACCTGGCTGAAGAAGATAGGCTGGAAATTGTTCTGAGAGTTGTCATTTTACCATTTTTCTGATATTATTGGGCAAATCAGACAGATGACAGCCCTTCCTAAATCACTCACGTAACCGACGTGTTACATCCTTAAGAGAAATTAAATGAAGTGGTATCTATCGTTGTGGTGACACGTGCCACATTAGATCCTTCATCTTTCAGAATGGTTGTTTCTTTAATACCGTTTGGCACAGTTTGCACTTTTATAACTTTGGATGTAAAATATTCTAAAAAGTGACTCATGAGTGAGGATACTAATTTTTTAGAGGTATGGAAATAAAGGATTTTTTAATTTTTCTGTATTTCTTTTTCTTTGGAAGGAAATGGCCTTAACAGCACAAAATATATTTTGAATTTTTGTTAGAGATACTTCTAAGCAAATGAATAAAAATAATCAAACACAATGGAAGTAATACCTTTCAAAGGGACCGAACTCTCTGGTCGGAAAAACCCTGCAATGTGAAATCTTGTTGACAATCAATAAGAATCGACCATCTGTAAACAATTTTAAAAACAGTATTTAGGCATATAAATGTGGACACAGTTAAGTACTAAATTCCGTTTTCAATTTTGCCTAGCTCCAGAGGTAAAAGTATTTAAACAGATATTTATTTGTTTAATTCAACTTACTGTTTCCTCACTTATCTGCACTGTTAGGCACCTGAACACATTTGAAAACATGACTCTGGACATCTAAGTATCTTTTTGGAGAAAAACATGACCCCTTTTTAGATTTCAGAAATACTGACCTCATTCAGCATTTTTTCTGTGGATTCCCATTAAGGAGAGTCCGTCAGTACATTAGGAAAGCAATGGCCCTTCTCTGGGAAACGGGAGCTGCTCGCCATGTAACTTGTCGTGTTTTTCCTTCCTCCCTGCTGCTGTCGTGCGGGAGTAAACGTCCCGTGCTCTCCTCTGATCTCCGGGAGAATTGTGCTCTGTCAGGTTCCTATTCCCTATGAGCATTCCCGGGGAGAATCGATTTGTGGAAACAGGCCAAAACTGTCTGTTTTTTCCCACTCCACTCCTCGCAGTTACTTGTTTATCTAAAGGCACGTAAAAGCTGTACAGACAGCAATTACTTTTCTCTGTTACCTGCCAGTTTGCTTAGCCTATGGAAGGATGTAAAAGTACGTTGCACCCTTATATACCATGCGTTGTTTTACTATCTGGCCACTCTGTCTTTATGTAATTGCTAATAACTTTCTCATTTATATTAGACTTTTTCTCGTCTATTACAGCATGTAAATGTAAACGATTTTCTCACTCTTCATGCTGTCTTACTTTGAATTTCCCTCACAGTTTATGTTAATGGTAATAGTAGGAGATTTTTAAATAACTTCTCAATGTATTTGTCGTTAAGCATAACAATTTAGATTTGTACGTGTATGTGCTGTCTTTATATTTCAGTTGTGTTCAAACTGTTTAATTCAATTATCTCCTTTTAAAGACTGAATTGGAAAATATTGAAGTGACACAAGGAATGTCAGCAGAGACAGCAGTAACTTTTCTCAGCCGTCTGATGGCAATGGTTGATGTACTAGTATTTGCCAGTTCTCTAAATTTTAGTGAGATTGAAGCTGAAAAAAACATGTCTTCTGGAGGTCTAATGCGACAGTGCCTAAGGCTCGGTAAGTCAGCAGACAGTATGTATTAAATAATTACTTACAGATCAGTGAGCTACGGATGGATCAAACAGTGACACATGTAGGAAAGGACTTGTACTGACTGTGATGTGATAAAATACAAATCCTGTTTATTATTGATTTGATACAGTTATAAGGTTGATTCAGTTTAGGCACAAAAATAAGTTAAAATGACATGTCTGAAATTGTTCTTTCCTATGTATTTCAAGTTGTATATATTTGGGGGGGGAGTAAAAATATTAAATATAACTAAGTAAAGGGAGAAAAAAGAGAATTTTTTCCTTAAAACTGCTTTGCTGCCTGCATGTTGCACGTTTCTTTATCCAAGTCTCCATGGATTTGAAAGACTACTTATAGGCTATATAAGGTTAAAAGCATGGGATGCATGTGCAGACTCTGTAGACTTTAATATATTTTGCAATAGTCCGGCACCTCTCTTCACTATTTACTATATACTGTTACAATTGATTTAGGGAATTTAAAAATATATGAATAATTCAAACTATTCTATGCAAACCATATCACTTTATCCTTGTGATCATTAAATTTTGACTGTCATCTGGCATGATGCTGTTTTGCTAATGTTGTGTCCCACATACTTGTTTTTCCCTCAAATGATGAATAATTTTTGTACTCAGGTTTTATCCTGTTATTATTCATACCACTTACTAGGTCATTGATAATGATACTGCTCCTGGTATAAAACTTGTGGTTTATTCTCAAGGATCAATTTTCATCAAATTCTAAATTACCACCTACTATTTTTTTTCTATTCTAGCTGTACATAAGTACTTTCAGATTTTAAATGTTGATAAACAATCAATAACATATGAGAGCTTCAGTTCAAGGACTAATAATTTTCAAACTTTAGTATAATGAGGTAGCAGTTATATAAACCATTTAGTTCTTCAACTAAAGAATGAAGTGAATAAGTCACCATAATGCTTTCTTAGTACCGACAGAGTCTAATGTGAGAACTGTGTTGCACTTACTATTTGAACGTGGTTATTGACATATCAAACTAGATGTACAGACTGCTAATTGATGTTCTGAATATAACAATGAGAAGATATTCTAATTTGTAGCATTTTCATCACTTCTTTTTAGTTTGTTGTGTGGCTGTGAGAAACTGCTTAGAATGTCGGCAAAGGCAGAGAGAGAGGGTGAACAAGACGTCGTTAATCAGCAGTAAAACTCAAGACGCTCTTCAGGGTGTAACTGCGTCGGCAGCAACCAAGGTAACCCAGTCTTCGGTGGCCAACAGCAATGACAAGTCTGTACCACTTCTTTATGGGACCAGAAAACAATTTAACTGCCTTCTCAAATATTTGGCAAAAGCTTAGGTTTATGCTATTAACTGGTTTAAAGCAAAAGTACCTGAGGGGGTTTATTTGAAACAAGAAAACATTACTGCAGTAGTATGACTGGAGCAAATTTAAATAGCTTTTTCACTCTTGCTTGGTCTACTTCAAAGAGCAAGTCCCTTACCCGCATCTGTCATCTATACCTGCAGAGCTTTTTTTGATCTGTCAGGGCACTTGCAGTTTTGATGAAATCCTGCCATCACATCTTTGTTGGTGGAACATCCAAGTCCCAGTAATTTCAACAGATGCTTGCATGCATATTAGACGTCAGTATTTTCTATCTGATTTTAGGAATGAAACTTGTTTAATATTTACAGCTTAGTTTTTCCAGTTTCATTAATTCATTGTTCATCTTTTTTTTAACTTGTTTACAGCTTTAAGACTTTGGGAGTCCTGAAACTAAAATCTCAAAGAATTTAGCATAGTCTATCACTAAAATACAACACTTTGTATGACGTAAAGGATTTCTTTTTTTGCTACTATATTTTCATTACTAAATTCAGTGGGGTTTGTTATCTAAAAACTTTTTCAGATACCATTTACAAACTCGGCTCCTTTCACAATATTATTTCATTAAATCTCACAAGAACATTACATTTCTCCACCTTATCACATTCAGTGCAAAGCAAATCAGTATACGGAGACTCTTACGTGTTTAGACATCATTTGTATTACATTATCATTTTATAAAGGAAGCATACTACTCTATGCTTTTGTAATAATAGCAGTTACTCAAAGCAGTCTGTAATAATTCTCAGTAAAATGAACATAAACTGATGTTTTAAAATATTTTTGCTCATCACTTTTAGATTTAACACATGTAATAGAAATAATTTATTGTACTGCTATGAAACAACTGTAATCTGAAATAACCATTTGTGTGCAAATTATTATCTTAACTCTGGGAAGAGATAGAGTTGTTCTGAGGTACTGGGAAGATGTAAAATTTTTTATCTAAATTGTTAGTATTAGACAATAAATCAAAACATTGCTTTATTTTTAGAACCCTTGTCTGAGTATTATGTTGGAAGTATATTGGTAGTAAAAAAGTATCTAAGATTGATGCAATATCTAAAAAAGGTGTCAAATTAAGGTTCTAACAGAAATGCTTTGATATTTGGTGGGGGGGGGAAATCTCACTACTTTTTATTTTTAGACTCCCCTTGAAAATGTCCCTGGCAATCTTTCTCCTATAAAAGACCCTGATAGGCTTCTTCAGGATGTTGATATTAATCGTCTACGAGCAGTAGTTTTTCGTGATGTGGTGAGTAATATGTGCTGTAATTCATTCTTCTGCAAAATCATCACTTATATTTTGAAACAGATTTTGATCGTACCTGAATTAAAAATACCCTTCATGTGTTGCACTTTGTATATTATCTGCAAACCATCTGCTCGTGGCTTTGTAACTACCAGCCACTTTCTGCACTTTAAAATTATACTGCAAGCTATTTGAGATTAGTAGGTAACTGTGTTTAACAGTCAGACTTGATCTTATATCAGCCAAATAATCACAGCCAGAATAAATCAGTTATGACCTATGTTGATTAAAACTGTATTACCAAAGGTGTCAGCTATTTGTCCAACCAGGGTAGGAGGAAGAATTATTACATGTGTTACAGAACTGCAGCAAGCTGATTTATAAAGACAAGTTTTACTTCTGCTGAACATATATATATACACACATACTATACATCAATATATATAAAAATGTTTTTCAGATTTGTCTGCAACTGTTTTTAGCATAAAAAACATTTTATGTTTACTGCCCCTCAATGTGTTTGTTTTTGAAAGCAGTACAATAAGAAATATTATTATCTATACGCAAATAGATATGTTTAAACTTCCCCTACCTAAGTTCAAGTGGATTGAAGGCTGAAGTTAGAAAGAGCTTTAAAAAGAAGCAAGTAGAACTTGACACAAAAAAATTTGTCAGGATGACCTGATCATCTTGAAAGAGCAAGGTTGAATTTGGGTGGAGATCTTCTGTCACCTAGTCTTTTCTTAACTAGAGGAGAAGAGAATAAGGGAAATACTGTTTCTGGCATTTCTATGAAAGAATAAAGAGGATTTCTAGTTATTTTAAGAACTGCAAAGACATGCAGCTAAATTAAATAACACCCAGAAAACACGGAAAGCAAGCACTGGATTTGTAATAGAAAATCCATACTTCTGGAATTGAGACAATCTGAAGCCACTATAGGAGCAGATAGAGGCTGAAGTCTTAATTCTAACGTGTTGGGGTTTACACCATAATAATAATAATAATAAAAATAAAAAAAGACATTTCAGTTGAACTACAGCAACTTAAGCTCAATCAGGATGATATCTAAGATGGTAGTTGGCATAGAACAGTGGACTATGTAGGGTGGGAGGAAAAGATGACAACAAAGTGGTTGTGGTCCTGGCATTTACTTAAATCAGAGTCCTGGGAAACTAGGGCTGCTGCTGGCAGTCCTGCTGAAGAAGTCAGAATGTACAAGCTGGGATTTATTGCTGGAAGAAAAACAATGATCATATCCCTCCTGCTTTTACATGTTACCAGAAGCTGTTATGCCTGCTTATGCACCCAGGGTTAGCTGGAAAAGCTTCACCGAGCTCAGTTGTCCCTCTCAGCAGTAGCTCCCCTTACCTTCTCGTGGCAGGAGCTTCTGGAGTCTCGTCCTTGGGGCGGCCGAAGTCAGTCGCCCTTGCTGTCGGGAAGCCTTGAACGCACTCTCAGAGCAGAGTCAGGCCTCTCTTCTGAAAAGCCTTTTGACTCCACAGTCCCAGAGATGTGTGTAGTTGCCAAATTACCTGTAGAATTCAGTACTTAATACATGCTGTGTGCATAGTACTTCACTGAAAATCCATTAAGTCTTCGGCATAATCCATTTGCTACTGTGCTAACAGGTACAACGTTTCAGGAAGGTATTTTTATTAAGCCGTGTGATGATTGTGTGAAAATTGTATGGAAATGTCTGATATGATGCATCTGTTGCCTTTTCTCCAACACAGGACGACAGCAAACAGGCTCAGTTCTTAGCTTTGGCGGTAGTCTACTTTATTTCCGTTCTGATGGTCTCCAAATACCGCGATATACTAGAACCACAACGAGAAACTGCACGGTCTGGGAGCCAGGCAGGTAGAAATATCAGACAAGAAATAAATTCACCAACAAGTACAGGTACATTTGTTTTCTTCAAATGTTATGTGATTTTTGGTTTTAGAACTGCAATTATTTTAATACAAAGTATTTTTAGTGAGTAGCTTAAGCTCCTAATAGGAAATTACTTGCTACTTTCTTCCTGTATAATCATTCGGTTCTTTAACATACATTGGCAGATTTCAGTTATTCTGTATATTTGCTTATAGGGTATAACTAATTTTCATTTGCATATTGCTTTTTTATGCTTTTTTTTTCTTTAATTTGAAAATAATTAAAAAGAAACAGGGTGCCTGATGGAGTTAAGGCTGTAAAGTACAAGATAGTTGATCGGCACAACTTCCTGAATCTGTTATTTGTTAGGAAGAACAGATATCTTTAACTCTCTACCATGAAATGCATAAACAGCAAGCAGAGCTGTTTGCCCATGTGAACTCCTTTTGTTTGAGTGAGGAGGGTTGTGAAGGGTAGTGGTGGAGGACTGAGTACTCTCTTGGAGTCCCGCTGCGTTGGTGCCTGCATTTAAAAGCCTATGGAAACAATATCATAAAAAGGAAACATTTCTATTGCCTTCTTTGACTGAACTGTTTGTGATTTTTATTAGTAGTAGTGGGTTTTACTAGCATGTGTTCTTCAGCCTGAGAGGGAGGGAGTCTGTTAGCTGTCAAAACCCTTCAGAAATTAGGGATCCAAGCTTTACCCCGCTTTGTTTCAAGTATTTTACACTGTCAGTTCGGTGGGTTTTTTCAAAAACTGATTATGACTGTACCTTCTGTGTTAAAAGAGCTGAAAACAGTAACTGAATTTGTCCATGAAGCTCTTTATGTATGTTTTTCTGCTTGTATTGATTTTTAATTACATTTTTCATTTATAGAGTTGCTAATTTTCATTCTTCATGGAATTTGTCTTCGGATTTGTGTCATATTTACATTTAGTCATTATTTTCTGATTCATCATGATTTTTTAATTTACTACTTACACATATTTTTTAAAGTCCATGTGCTTGTAGGCTTTCCATTTTAAATGTACTACATGAACGTAGTCAGTTATGAGAAATCATGATTTTTTTTGTGCCTTCCTGGTTCTATGTTATGGTTCTGCACTAAGAAACTGCTGGTTTCCGTGAACTACTTCATCCATGATTGTCTTGCCTGTGTACGTGTATATGTATATATCTATCCGTGTCTCTTTTTCCCCATGAATGTTGCTCTTGGAGTGCCCAAATAATAGGTATGCTGTTTCCTATCTCTTGATACAGAAGTTATCTTCTTCCTTTAGCAATGCATTTTTTTGTGGATAATACCATATTTGCATGTTTCAATGAGATAGGATATCTGTCATGGATCCACAGTGGACCAGGCCACACATGAATACTAGCTGGCTCACATTTGATTCCATGATTTTCTCCACAGTTGTGGTCATACCATCTATCCCTCACCCAAGTTTGAACCATGGATTCCTTGCCAAGTTAATTCCTGAGCAGAGCTTTGCCCACTCATTTTACAAAGGTAATATTAACATCATCTCCTAACCTGTTTGGGTGTTCTTATTTAATGTAATGTAATTCAAGAACTAACTGTGATGTAATTGTTGATAAATAAGTATACGCCTCAGGTTACATGGAGATCAGACCTGACGATACCTTTAAAACTTCCTGCCTACATTTCTCTAGGAAATCTCTTTCCCACTTTTACTACCATTTATTAACTTCACTTACTATGAAGTAAAATAAAATTAAAAAAAGAAAAAAGCAGTCAGGAGGAGGGAATGGATATAGAAAATTTTAAATGCTTTTGGTTTGTGGTTATTCTGCTACAATATTAGCTCCATAAAAGTAAAATCAGACCTATTTTAAAAATATTGCATACCAGATAAAGTATGTAGTACTTTTGTAGTATTCCCTTTCCCCATACCTTTTCCTGTTCTTTTGCCTTCCTTTCTTGCTTTTTTTCTTGCCCTCTTGATGGTATGTAAACCTCTGATATTGTATGTATTGTGAATTATTTTATGCCTGTTAGTTAATGTGCTGTGCTGTGCTTTTCTTGAAGGAAACTGCTTTTGTGACCACAGCAACTATTATATGTTTTGGGCCTGATCTGTTTTGTTTGTTTGTTTGTTTGTTTGAATAGATACTATATAATGTAGGGAATGTTTTTCAGATGTCATTACTTGAAAAGGAGAGGGTTACCTGAATGTAACTTAAGCTCAGTTTGCATGTACATTTCCCCATTTATTTGCATGCACTGTGCTGCAAATACAGAAATGTAAAATATGTTGAAAAATGTAATCTGATTAAAAAGTTCTTGGTATCATTTTGAAAAATTTCCATGGGTAAAAAGATTGCATTGTAAAAAGCCTAAGAGTTTTAAAATTGCATCCTGTTTAGAAAGAACAGAAATGGTTAACTTCCTACTTCAGTAATAATGCAACTTATGTTTATCATATGCTGTTCTGGGAGCATGTTGTTAAAATATTCATTACATCAACTTAAACTATCACTATGTTAATCTGGCATTTCTTAAACTTTGGTGTGTGCATGTAAGTATATTATAAATTGTTTTAAATCCTAACAACTAGTAAGGGTTTGTGATTTTGATTAATAAGACTACTGTCTGCCATACAAAGAAAAAAATACATTTTTGGACATTCAGTTTGCTCATGTAATATTCTTTGTTGTGACATAGTTGCATTTGTATGATTTAATCCATCATTGATAAAAAAAGGAATCATTTGCTCTTAGTTCAGAAGAGTACTACAGCACTATATGGTACTACAGAACAAACCCTAAAACTTCATTAAATGTGGCTTTCTCTTTTTTTTTCTTTCTTCCATTTATAGCATGTTTCTGTGTATCAGGCATAGGATATTTTTTTTTAGCCACCTTTGCTTGAAAACTGGGACTGGTTAGACTGCCTTAAAACACAGTTATTGAAAGACATTTTGATTTTTATTAAATTTAATACAGTAAAAATAAATTATGCAACATAAATGAGATTATATTGCTATTTGTACAAAGCTTGACATTTTATATAATGGGTGTCAAAAAGAGGGGAAAAACAAACAGTTTTTTCTTCTTATCCACATATAGTACATGAATAAAATGTGTAACAAAAGCAGAAAACGGTTTAAGAAGAAATAGAGGCAGCCTTACAAACTCACCAAAATATTTCAGATAAAGCATTTTTTAAGAATTGTGTCTTCTGTACTATTGTCTATAGTACTTGTTTTACCTTGAGCTCAAGTAAAATATAGTTTTGTTTTTAAAATAGTTCAATAGAGCGATAGTGGAAGTGTGAGCAGGATACAAAAGAAAAGTGTTTTGGCTTTAGAAACAAGTTATTCAATAAAGGAAATGTTATCTGTAGCCAGTTATTTTATTTGTCATCATGTCCTTCAAGGTTTTAACTCTGAGGTCTCAGCCTCTTACACCTAACTGCTTTACCCGTTAGAGAAGAAAAATGTTTCTGCTTTTTATATTCAGAACCCAGTCCCCCAGTTTTGAACACCATTAGCAGGAAGTGAAATGGAAAAAAATTGCCAACACTGTCAGAAAAGGCTAAAAGTCAAAACCTATTTTGTCATTTCAAGAATCTTTCGTTCCAGTGGCTAAGCCAATTGGTTTCCTTTTAGTGATCTGACATGCTTTCAGATGTTGACAGCAAGCATGTAATATTTGAATATTATTTTAAATTTTAAGGTATTTTAATATATTATAGAGTGGTTTAATGCAGCATTTAAAAGTAAATACGTATTTTTAAAGCAAAATCCTATTTATTAAAAAATGGATAAAAATTCAGTTGTTACAGGGAAGTAAAGTCTCTATATTTTATTCATTCCACGTGACACTAAACGGATGTAAAGGATTCATTCTCTGTCAGTCCAATTCAATACAGCAAATTGTATCATTATTGTTAGAACCTTGGAACAGATCTCTATGAATAAATGGAGAGGAATTGGCTGCTTAAAAAAGATCCCTTTTTAGCCAATGGAATCTAACTATCTGACCAGAAACTTGTCAGGGGAAGGGTAAGATAGAAGTAGGTATATTACTGGTATTCAAGAAAGATACTGATTTTGTTCTTAGTGATGCTTCTTTTTTCTTTCTTTACATGGGGCAGTATCTTTAGTTAAAATATGTTTAAGGCTGTGTGAAACCCTACTTGTCTCAGGCACGTTACAGTATGTGATTCGGGTGTGCTTCTTATGAGCAACTACAGTTGGTGTCAAGCGCAGATTACAAAAATTTTAAACATCATTATAATTGATATGAAGCTTGTTGGTTCTCTTCCTATAAAATGTTGACCTTTGCCTAGTATATTGATGATATCATGTGTGAATAAAACGTAGTACTGAAATAAAAGACTTTAAAATAGGCTTTGCAGGGAAATATATTCTACCTTTACTTAGAAATGTTTGTAGGTGGTAATATAAGGATTTAATGTTTCTTTTACTGTTAATCAAATATTGTTCTCAAGCTATATGTTATCCTATGGTTCTTAAAGGAGAAAGGACATACCTGGGAAGGAATAAAAAACAGTGGTGTCCATGACTACCATTAAACAATAAAAATGTTTATTTATTTATCGTGTTCTATACTTCTGTATTTATTTTCATTTCTAAGCTGATCCATGGGGAGGAGAAGCATTTGTCTTTAGCTGTAGATTTACTCCTTGTCATCAGTTTGTTGCAAGCGTTTCTCCTACTAGTTTCTGATAACTTTAAAGGGTCTGCAGTACTTCTGAAATAGTCTGTGCTTAGTCAGACAAAGCAGAACTTGCAAAATGAAAAGAAAGCTCCTTCTCTTTTCAGTTTAGGTCATATATAATGTCACTCTTTGGAGTAATTTATTATCACAGTCTCAAGGAAAATAACAGATCAGAACTATTCTCTTGCATCTGAAGGATGTCTGAGGAAAAACAGTCCTACAAAAGTAAATGTTGCCAGACTTGCTTCTTTCTGTTCACAATACCAAAGAATTAGAATGAGTTAGACTTCTGCGATGTCAAATGGCTCAGTTTCTCTGCATTTGTGAATATTTCAAAATGGAGACTTTAAACCAGGAATTATTTAAATGCAAGAGCCTGTCAAGTGATCTAAAAAGTTGCCTGGCCTTACAGACCTTTTGGTTCATCGGCTTTCTTCAACTGTCTGTGATGAAGATAAGTTCTTCAACATAATTAAAATATTGAGGTGTAGTAAAGATGGGAATAGCATTCACAATGTCTTTTCCAGAAGGGGAGAGTTGTTTTCACCTGACTAGTCGAAGATGATAGAAACATTCTTTATCATTCTCACTGTCTCTGTGACTGGGGATATTCCAGTAAGACCAAAAGCTCTGTACTACATTTTCAGGTTTTATCTCAAAATCATCAGTCATATGTGAGTTGTACTTTCTGGAAAATATCAGTAGTGAATCAGTGTCTGAGCTAGTCATCCTAGTCTCCCTTTAAAACAGGTGGAGAGAAGTTAGGGCACATTTAGGGTACAATTCATCTGATCTGCTTTAGAGATCTCCTTAAAAGTGAGATACGTTGGGCACTAGAAATCCCTATCTTTTTCCATTCACTATAGATATCATTGTACACCTCTGCCTTGGCCAGATTAATCTGGCTCCTTTGACAAGGTTTAACCGAACTCCAGACACAAAACTTGCTTTATGACAAAAGCTGGCATGAAATTCTTTAAGGCACTTAATCCAGTTGGATGACATTATGTGCCTCGGTAATATCCCCATCCCATAGATAGCTATAATTTGTTACATATATGTTCATAGATACATATTCTTCTTCATGAGTACTACATGTATATGGTTTGAAAGTAGGAACTATATATCCATCTAAACAATTACATAAAGTCTTCAACCTAATGGTTGGCAGGCGTGTTCCCTTTGTACCTGGCATCTAATAAATCTGAGCAATGCATATCATTGTCCCTCCACAGCCCCTTATTTCTTCTCTACTTAACGTTGTGCGATGCAACTTTCTCCATTGTATTTTTGAATACTGATTTGTTTTGTTGTATGGTTGAGGGGATTTTCAGGTTTGTTCTTCTTTGTCTTACAAGTATTCCAGTTTCCCTTTGTGCCTGCTGAGTGCTTGAGATCCTCAAAGGAGACTGTTCCCTGCAGCCTGATGTACTAGCGAACTCCTTTATAAAAATCTCTGGCTTTCATCTTTAGCAACATCTTCCACAAAGATCTGGTGTGAGAAATCCGAGCTGTGTTGTATTTAGTAGGGAAGCAGTGCTAAAGCTTAATCTCTACTCCTGGTGATGGGGGATGATTTTGAGTCCTCTGAAAAGCTTGCTTTCAAATTCAGAAGGATGAAGATAGTCCCAGTAAGCAAAGCTACTTCCCATGGAAGGTAGACAAGCTGCTTCTCTTTTATTTTGCAAGCAAATACATGAAATGAATCTTAACGTCAGAGGAGGTTCAGGTCTTCGTAGGAGGGTTATCAAGAGCCTTGCAAGGCTTCTGACTTACTGGCACATTCTGAAAGTGCATCTGAGCAGTGGAACTTGCCCATTCCCACAGCCATTTTAAGATAAAATCGTGTCAGTCAAGACATCATTAGTGGTCTTTACTTTCCATCAGTAAGAACTACCCTTGTGAACTGAGCATAAAACACTGACATTTGTATATCAGGAATGGCAGCAATTGGAATAGCTTAGGAAATAATGTTTTGTTTTCAGTTGATTTCTCTGGTAAGATAGGGATGTTTTCCCAAAATTGGTATGAACATATCTCTCTTACGTCTGGAAGGTGTGGAAGTTGAGACTGAAAAATTGAGAGTAGCCCTTTCTCTTACCAGGTAGAGGGCAATGGATACATATTTTGAGAGCAGAAATATCTTGTCATTGGAATAAGGCACAGGAGAAATAGAGGAGCACAGTATCTTCCGTTAATAGCAGCTAATCAGCCTTATCACGTAAAACCAAGTAACCTCTTCAAATTACAGCTATGAACTTGAAATAGTTTTAGCTATGGTGGTCAGGATCACTTAAGATGAGTTTTCTCAATTCTGGTCATTATTGAAGCTATCCTTGCTTACCCTTAAGGTTTATTGGACTACTGTTTCTTTCAACAGTGCTTCCACAGCTCTATCAGTGGAAAAGTGTGAATAATCTTTTTTTACACTTCAGCTGGCAGCCTGTTAATTACTGAGAACACAACTAATGTTAACCAAAGAATGGAAGGATATTTTCAGTTAAAAATTGATGTTTCCACTTAGCATTATTCAGGAGTCTTTCAAAAATGAAAGCACCGCAACAGTGCAATTTACCTTAGAACGTATTGTGTGAAGAAAATCAGTATGTAGCTTATCACAACATTTTATCAAAAATTGATTGGCTTTTAAACTCCCTTGATATCACTGTCTGTATTTTTCCCAAAGCACTGTAAATGAACAGATTTCTTAAAAGTATGTGCTGTGGATGGACTGGCAGCCATTGATTTTTTTTTTTTTTTTTTCCTTGACAGATTGAACTATATTAAAAAGTTGCAGAAACAGCTTTTTCTCTGAAGACAAGTAAAGCATCAAGTTTTTCTGATCTCATAGGTATACAGTACTCAGGGTACTGTACATTGCTACACTGTTGTTTGTATTCCTAATATAATAGCGTAGAGATTTCCAGTCTATTTTTAAACTAAATATATTGCATAAGGGTAGCAGTCTAACTATGCAAAGTGGACTAATTTCCACTGCCTGTCAAAATATCCTTTGCCTCCACAAAGTCCTGACAAAATTCATGGCTCCATCTTCCTCAAAATCTAGTTGTACATATGTTTTCAAGAAACTGAGGGAAATGTTATAAGGGACATGGATGATAATCATGAGAATCATAAAATTCAAATTCTGCTGAATTTCTGCCTTCTGCTCAAATTATCATACTACTTTCCTGATGAAATACATACTGCTTATTCCAACTGCTTCTGAGAGGACATGCATTTGAAGATCATGAGATAGTAATAAATACATCTTGATCTAATATTTATTGCCCTTCACCAACTACTTAAGGCATCAGAAGTGAGGTTTGCACATGTATTTCATTATTAATTGATCAGTCATTATGTACACACGAAGCAGTTGTAATAGGGATTTTTTTTTTAAGTGACATCAATACTTATTTTCATTTGTACAAATTACAGATGTTTTAAAAGTGTTTGATTTTTCAAAGCAGTGCTTCATATAAAAAAATTTTAGTATAAGTTTCATCATATGTATGGAACATACTCTGTGCTTCACTGTTAACTTCTGTTGCTGGATGCTGTAACCTAGGTGACAGAATTTTTTTATTTCTTTTGCAAGAAATGTCTAATCACAAAAACATCAGCTTTCTCAGCATGTGTCAGAAATACAGATATTATCATAGATAACTGCCAACTAATATATTTTTTCATTATGTGTTCTTGAGTTTACACAAGACGAAAGTAAAAAAGATAAATAAAGAAATAAAACTGACAAAAACTAGGGAAATTCACCTAGAAAAAATACATATTACCATATTGTTCCTAATTTGTATTTGTTTTTTGTTTCAGATGTAAACAGCTGGTTTTACACTCTAAAGTTGACATGTCTTTAATAAAACTTTTCATTTTCTTACATTTATTTTAAGTCTTTTTTAGTTAATGCCTTGGTAAGGCATTGTTTTAGGACGGCTGGCATTTTGTTTGGCAACCAGGTAATCAGAGTGATGTCCAGATGTCTTATCTGTCAAGCACTGAGTGAAAGAGGTTTGATTAGTAAGGTAGAATTTAAGGCATTGTCTAAACAGAGCAAGAGTTACGTCTGTCGTAGGTGGCTCTTTTAATACTCCTTCTTTGGTCAAGGTAGAAGGAGCTGCCTTGCATCCCTGCCTGAGTCCAGGAGTGACTGTGGGGAGAGAAACAACTGATAAGACTTTTGAGGAATTTGAGCAAACAGAAGCAGTTTCCAGTGAGCAAAAAGAGAAGACGTGCACTTACAGGTGTCCGGCTGTGGAAAAGGGCCGATGGTGCCTTTGTCCTCTTCAATCACTTCCCAACCTTGATTTCCCCACCCTAAGTCTTTCCTGCTCCGTTTCGGAGCCTCTCTTTTTTTCCTCCTGATCCAGACCTACATCCTTTCCCCTGACAAACCCGCTCTGGTGCTGCATTTATCAAACGTTTTCCTAGATGAAAGCCTGATAGTGCAAGAATTGCAAATAGTAACCCTAAGCCAGGCTCTTTTTCCTCACTTTTTTATAATTCAATTAATAAGGAAACTTGTTTAAAAAATTTTTAGAACAACAAACGAGTTCTGCAAAATAAAAGTTGGTGTTGCTCAGATAGCCTTGCCTCAGAAATAACAGAATGCCATGAACTCCATTAGTGGGGCACAACTAAATTTGCCTATTAATTCATAGTTATTACGTGACGAGTAATACCGGGCAGGCTGCCAAAATGAGTACACGTTACATGGTTGGGCCATGATCCCCATCACTATACAGGGAATTTTTACTCTGGTCTCTTTATAACTTTCACACAGAAATAGAAATATCAACAGGAGAAAAGGTCCTGAGCAAATACAGAGCAGCTTGGCATCCTAATGTTTCTTTTAGGGTGATTCTTCTCCCCGTTGTGCCGCAGCCTCTGAGGACATTTCTACTCCAACTCCGTTCTTGGTTACTCCTTTCAATGTACTTTTAAGTCAGACCCTTATTACTCTGATTCTGTCCCTATACTTCGTTTCTCATCTCTGTTTAACTGTGCTGCTTCTCATATATGAAAACCAGTAGATTGATGTTGCTAGGATGAATTTTTTTCACTCTCTCTTTATAGCCCAGAGCTCAGGAATTGATGAGTTGACTCTGTCACCTATGGAGGAGGCTATAATATCGCTGCCTAGGTGGATTGAAAGCATTCTCAGCTTGCAGTAACCTGGCCCTGAAAGTTTGTAGAATACTACAAAGGGGCATGTAAAAGGCAGCTGATAAGGTTATTATCAATGCCTTAAGATAGCCACACAGAAAACAACTCATAGATTTTCCAGCACACATGCAGACTGAAAGGTGGCAGCAACTCCTATATTAAGATCGCCCCAACCCTTCCATTGCCAAATGTTGCTATATTGTTTGCAGCAGAAATTTGACAATTATTTGAGATAGAATGACTTTCAAATAAATTTTCAGCCATATTGTAAGCAGTTAAAAAGAATAATTTTCATACTTTTTTACTTTTGAAAATTTTTTAGCTTATTTTTATCTAGTAGGGAGGTTTAATGAGATGAAAAGGAAAAAAGACCACAGGAACACACACACAATTTTTCCATTTCTTTAAAGTAAATAAAGATTAAAAGCAGAGTATTTTGTGTTGTCATTTTTTATCACAGCAAAATTGTATATATTTACCACAGATATGAAATGTCTCATTATTAAGTTAATAAACATGGAGGAGGGGGGTATTTTTTAGGCATATGGAAGCAGTGCAAGAGCTATTTAGGTAACTCAGTAGGTTAAAACAATTACAATACACTTCATAAATCACAAGCAAACAAGATATTTTAGGGAAGGAGCGTGACGGATGAGGTCACCAGATATACAATATGTCATTTAGTTAACTTAAGCCCATATTTTTCCCATAATGTAGTAGATGAACTCATTAGTTACAATGAAAAACAGTAAGGAGGAGGCATCTGGCTTCCAACTGCCAATTTCTGACAGGGTTAAGATCGCTAGATCTAGTAATGTTTCTGCTTTGTCTACTGACATGGCCTTGTGCTGCAGAAAACTGATGAGGTTTGCTGAAAATTTACAGGCTTACTGTCACAATGTTATAACATGGACAGATGCAATCAGTTATATTTTTGCTTCTGTTCATGTTTATCATTTTGCTAAGTTGCTTTGAGTATTTAGGATTTTTATAAAAGCATACGCATGACCTGTTTAAGATTTTTCTAAATAACTTTATGAAGCAGAATTCTTCATTCCTGAATTCTAAAGGCAACAGAAGTGCTATGACACAGAATAAATGAACATAGAATAAAACTTGTGGATATGCAGTGTTGTAACTAAAATTGGTTGGGTTTTGTGACCCATGCTAAGGAGTTTATAATTTGCCTAAAATAATAATGCTGATCCAGAAGGTCTTATAATACATCTTTTCAGACGTATTTATTTGAATTTCACAAATACTAATTTGCTAGTAGTCCTATTTGAGAGGCAGTTTTTAAGCAGCATTATCTGATCTGAGTTTATTTTCCTTTGCTTTACAAAAAGTAAATCAGACCTTTTAAACCCTTACTCATTTAGCTTGCTTGATGTTTTAAAAATGAGAGTTAATGCATTGGATTTACGTAGTTTTTAGAGATAGTTATTCATAGTGCTAAATCAGACTAAGCTTAACTGACTTGGTGCAGCGTATTCATATTAGGTACTGGAGGAACAGTAAGAAAAGTAAAGATATAAGTCTGGTTTCTGTGAAAATCAAGTAGCCATGCACTTACCTGTATGTAGAATAACTTCTCTTGATACTTTTTTCCTAAATAATTTTAATTAGTGTTATGTATTGTATAGTATGTCATACCTTAATTCTATATCCACAAATTTAATTTTGCATCCATTTTTAGCTTCAAATGGTGCAATCCTCTAGGCATTTTATTCTCCTTTGGGAACAAAGGATTACAAGGCACCTGCTGAGTAATTAAGTGCAGTCCTATGTATAGCATCTCAAAATTAGTTCTGTTTTTTGAACTTGCTACTCTGACTATAAAGGTATTTCAGAATCTTAATTCCATATTGATGGCTGTCACTTCCCAAACTAAATTTATTCCTGGTGAGCTTGCACTGTTTTTCTCATGCCAACTCTTCCATTTAGCTTAAATCCTTTTGGGGAGTTTGCATCCTGAAAATACATGTATGATAGCTGCTGTATACCCTCTCAGTATTAGTTTGGCCAGACTATGGCAGCCAAACTGTTCTTCTGCAACAGTAGATCACTGTGGATCTCCATAGTGGCACTTCCATCTTTCTCAAACATAACAGCATACACAGTATTCTCTAATGAACCCTGTCAAAGCTCTCTCTAATGCCATTAATACTTATTTTTTGCAGGAACTACTTCTTCAGAAAAGTTGGAAATCACATTTGATTTTTCCATGGCAGTGTTGTATTGGTAACTGAATAGTTACCCAGTGAGTGACGTATCCAGGTCCTTCTCTTCAGTCATTTCCAGTTGATGAATTCCAGTTATAATGGGAATCTCCATGTTAGTCAGTGGATGCATAGCTTTTCACTATTAAGTGTAATTTGCAGTTCTGTCATAATGCCTTCTTACAATCATCCTTCTGTGGCCATCAATTGTACCTTGTAACTTTGTCATCAGCAAATTTCACCAGAATGCTTTTACTTTTTCACCTGAAATCTTTATTAAAATTTAAACTAGATAACTCCGGTGGTAGTTTATCTCGGTCTGATGTTTTAACTTTTAAAACTATTTGATGGCTCCTTCTTAGCCAGTTTCTTTTCCCACATTCTCTTAATGTCCAGGTTCTCCTGACTAAATTACTATCTGTTGTGACAACCCCAGCTTTACTGAATTTTACTACATTGGCCCTTATTTTCTTTGAGGAATAGATATTTAAAAAGCTCTTTTAGCAAAGCCATTTTGTAATTGTTCTTGTTCCATTCCATTACTATTCTTTTCTCCGAAATACATCCTGAAATCTTGCTTACTCTTGAAGGCTTGTAGTTGTCCCGATCATCTTTTGCCCTTTCTTAAAAAGAGAAACCACGTGTGGTTTTCTCCAGTCATATGTTGCTATCTCCGCTTACCTGTTTGGCAAAAGTACTTGCTACTAGACCAGTAATTTCATAGGCTGTTTCGTTCAAAATTGGCTTGGAGTCAGTTCATTCCCATGATTTTAATACATTAAAATCTTTCTTCTGGTTTAGTTAGGGTATTTGAATTTCCACAACTGCATTTCTACTAGCTTTCCTGTCTTTGGTTTTCCGTTCGGCGTTGTTCACCTTAACGAAAATGGAGGTTAGGTGTGCTAAAACTTCACTGTGTAGTGGACCATCTTCTTTTTTCAGTGCCCTTTTTTCATTTACATAATAGTGGATCCTTATGCTATTTTACTTACCATACATTACAAGGGCAACTATATGCTTGACTGGCAGTCCGGTCCTACTCTTCCCTTCAGTTGAAAAGTGTTGTCTTTGTATGGATGGAGTTTAAAGAGACAAACAAGCAGAAAATTCATTAGGATCATTCTGCGGATCAGATGTCCTTCTGTGCCGAATATAGGCAGTACTAAGTAGATGCGGGTTTTCTTACTTCCTGACCCAGCAGATGCGAAGTGCATTTTATGCAGCTCATAAATCCAGTTTCTACTTCCTGCTTCACAAAGCAGGGCTCATATCTATTTGATAAGATGTGTTCAAGGCACTTAGAAGAAAGAGAAAAAGGAAGTGGCTTAGCATTTATGGCTGTTAAAAGAAGAAAACAATGCTCCTTATAATGGGTTATTCTGCTTTATATTTTTAAAAGCTTCTTCTGTTCTGTCTATACCTGTTTGTTAATACTTGTACACATGGAGAGGTTTACACTACCATTAGTTCAAACACATGAATAATCTCACATAGAATTTTTTTATGTGCACATGCATACACACACGCTTATGCCCATGTGGTAAATATGTAGATGTTTTACACCTGACTGTATTAAACAATTGGTAATAAGTTATGTGATTGTTATTAAAGTTACATTGCTGAAGCAGATTTTGTCTGGAATAGTCAGAAGGGCTGAGCTTCACCTAAGTATGTTGTAAAATATTTCCCATAATATCTGAACTGCTATATCAGAACCATCAAAACCCCCACCCCAGACCTGTTCCTATTTCATATGTAGGCCAGCTAAATTTTATAATCAAGACAAATGATCCAATGAAAATAAATTGAAAAATCCGTTTGAGTGCAAGCTTTTTGTCACTAAAAATAGCCACAGTCTGTTGCTCTAAAAAAATGTAACCAAAAAGATGAATATGGAATTTATTCACAACTCTACCAAACTTTCCACTAAGCATAGCAAATTACTCATATTTAATGAAGTTGTTTGTCTGTTTCACTGAGGTAATTAATAGAGGTACGCTTTTCTCGCTTACAAGATGTTGTACAGCCCGTTTCAATCTGGAAATGTTCCAAACTTGACAGATTTCACTTGCTCGTCTCCATAAAGCTGTGTTTATTTTGTTCTTAATGTTTGCTTGAAAGAATTACAGAATTTTACCTTTCATGGGGAAGGGGGAGTTATCTAAAGAATCAACAATAACACTTCTTTTTTTAATTCGTATAAATAAATTTGTATTTGATGTAATGATATGTGTGTGAAAATGTGTATAATACACATTTCAAACAAAAGACAAAGCGAACAGAAGGTCTAGTAGTTTTCTTCTGAATGCAAGTTTAATATTTGCTGACACTATTAAAAAGACTAAATTTTATAGTAATCCTAAAGCATAAGTGATTGCATTTTTCTCTTCCAGTAGTCTCAGAGATCATACGGATACGCAGTCGATAGGTTATAATTTTTAATGTTGTTTTTTCTGGCAGTATTTGGCTATTTGATTACTGTTTGAGTAGTGGGCTGTAATTTCTAAATGTCACTGAGCTTTCATAATGCAACTTTGGGCTCCCTCTTCCAAGCCTTTATATATGCCAAACAGCTGTTGAAAGCAAAATGTTGTGTATGTAAAATGAGTTTTCAAGGTTTAAACTACTAAGATTTGAGGGCTTTCTAACACATTTCTGTCTCATAAAACCTTATGATCATATTTTTAGGAAAAATAATCAAACTAAGTTATAAATATTGTTCATAATCTATATTTCACTGCAGAGACACCAACTGTATTTCCAGAAAACATCAAAGATAAAGAAACACCAACACCAGTTGAAGATATTCAGCTGGAAAGCTCTATTCCTCATACAGATTCTGGAATTGGAGATGAACAGATGCCCAATATTTTGAATGGGACAGACTTGGAGACCAGCACGGGCCCTGATGCGATGAGTGAGCTGTTGTCTACTTTGTCTTCGGAAGTGAAGAAATCTCAGGAGAGCTTAACGGAAAGCCCCAGTGAAATCCTGAAACCTGCATCATCAATATCCAGTATCAGCCAAAGTAAAGGCATCAATGTCAAGGAAATACTGAAAAGTCTTGTGGCAGCCCCCGTTGAAATTGCAGAATGTGGTCCGGATCCGATCCCTTACCCAGATCCTGCGCTGAAGAGAGAAGCTCAGGCTATTCTTCCCATGCAGTTTCACTCATTTGACAGGTATATGGCTGGATTCATTATTTTATATTGATGTAATTCAGAAGTTTGAAGGATTTTTTTTTTTTAACGTGGTTATTCTTCTATTGGTTTGTATTAGACTATGTTAAAAAACAGCTGCATTACTTCTCCTTTTCTGTGTTACCAAAACGGACCGTATAGTATAGATAAAAGTAATTCACCTTGTTTTTCTCTGTCAGCAGTGAATAAAACTGTACGAGGTACTTGGAAAAGAAGCCTGTTTTAAAGAAATATTTTTGCAATAAAATCTTTTTTTCCTTTAAAACAGCATTTCAGTGAGGAGGAGGGGTAATATCTGCTGATATAGAACAGACTGTGCAGAAATTCAGTTGAATATTCTTTCAAAGGCTTAAATCTTAATTGGATCCATCATTGCACTGTTTTCTAGTACTGAAATGCCTCAACCATGGCAAATTGTTTGCATGGCCATGGTGGAAACCAGTTTCCTTTTAGGTCTTTAAACAGCAAATATGCTCAAAAGTTAGGGTTTAAAAATAAACTGCTGAACATTTCCACAGAGAGTGCTTTGTTTCTCTTTTTAGGTTGTAGTTTCCCAGCTTCTAGTCAATATACTTTTCTTTAAATGCCCAGTTCATCTCAGTTATCCTGAATGTAGAAATTGTGATAAGATGTGCAAATGACAACATCCTTCCACAAGAAGGGGAACTTGATCCATTGTGGGTTCAGTCTTAACCTGGGCAAGGAGCTCTTACAGGTGTTGATGTGGTTACGTTTTCCAGTATGACAAGATCCCTACAGTTTCTTCATAAAAATGTTTTTAAAAAGTAAAAAATGGAATCAAGACTTAACTTAAAGATATGTTAAAACATGTCTTAAAATTTTAAGCAAATTTGTGGAAATATATTAGCTTATCATGCAGGTACATAAATTAAAATTCTGAAGGAAATAAAAGTAAAACAGAGGCTATGTTGTGATTTATGAGAAAAATCCATCTGCATTTACAGAAAACCTGCAAAAATGTCTTCATTAAAGTCTTAAGAAAAACAATATGTAATCAATGTTCTCAGTGTAATGTAAACAGTAAAGTGCAAGAAGATACATGAGAATTTTAGAATAAAAGTGAAGAAGCACTTTTTCGTTATGAATTCCATAGACAAGCTGATGCCTTTTTGTCTGTGTGTGTATATATAAGTACTGAGGCTGCTTTTCTGAAATAATTAAATAAACAATCAGATAGCATCTGTTGTAATAAAGAAGATTGGATCAAGATAGGAAAAGTGAAATGTGTTTTAGAAGCAATGAATATATCCCTTTCTAATAATATTTTAGGTCTTAAGGCCATTCCAGAGAAAACTCACTTAGCAACTATTTCATTAAAAGGGTTTTGTTTGTTTGTTTACCAGTCTGCATGTTTTGATTTCAGAGTGTTTTCAATGTGAAGTGAAAAATATTTTTTTTTTTCTATACGGTTAGGAATTTTTCCTTATTCTCTGAGGAACCATGATACTCCAGAGTGCTTTTTTGTACATCAAGCAGTACAAAAATTTGTGCTGTGTGTAGATTTAACGGCATCTAACTGTAACCACCAAAAGGTTACTTTAGTTGAACCTTTTCAGCTAAATCTCTCCCTGGGTCAGTTAAGAAAAATACTTGATTCAGAGGGTTGTTGTTAATTCACAAAATGCTACACACCTAAATTAAAATGGAGTGTATCACCTCATGAGATGTCTTTGTCATCGTTAGAGGGAACTTAACATCGATATGATTGAAGAGATGAGTTTCAGTCTACATTTCTAAATTATAGCTTTATAAGAAAGTATTAAAAACTCTAAAGGGCTGCAGTAGGTTGGCCATAACCTGTATTTAGTGTGAGCACCTCCATCAGATTCTTCTTGCGACAATGTGACTGCTTGTACATTTTGAACATCATTATTGGTAGTTGCTAATACAGAATTATGGAATTATTTGGGAGGTGTTTCACATTTAGATTTTGACAGGCATTTCATACTTAACAAGTTTGCTTAGGAGCAAGAGGGTTTAGCGGTTTGGATTTTCCCTATCCTGTTTACCCTACTGACCAAGTTGTGATTCCGTGATTTCCCGTACAAAGTGTACAGCTGTGTTTGTATCTTGGTAGCCTATGTTGTACCATGTCAGCCCTTGGTATTGTTTACTTCTTCAGCAAAAAAGCAGTCGTGGTTGAAGTTTAGGCAAAGGAAGGCCCATTTACATCAATTTTGTTGGGATATTTTGTTTCTTTTAAACAGACGGTCCTGCTATCTGATTTTGGTGAGCAAGGTAGATCATGGTTTTAGTATAACCAACAGCTATGAAGAGAAAACTGGCAGGTTCAGGGAGGTCCCAGCAGATCAGGAAGTGTTAAACTCTTTCCTCCAACTAAATGGATGCTATTGAACTGTGGGCATCTTGATAAAAATGCTGATGTTCTTAGCCCGCAGGATCTCAGCTGGCTGGTTGCACCTCACGGCTGCATTACTGAACGATGACCAGTCCTCAGGCAAATACTTCTCTGTGCAGTTTGCTTATATTTTCAAAGTATTTACTTGACCACCGTGGCAATCTCTGGAGGCAAAAGATGGGGGGTGGTGTCATTTTTCTTTTTCAAATTACAAAGGAGGAGCAGATTGAGATCCTGACCCTATAACTTTTCATGGGAGTGAAACAAAGGTGGGGGGGGTGGGGAACCTTGAATAGTATATTGAAATAATATTAGAATTAATTAAAATATTAATTGAGAAAGCAACATGAAATTTAGCTTGTGGCAGTTTATGAACATTTTGTGTTGCTTATAGTATCCCAATTATCATTGAAAAACTGAAAAAAAATTACAGTGTGATTGTTTTTCCATACTTGCTCATGTAAATGTAATTGTGTTTACTGATATAAAACAACAATTACATAATATACACTGCATATTTTTTAAAAGCTAACACTATGCCTGTGGACCATATTTCTGTAGGATCTGCTGCTGCTGTAGTTTATGCAGGTTTTGGTACTTCACTGACCAATGTGGCTATTGGTCATGTTTATTGTCTCTGGGAAGAATCGTGAGCAATGGAGTGTATTGTTTTGTCAGGTTTTATTTGTTTCAGTTTTTATAAAATATACGCAGTGATTCCATATTTATAAGCAAATTGAGGTTAGAGAAATGTATTTTTCACTTTACTCAAAAGATATTCTTAGACCTTTTGAGGCTAGACTTTTTTTATTTTATTTTTGCATTTGGATGGCTGAGTGCCTTGTAAAAGAAGAGTTCAGGTAATAAGTGATTAGTGGAAAAATAACAGTATCTTTGTTGTTTTAAAGATATTTCTTTAACTATAGTCACTGGTCTTACATGCAGGTAAACGCCATATGAAGCAAACTCCTGTAAATAGAATTGAAGTTAGGAATTCTATTTTACCATTTAATACGAGGCGTTTTGCTCTGCATGTTCTTTTAATTGCACATTGCCATTATGTTCATAAGAGTCGTTGTGCAGCAGGCTACAGTGTATACTTCTGTAGAATTTGTGCAGTCATAGAGGAAATACAAAAGCAGAAAACATGTCCAACGTTTTATCAGATAGGACTTGCGCGCAGTTAATGTATGCAGCAGTTCAAGTACTATCGAATGTAAATGATGAGGTGATATTGATGAAAGGAGGGGATTGAGGTCTCGGGGGGCGCTGATGACGGATTGAACAGAAGCGGCCTTGCACCGCACGTAACTCAAGTCTGTCGTCTTCACCGCTCAAAGCCGTAATGGGAGGTGGCAGTCTGAAATGAGTTGCCACGGCAAAGAGTATTATTTTTGAAATGCTTTCACACAAATCACTAGGCCCCGCATACAACTTAGTTTCATGCTTTAATGTCATCAGGAGGCACAAATTGGTGTGTCTAATTGTTTGCCACCTGCCAGCAAAATGAGCTGCCAGCCAGCCAGACGGGTTTGATTGTCTGTCAGCCCTTCAATAGATTGAGAGTGACAACATCAAAAATTTCACTTCAAACTCTGAAGCTTTGAGCAGCTTTTCAGAGACCTCTTCCCCACAAGTGCTTCTGGACAACTGCATTTTTCAATTAGTTTTCAATATATTGCTGCCTTCTGCCTCATCTGTCTTAAGGTAGCTGTAATTACATTAAGAGCTATATAAACAGATTTCTGGGACACTGGAGCCTGGATCCTCAAAGTTATGACATGTCTTTTAACGTCAGACTGAATTCCTTGAAAATGGCATCCAGGATGACATTTTTAGAAGCAAACACAAAGGGTTATTTCACCTAGATTTGCAACTAATAGAGCATAACTCACCAATAATTCCTTTTTGTCTTCTCATCTTTTGTCTGACAAAAATCAGTCCCCATTATTGATTTTTAGGGTTTGGGGATTTCTTGTTTCTGGTTTTTTGTCAATTTGCATTTGTCCCACTAGACACAACCTAGACCGTTAACATTTGTGAATTTATTTGTGATTCTACCCAGTACTGCATTCTGAAGCTTATGTTTGTTCCACTCTACTTTTTTCTAGTAGGGTTTTTTTAGAGGGGCCTTATTATTGAAATTGAGAATGCTCACGGTTTTGTGTCTCATTATTTTTCAAAGTGAGGTAATTTACATATATTTTCTGTACTTAACAGAATTATTTCAATAGGAAGTGTGCTTGCACAAGCAGAAAATCTTGAGTTCCTGGAAATGAGAAGATCAGTTATTTTTGCTGCTATTAAATACCTTATACCCTTTTAATCCATTATCACTTCATAAATTGGAATACTATGAGTTTGCATAGGTCACATGCTCAGTGAAGTCTTTACAAGCATCCACCGAAATATTTTGAAGGACACACTTTTGAAGTATTTTAGTCTTGGTTTTGGGGGTTTTTTTCCCCCTTAGAAGGTTCTTGGGGCCAGTTTTAAAGGTATTTATATGCTAGAAAAGCTGGACATCTTGTGAAATCTGTGTGTTTTACTGAAATAAACTTTTTTTTTTATACTGACTGACAGAATGGGAAAAAGACAAGAACTGTGAGAGAAGATGCACTGAAGGTTCAAATAGAGAGGTTCAATATTTATCTGTTGTATTATTGCCCACCTTTGGGAGATCATTGACATGCACTGGTCTACACAGTCATTTAAATAAAATAGCTAAATAAGGAAGTTATATTCCTGTTAGAGTCATTAGATTCTCCAAAAGATGATCGCTGAAAAATAGATTTGATGTTCCTGAAAACTTAATAAAAATGAGTTATGAATAAATATGTTTTAGTCCTCTCCCAACAGAAAAGATTACTTTCTAAAGTTCATAATGAAAAATAATTGGAGAAAACAGAGCACCTCTCCCATGAATCAGAAGGGACCATTACAGGTGCTGTCTGTACTTAGTCATTGCATTCCCCATTACTTTGGGTATCACAGTAGTTTGTGAACAAAAAATCTAATCAGTAATGTGGGAATGAAGTCACTCATCTGGGGTTCCAGTTGACTCTCAAGAATTTTTCTCATCTTTGTGCAGTGGAGATTGTGGTCCAAGGGAAAGACTTGAGAGCTCCTCTGTCTAGAATCTTTCCTAAGGTGGCAGTTAAAATACGCTCCGGAGGATGGGAGGTATGGTTTCAGATCCCGTTAGACAGAGAAGGGAGCTGGAGTTGCAATCTCTGTGTTCCTAGAGAGTCTCTTAGCCACTCATTTACTAAATAAAATGGGGGATGAGGTGGAAGCACACCTCAGCTGTTTGTTTAGAATAAATTCATCTTAAATTTAGTAATAGGCTCAAGTCAACCAAAATTGGGTATATTAACCCTCATTTTTTTTCATCAAGCTGTAATCCTATTCCCCTTGTCCATCATTTAGCAGTCTCTACACAGGTAGCTCTTTCAAAACTCTTCTTATAACCCGTGTGACGTGTGTCTTTTCGTATTCATATGCATGGAGCTGTGGGTATATCTCAACTGAAGTTTTAGGTATGTTTTATCAGGAGAAACCAGCATCTCTCCATTCTCTGATTCACTGGCTGTACAGATGGAAATTGTACTGAATTTTTGTCTTGCTTTTTTTACCCCAATAGGCCTCTGTAAAATCACTATTAAAGCTGTATTGAGTTTTACAGGACTGCTGCTTTTTAGCTCTTGCTTTTTTGGTTTTTTTTTGCATCATCTGTACAGGGTTAGGTTCCTCGCCCATCCCTGGTCTATACCTCATATGGATTGTTTCTTTATGTTTTTTTTTCTTTATTCGATGATGTTTCTGGCATTTAATACATGGCATTTTCACTTATATTCTATTCACATTCTTCAAACTTATTAAATTTCCAGTATTTCCAATTTCTCTGTTCAGCCAAGACCATTCATCATTCTTGATAGTTAGCTTTTTAATCTCTTACAGTTTTTCCTTGTTTCTTGTCAATATTTTAGATCATTTTAGATGCTTCAGCTAATTTATCCTGAATGCAAAGGAGGTACTAGTGGCTGGGAATTTCACTGGGGATAAATGCTCACTCTTCTGCTTGATCTGAGAGTGAAGATCAATGATCTTCATGTCCTCATCCTAAAACCACACCTGAGATGATTCTCTTTCTTCTATTTAGAAGCAAGCAATTTTTGTTTAGTAGATTAGGATCATTTTATGTCCTTTAAGATTTGTGTGTTTTGATGAATGTATGGTATCAAATGACTGAAAGAATCCATAATAACTGGACATTCAGCACTACGGTTTCATTTGCATAAGCCTCAAAGATTATGTCCTTCTGTGAGCCTTCCATATCTCTTCAGTATACCTCACATTTTTTTAATCCAGTTTTACTTCTCCATGGCTGTTGATTCTGAGTTACATCTCTCCTTCTGGATTTCAGATGAGTCTTATCTTAATGCGGTCAGCCTAACAGAAGGTTGCCTAAAGTAGGATTCAAAATGTGTTGTTAGTACATACTAACGATCACTTGTTACAGACTGAAATCACAACCTGGGGCTGAAATCAGAAAGAACAGTGGGTAATCGGCAATATACATGTTTCATAAAGGATGGGACACATCCATAGGTATGGAGAGTATGAACAACTTTCAGACAATACTAAGCTTTCTTTTCAGAGATTAATCTGACTGTAGGAACAAAGTAACATGTAATAATTGTCCCCCATTTTCTACTGTGATTTCTTCTGAAGCATCTGGCAGAAGTTGCTGTTTGACACAGAGTACTTCTGTGAAAAATTTGCCTGAAGTCTGTACTGCTTTTTGAAGAGCACTTCTTGAAAATCCTCATGCTTTCTGCTGCTGTGGGGGAGGAAAGGAGGAGCAAGAATATTAATTCAGCCTTAAGAGGTTTCACATATCCCAGAAGAGCGTAAAGTGATTCTAATTTAATTGCTGCTGCTCAGATAGGTAACACAAGACATCCAGGATTGGAGGCTTATCTCTGAGCTCTTGATTGACCAGAGTGATTAGGTTGGAAGGCCTTTAAATTTTAAAATGGAGAAGAGATACAGAATGTGGATCACAGAGGAAAAGAAAGAAACTATAGTGCTGCATAGCCTGATTTGTCTGTCACCAGCACTGGGTAGCTAAATCTTTAAGGAAAGTTAATTTGAGAAAGTATTTTTTTTTTAACTTCCATTTTCTCTTTTTGCAGTTCAACACGTTGGTGGTATTATTTTCTATCTAGTTATTTCATGCAATACCCAGAAGAATCCTGTAGCCATTTGCTGAGGTTATTTAATGAACCAGCAATGCACAAGTGGTATGCAGGTTGAACCAACAATGCTCATCTTGAGCATGATATGAATTACAATGACTTCGGGCTCAGGTTTACAATTTGAAAAGGACACTCGTAGAGTAACAGAACAGTGATTAGTAGTCACAATTCTTTTTAGAATTGTAAACCGCTCTATGAACAGAGAAACAAAATCAGTCACGGCAGCCAATTACTACTAAGTTTTTTCTGACTAACTCATTGGGGATTGTTTGAGACCGTGATGATGTGATTCAGAAAGATGTGGACCAGTTTGGAACATTTAGGAAGCCTGAAGTACATTGTATAAAGCAAGGCCTAAAATGAAACGGTGGAAGTGTGTATGACCTTTTCTTCTAGTCTGTAGGTTTCTGTTCCTCCCTGAAAGAAACACCTGAATGCCTGACAGATACATGTAAGGTATCTATCACATTAAATTCTTTCCTCCATTCACATGCTCAGGTAGATAGCTATACTTCTTTCATAAATCTGATTTGTTTTGATTTGCCTGTTTTCACCATATGTGCTGTTGGAGTGGTTTGATTGGTTAAAAGATGGGGTTTTTTACTTGAAAGCAGTCATCCTCTTTCACCTTTCTTGTTCTGCTGTTCCTCTGATTGTTTTGCACATTTTTGACCACTCTATTGTGTTGTACATAGATTTTCAGTCTCCTTCATCTGGATGTCATTCTGTGTTCACTTGCTGTATTTTGTTTTATCAGTAGGAATGAGACATTTTGACGAGGTCATCGTGTATGACATGTCAGAAAGCTGCATTTTCTTTCAGTCTGGGCTGATAATGTCTCACTGATTTTTGCCTATTCTTATGGTGGAGACGTTTCTCTCGATGTTTCTTGATAATTTGTAATTTAATAACACCTGACCTGTTGACCTCTCTTAATGTCCTGATTCAGACCTGCAGAAGAATGTCAACCATATGTAGAGCATTAGTATTTCTGGGATCCAGGCAGGATTGTTCTTTCTTGCTACCGGACCTGATTTTCCGTCTAAAACTATACTGTTAAGAAAAGAGTCATTGCCTTTATAGGAGGCCAGTACATTTGGGGGTTGGACTAGATGACCTTTAAAGTCCCTTCCAACCCAAACTATTCTATGATTCTGTTACGTCTGAGAAGTGAAGTTGACATATGTGGTCTTTGCTATGGAAAGTTAGGTGATCTTTTGGATACTCTGAAAGACCACTGAGTTGTCTGAAGATAAGGAGGAAGACCTTGAATTTAGCTGCTGCTTCTTTGGAAAAGCAGCAGGAAAATAGGAAATACTTTTGCAGCAATTGTATCAGTAATTGAGCAGATACCAATACCAGATCTTGTAAGAGGGAAAAATTATTTTACTGAAATAAAACCCAAACCAAACCAGATCTCACTCACTCCCACTCTGTCTCCCGTTTGCAAACACTAGGATGGCCGTGTGTCTAAGGGGTCTGTCCAGCAGTCAGGCACCCACCACGCTTGTGTCCAGATGCTAAGTCCAGGATCTGCTGCAGTGACATGGAGAGCAGGGGACACCAGCTGTCAAGTCTTCCTCACATCTCCTGGGTTCTTCATAGGCTGGCAACTATTTTCACATTTTGGATATGCCTTTTTTTACCCTTACAGAGCTGCCAACAGTCTCTCTGTCCTTCCCCAACTCTTTGAGTTATCACTGTTCACTGTTACTGTCTCCAAGGTCTGGTTATCTTGTGAAGCTACACACACGTCTGTGGTCTTGATGACCTGATAATCTACGTGCCATGAGCATGGGCCAGTCTAAGACACCTTTTCCTGCTGCGTCTTTCCTTCTTGTGACTCAGCACCCAAATATTCCCATTCATTCTTCATTCACACCAATCTTAGCCTTTCTGTTGCAGTTCTTTACAAAGATTGTAGGTAACGATAGTAGTTTCCTTATGAAATTAATATAATCGGGATATACTCCTACTTAAGATACAAATCCTAATTTCTTCTTGTGTTTCTATGGCAGTACGAGGACTCTGCTCTTGAGTACTCGTTCAGTGTTCCTGAACAACCAGAACTCAAGTATTTGATTGAAGTATTAATTGAGCTGGAGATCTTTGTGTGTGGATAGGAGCTAATTTTAGGAAATTTCATGGTGTTATGGAGCAGGTTAATCTAACCCATGTAGACCCGGCTTTTTTCACCTGTAGCAGCTGCTATGTAAACACTTCATATCGGCAATGATCGTAAGAGATTATTAACTACAGACAAAAGCAATTATTTTAGGGTCACGTATCTTAATCAATAGCTTACATTGTGCAAACTCATCTTCTCCTAATGTAAATGGAGGGAGGCAGAAAACCATCAATACGTCTAGAATTACCTTTCTAATAGTACATTCTTCAGGGTAGTGGTAAAACTGTTGTTCAGAGACACCATCTGGCACTGTTACCCCTCTAAAAAGAGTAAGAAAAAAAATTGCTTACGGATTGGGTTTTGCATTGTCATCATATAAGAGGAGATCACAAAAAATAACACTTGTATATATTTCTCACAATGGCATCATCAATACAATTTGCATCACCAGTCTGTAAAATCCAGGGAGACTGAGAATTTAAACTTATATGAACAAACTACATGACTGTAGAAAATTGTTCTGCACCTTTTGATCCATCATGTGCCATCCTACTTACACAGAAGTGTAATAAAATAATTACCAAAGGAACTTCTAGAGCAAAATGTGGCCTTATTACCCTAAATAGTTGCATTTTCTTGCTCTTTTATCAATCACAATGATTAATTTTAAAGAGAAGTGTATCTGCTTAACCAGAAAACGTACAGATGATGATGAAAATACATTTTTTAATATTTACAAATATGATTTGTTTCAGGTTTGTTTTTCACTTAGGTTTTCTACTGAAATAGACTTTTTAGGAGCAGGTTTTTTCTAGATAAATGAAAAAATTAAATGGAAAAAAGTGAACATAGTTGTGTGCACTATGACAGCTGTCCATTGTTGAAAAAATATTAATTAAATGTCTAATATTTTCCTCCTTCTCTTTTAACATGTAGAGTAAGTCTTTTAGTTTTGAGATTTGACAAAAAAGAGAGTGGTTTAAGATTATATGAGAACGTGTTTGTCTGAATGCAATGTTGTTTATAGATATCTGATATTATGTCAGATTTTTTGTATGAAAGCCCTGTTCTCTTTTTAAAAGCTTCCAATTGTCAAGGCTGCTTTTTAAACCTTATCTTTAAATGGACATGACATCAATACTCTGAAAGCAAATGTTTACTGCATTGCATTTTAGGTGTTCAATTTCCATCATGTGCTGTTGATTTAAATAAGTATGAAAGTTTTGCAGAAGGCTGAGTGCAAAGTTACATTTGTTAGTCAACTGTATTTGCAAGATCAGTATGTGCATGGTACTGAAGAATCAACTACCATATTCAAATGTTCAGGTGACTGGCAAAAAAATTGTCATCTTGGATAACTTCAGTAAGACCAACAAATTAACATACTCATTAAGATGGCATGCATATAAACTGTTAGTATGCTGGCATCGTTTCCAACACTTCACATTTTCTTTGCAAATCTAGAACACAGGTAACAGAAGTGTTCACAACATGTCAATGAAATGGTGGGGTCTTTCCATTTCGTGGGCACTGAAGGACAAACTTTCTCAGAATGGTATGAAGCTGGAGACAAAGGATGGGAGTATGGTTTTAGGGTCCATTAATGTATTTCAGCAAGGTTAAGAAAACTGATGTTATTACATGTTCCTCAGCAATGGCGTCATAACACAGCATAATCCCATCGTAAACAAAACCTGTGGTTGACTCCCTTGTGCAGTTTTAGTCATCTGCCATTTCCTTTTTCCACAGGAGTGTGGTGGTACCAGTAAAGAAACCCCCTCCAGGTAGTCTGGCTGTAACCACAGTTGGAGCTGCCACAGCTGGGAGTGGACTGCCACCGGGTAGTACACCTAATATATTTGCTGCAACAGGAGCTACACCAAAAAGTATGATTAATACAACAGGTATTGTCCTTAAATATTTTTGTGACCCTCATTTTTTTCTTGTTTGTTTTTTGTTTTGTTACTTTTAGTGGTGTTTTGTTTTTTTAATCATCTTTTTTGTTACTGTTTTTGTACTTCTGAAATAAAAACCTGGAAAGATTAAATCTTGGCCTTTATTAAGAGCCAGCATTTTCTCTTGGTGTATGTTTATAATCTTTGATAGTGCACATTGGACTTGCACAGCCTTAAGTGAGTAAATAGCCTTAATACTGTTTTATAAGCGTAGTTTAGAACTGAAATGAGCTAACTTCTCCAGTGCTCTGCAGTAGAGTATGGGTATATGATATATACCAATTAATCCCTCCTTATGCGTCAAAGAAAATAAAGACAACTAGCTACTTAAAAAATATATCATAGATTGTGGAGGGTTAATATTTTGGGTAATTACTATTTGTCAACGAAAATTATGCCATGATTTTTGGCAGGTTTTTCAGTAAGAACCTACCTAATTTAGCTGTAGTCATGTCTTATCAGTAGTTGTTTATTGTGACCTACAGAAGGAGGACAAGACCTTCTTTTTTTAATTCTTTATAATAGTAATAATGGGTTTGTCTGTCATGAGGCAGCCTGTTGACCATGGAGACTGGGGTTTCCACTCAGAAATGGATCCTTACTGAGAGCAACTGATGTTTACTTAAACCCCTTTGAAATGTCTGGCTATGGTCTGTTTTCTTTCTAAACTAAGCAAAAGCACTTGAGGGAAGAGCTCTCTTCAAGGATATCACAACTTCAGTCAAGGGTTGAGAAAGTGAAAATCTCCCTGGGATTGCAGAAAATGGAGGGGGAAGCTTTTGGCATCCTTCTGCTTCATGGAATAATATGAAGGCACACTCATTTTTTTTTTCTTTCCTTTTGCAGATTACCTTTAATACCTGGTAATAGAACTTTGGTTTTTCTAAGGATAAAAAAAAAATCTTAAAATCTAATTATCCTGAGGCAGATGGGAGGAATGAATGCTCTGAATAATGTTATCACTTCTGTGAACAGCTCCATTTGTGTAGCCACTTCTGTTAATCTTGAATGGATTTTCTTTTAGGTACTCTTATGTCATGCAAAAAATATCCTACATTGGAAACCTTGTTTTCCAAATGATACTGAATAGTGTAAGCTTTTCAGTCTTCTCACTGATTAAAGATCTGAACTCTTTTGGCTGGAATGTAGTAGCTCTTCTTTGTAAGTAATTGCATTTAAAAATCAGTCATTTCCCCAATACTGTTCTTAGTAGAGGACAGTATTGCAGATACCATGGTACACTCACTGTGGATTAAAGGCTGCTTTTTTTTTTTAGTAGATCTTATAGCATCTTTTTTTCTTATTTTTTAATGCAACTGCTTTTGTCTCCTAGTCTATGGATTAGCTTGAATAAAGGAAAAGTATTGATTCAATGGAATTTCAGCAAGTATCAGATTTAATTAGAACTATATGCATACTTTAGTAAAGCCTTTTATGCCTGAATTCATCTGAATGAGCTTTATTGACAAATTCTCTTAAGAAATAGTTTGAAAAGTCCTTTCCCTCCAACCTTTTTTAAAGATTTGAATTTTATACCAACATTTTAGAAATGCTAAACACATTAATGACAGTAAAAAAAAAGTCATATCACGTTGAAAACATCTAAATATCTATTAGATTAAAATGCTTTTTTTGCAATTTTTCATTAAGCTGTGCCTACGGTAGTTAAAACAGTGATTATGTATGTCAGTTTTTCAGATATATACATGAAGTATCCAGATACTTTCTGGTTTATATACTTGTAGTCTGTGAAATTATCTATGTTATTAATGATTTTGAAGTTGTATATAGAATTTCATTGAACAGCACTTTTTTTTTTTTCTTTTTCCCCCCTGTGGTAAAAAAGAAACAGTATACAATTTTTTTAGAAACACTAGATGTCCCCCCAAACCTATTTACAGTTGTTTTTACAGTATGTCACAGATACTCTAGAAATAGTTTTATCTTTGAGATATATTCTGTGCTGGACTTGTGTGAAAGGTGTTCTTTTTTTCAGTTATTCATGGATTGCAGTCGTTTACATTCCATCTGCCATCACTGTCGTAGTCAATGTCACTGTCACGATGTAATGAGATGTATGTTCCTGAAGGCCTTTTAGTGCTTTGAACGTATCTTTTGAAAGATAGGTTTTCTTCCTTCATCTCTTTATGTAAGAAACTGGGTTTATAGGTTTTAGATTGGATTTCTGTAACTCATATCCTGATTCTCACTTCTGTGTTAATCCAGTAGTTCTAGGTCTGTTTGACCTTCACTTCTGGGAGCCTAGCTGGTTAAACAGCTTAGCAACTGCATTTTTAGACAACAACCTTAATGAAGAAAATTTGACTTTGGAAGGAAAAGGGAAGCAGCAATAAAAATATTTTTTACCTATGTATATATGACTATAAAATGTAGATAATATAAATATGCAAATAACATAAATTTGTAAATAATGTACATAAATAATATAGATATATAAATTATATAAATAATACGAATATGTGCGCACACGCATGCACACACACACATATATATGAAGCCTTAATCTTTTTTAAGCTACCCTATCGCTCGCTATGTTGCTGTGATTCCTAGGTTGGGAGAGATGGCCTACCTTATATTTTTGTGTTTCCTTCTCAGTGTGTCTGGGTACATTTACAATTTTTATTTAGTCCAAGTCAGAACCCGCAGTGTAAGCCACAATCCACCCCCGACTCGCATTATTAAAACAGGAGACTAAATCGGTTCCTAGTCTAAATCCTGAACTTCACCAGCTACTCCAGTGTCAGCAAGCCCAGCAGATCCTGCTGCATTTTGATACTAGTTTGAATGTAAGTTTTCTTAAGTGAGCCTGTCAAAATTCTGATCTTTATCTTAATTCTTTTATCAGGAAATATTATTTAAAGGCAAAAACAAACAAACAAACAAACAAAAAAAAACCAAAAAAAACCAAAACAAAAACAAAACACCCCTGCTGCCAGAGAATTTTTCACCATTATCAGCATTTGACCTCTACTTCACTGTCAACTGGCTGCTTAAGTAGTTAAGAAACAATAAATGTGTTGTAGAGCTTTGCAGGAAACTGAAAAATAATATATATACCCATGTAATGCAAAGGACAGTGATATATCAACTGCTAAAACTGACGGGCAAAAGGGAGTTACCGGTCACCCTGTAGAAGAACTGGCAGAATAACGCCGTTGATCTCTACACCGGGGTTCTCCACCCCTCGTCGCTGTCGTGGATAAAACTTGCCCGTCGCCCTCATCGCTGGTAGCGCCGCCGTCCCGTGGGCTGCCAGCTCCGACTACGAGGCCGCTGGTTGCCACCCCTCCCGCAGCGATGTGCTGCGCGGGGGGACGGGGGGAGCGTTTATCACGGGGCTCGCCGCTCTGAGCCTTCGCTGGTTTCCTTCAGAGAGGCTGAACTCGCCGTGCCGTTTCAGCAACCATGATCGATTGGCATTTAGAGTCTAAGTTTAGCCCTTAGCTCTCACCCGCATCACATAAAGTATAAATGTATGCTCTGTCTGCATCTTTTCTCCGGGCAGCTGTTCACAAGCCATTGAAATGATATCCCCACTGCCCTCCCTACTTTTAAGATCTAAAAATTCTCCTTGACTTGAGGAAAGCAACAGAAAAAGTAAAATTAGAGTCTTAATACTCTTCAGACACTAGTTTCCACCCTACTTCCTGAAGGACTATACATTTTCTATCTTCTCTGTCATTTTTTTTGATTTGCATTTTATTTTCTGCCTGTAGTTGCAAATGGGCAGCCAAGAAGTGTGTGTGTGCATATATATATTTTAAAAAAAAAGTTGAAATTCTATTCTCCACTCAAGCTCATCTTAAGTATACCTTTATTTTAGAAAGATCTTGCTTTACAGGATGATGTAAAAATGTTTTCATCTTTGGAATATAATTTGGGAATAATGAAAATGAGGTAAGGATTTATTTTGCCTGATTTTCAATAGCTTTTTAAGTTTATTATTGTTGTACTAGCCAAATAAGGTATTAATTTATATGATAATTATATGGAATGGTTTTAATTGTTTTGGCATAAGTAGCATTATTTCCTTACTTAAAAGTAGACGAATGAGACAAGGACTATATTAAAAGTCTCTAAAAGTTATATTTCTTCAGACTGAATTAAGACCTGTATCTTTTGGGGGACAGGTGCAGTAGACTCAGGATCTTCTTCTTCCTCTTCGTCATCCAGCTTTGTGAATGGTGCTACCAGCAAAAATCTCCCAGCTGTCCAAACTGTTGCTCCAATGCCAGAGGATTCAGCTGAAAACATGAGGTACACAAGTTCTACCTTTTAAATGAATTATCATTTCTCCTCCCACAACAACTTCATACATACAAAATAGTATAAAAAGAAGAAAATACACAAATATACCTCAGCTCATTTAATATGCATTATTGTAGTTATTAATGTAGTACAATATGTATTTATATACTTTTTCGGTACTAAAAATGTATACACTAAAATAACACTCCACTGAAAAGTCTAACTTCTAAGAACTATGCCAGATACTAAAACTTCATTAAAGGTAATTTTCTAGTTGACTGGCTTTTTACATTGCTCAGTAATGATAGTAAGAATTGGAACGCAGGCAATGGAGCACTAGCAAGTGGAAAGAGAGACACAACCTCTTCTGAGCAAACAAAAGCCCTATTTAAATTGGAGAGGACGAAACCAGACTTGTATTCGTGCAGCTGACTAAATGGTGCACCAGATCTGAGCTGGTGTCGCAAAAGCGACGTGCCGTGGGATGGCTAATAGCCCTCTTACGCTGACCGGCAGCCGGGAAAATGCCCTCTGAAATTCCTATTAAATATCTTTCTATAAGAGGTTACTATTTCGTAAAGGTGTTCAGTTCTGCCGCAGCACGCTTCAAAGACAAATTTTTGACCTTTTCAAGGCACACACACGTCTGCCCTAAAAACCTGACACAGGTGCACTAGGGAGTTGCCAAGTGTCCCTTAGCTGGCTGGGCACGTCGAGGTATGGTTTTGAGAAGATCCGAGTGGAGACAGCAACCAAGCTCGCTGCTCATGAGTTTGCAAGCTCATGAACAAAAGAATTACATTCCCTAATGAACTGGAAAGGAAAGAAACTTAAATCAAGGGCCCTAGGTAACCTGTAAAAAAAAGTATTGGTGCTTCAGTGATTTAGCACATAGTGCAAAAAATGCCTTTTTTTGCTGCTGTCTGGCAGGTGAGTGGTGCAGGTGGAATCGCAGCAACGGGCCCGGGCTGAAAGTGCGAGGGCTGTTTGCTCCACTCCACAAAGGTGCATATGACCAAGGAGAGAATGACCGTTTCTGTGGCTTTATTTGTTGCTTGACAGTGTTACGAGGCAAGCTAATGAAATCGTGGTGTAATTAAACCACTCTTCTTGCTTTCTGTCTTCTTCATATGTTGGGACGGTGCTTCACTGAGGGTGAAATCTTTTTTAGCATTCAGGTTCTGAAGTATATTAAAATTAAACTGGATCACTAATCAGTTTATTTTTCAATTAATTTAACCAATGCAATGTTCTTGTTTTTTCACAAGCATTTTGGAAGTTTCTGTCTGGAGTCAAAGAAAAACTTCAGTTGCAAAATCTAGGATTCAAATTTTGAGGTCAGAATTTGAACTCAGAAGTAGTTGTACTCTGAGTAGTAACTGAAGTTAGTGACTGAAAAGACTTAAGTGGAACACAATATCAAAAATGTAGATAACTTAAAATCTAATCAAGCCAAGAAGTGTCTTTTGGGCTTTTTTCCCTTTTCTCCAACCCCTGCACCCCCCGAAACAACTAAAACTTTAGTTTGATAATAGATAATTTTTTATTTTCTCACTTTGAATCCATTGTGCTTCAGCTTTCATAAGATTTCATTTTAAATCAGAGTTGTTTGTGAGGTCAGAAAGCATGAAGTGCAAGCTCACTTATCTAACTGAGCCTTCCCTTATAGCAGCTACGTAGAAAAAAGAGCTGCTTATGGCTGTAGACTGAGCAGAGGAGAGTGAGCAGGACAAGGGTCTTGGACTTTTAGACATTTAATAGTCTTGATTTGGAGGTAGAAGTTTGGCCTGGAATGAGGCCAAAGGGAAGGTAGCATGCTTGGGGCTGGGACAGTGTGTGTCCCCACCTCTCTTTGCATTTTCTCGTGGCCAATTCAAGCAGTAGGTAGTAAGAACCCTCCGCAGGATTATTTGGTCTTTTTGCTCACAGTTTTGAAAGTATTTATTTTAATCTGATGTTGCTACTGTGGTCTTTCAACCTTTCCTGTCCCAGTTTATCACCTTTATATATATATATATATATATATATATATAAAAATATATATATATATATAAAATATGTACATTTCTATATAATACATGTATAATTTATTTTCTGGTGTGTGGTGCCTTTAATCTGCAAAATAAATAATCTTGAATTTGGAAGATGTTAAGAGTTTATTTGCCTTGAATGTCCAGAAATGGAGAGGAAAAACCAAAATATTCATTTTTTACAAATAACCCTTAACATCTCTTAGTCATGAAAACTTGTTACATTAATCTCTACAGGGAGCTCCGTAATGATTGCAGGATGCGTTATAAGGTATAATAGATGTTAGAAACAGCTGTAGAATCAGATCGGTCTCTCTCCTTTATGTGTGTGTGTACAGAAAAGGCAGTAGATGGGTCCCCTGCTTCCCTGAAACATTTTGGGGGTCTCTGTGTATGGGGTTTTTTCTTAATTTTTCTTGTTCTTTTTGAAACTGAAGGACCAGAACTCCAGACAGTTTTCAATACGTAAATGCACCAGGGATTTATATGAAGGAAAAAAGACTTTTTTTTTTCTTTTTTTTCTCTGTTTAAATATTAATTTCTGTCCTTTGATATGCATTTTTAAACAGTGCTAAACTTTGAGCTCACATTTTCACAGAATACTATTCCCAATTGCCCATGAATGGATCCATAACATACAACATCCATCAACTATGCATTTGATAACAGGGTGTTTATTAATAGCTCATCCAAGCTGTTGATTAATAGCACATCCACACCTCCCACAGTACTTGATTCTTAAATAAAAATTGATCTTAATTTAAAAACTTTTGAACTTGAAATTTTTTCAATTCTATGTAAAGTTTTCAGAGTTAGATGAACTCTAAAATTAGGCTTTTTAAACAAATTTACACTGAAAGCATATTTTAAAACATGCTTTAGAGAAGTCTGAATTAATCTAGTAGGCTTTTTGTCTCTAGCAGCAAAAGCTTGGGGTAGGTTCATGTTGCAAATTGAAAACTCTAAGCTAGTCACCTGCATTTCAAGTATAGTCAATAGAGGCTTTAGCATAGTGAAATTCACTTCAACTAATCGTCTAAAACAAAGGCTGGTAATATGAATCCATCCTTTAGAATATTAGAAAATCAGTATCTGAATTTGAAACAGGAAAGCAGCACGTTGAAAGAAAACGAGCTATAGCAATTCAGTAAAATAATTTTAAGCTAATGAAGGAAAACTTCCAATGTGTTTATAATGTCAGCTTTCTTTTTAAATGTAGAGATCTTCATGTGATCTAAATTTAAAAGTCCACACTTATTTAGTGTTTATAGATAGTAGATACAGTATAAAATTTAAATGTCAGTGTTCATTCTCTTAGATTCTGTCAATAAATGTAACTTCTTCCTATAATTGTGCTTTTAAATGCCAATAATATTTTGGTGCCGTAATTCAAGCACAAAGAAAACCCCTTCAGCCACCAGGAGTCTGAAAAAGAATAGGCAAAATTCTTGGTAGACCAGAATATGTATGTAATTACATTTCTATTTTTAAGTAATAGTTCACTTCTTTAAGATAACACAGCAGGTTTTTAATCTTAGCGTAAGAGTTTCAGAGGGCCCAAGTGTTATGCCCTGTGAAGTTTTAAAGGGGAGGAAGGACTTAAGGGTTACAAACCTTAGCGCACTGCTGATGTTTGCTAGGTTTGTATCCTCAGACAAAGGAATATTATTTCTGGTATTTAAGAAGCAAAGAGAAGTCATAACACCTCTTCTCATTGTACAAGTAGAAATTAAGGAATACTCCATGCTTCAAAGAGTGTATAGTCTCAGCAGGCAGAGAAGTGTAAATGGAAAGGCAAAGTGATTTACCTGGGATCATGTTCCCTCAAAGTATGCCAGATGTTGTCATTTGAAAGCTTGTACAAAAAAGCAAGTTACTTGTGATTGCTTTGGGTGAATAAAAACTTCTCTTTTCAAGCTTTCAAGTGTATATAAAATGTTGAGAGGCATATAAGCCAAGAGAGGTGAAATAGACTTACACTTGAATATCTGACATTCTTCTTAGCAAGTTTGAAAATAAGAATAAAAATTTTACTTGTTCTGGAGTACTGTGTAAATGCTGTAGAATTTATGAGGCTGACACACTGGTGACTCTGACATGACATTTACATTTACTTAAAGCCATTTAAACACTCTAAAGTTTAATCAAATTATGATCATCCTCTTTTCTAAAGAAGCTTACAGCAACTTTTAAAAACAGGTATGATTTGACATCATTTAACTTCTATTGTTAAGCGTTCTTCCAATCATGGTCTCTGTTTTTCCACAGTATCACTGCAAAGCTTGAAAGAGCTTTAGAAAAGGTGGCCCCTCTCCTGCGAGAAATTTTTGTTGACTTTGCCCCTTTCCTGTCCCGAACATTGTTGGGCAGTCACGGACAAGAGCTCTTGATTGAAGGTACTGTTTCTGTTATAAAATTATGTTATTTTAGCTCTTAGTCATTTGATATGAACAATGTTGGATTTTCACAAGACTTTATATAATTATTTTTGATAATAATTAAATCAGTTTTTAATGTATTGTGATTTCACTTCCTCGCATTTAACTTAATTTAAAAAATTTAAAACGGATAGCTTTTGTACCCCTTTTCTTCCCTAAGTGAGATGCTGTGTGAAGATACATCTTGTCATCTTGGAATGCAAAAACATCTCTATAATTTGCTTTTTCCTCCTTAGAATAATTATATTAGTATAAGTCTTTCAGCCTGACTTTGAGAAACTAGTGAAAAATAGAATTAAAAGGTGTAATCGGTTCATGTGGAAGAAAGTAAATTGAAGACTGTGCTTCAGCATTATTGATGCCTGTGTCTAGATTTGGTAGGGACACTATTTACTCAGGTGGGTCAGTTGGATTCACATGGGCAGATAAAGAGTTGTCCCTAGAGCAGAATAAAAAGTGATGATTTTTTTAAAGAAAAAAAACTTTGAACACTTTTGAAGATTTTTATAGGGTTTTATGCATTGTCTTTACTACTTCATAGTTACAGAATTTGGGGAAAATAACAAATCCTCGTAAGTGAGGCAGTAAGTAATGCAGAAGTTATGCAGAACATGCAAATGTGGCAAGCTCGTGCAGAAAGTAATGACTCGGTGCTAATGCAGTTAAAATGGCGATGGGGGAATTTGCACGAATGTGTACTGATCCCATATCATATATCCAGAGGAACATATTCAGTCAAGGAAACTTTTGCCTTCCAGAATTGTTCTTACACACAGTATTTCTGTTTAATGAGAGGTTTACAGTTGGACTCAATGATCTGAAAGGTCTTTTCCAACATAAACAATTCTATGATTCTATGAAAAAGTCTCAATAAGGCAAAGCTTATAACATGTGAAGGTCTACACAGAAAAACCACAGCTTTGTGTTCAAATTCCCAAACTCCTTCTATTATACATGTTTTTTATCTAAATATTAGTGTACAGTCTTTCTATGGTCTCAGTTATTATTCCCCACAACATTGGCCCTCTTTTATTCTTAATGCTAGAAATATTTCCACCTTGTAACTGAAATCTTGCAAATAGCCTTTCCCTTTTTTATCTAATTATTGTTTAATAATACTATTGTTTAATAATACCAAGGAATGGTATGGTAGCTTAGTAATTCTCAGAAGCTTCAGAGTTTTTATAGTGTTCATTTAATAGCTATGAGCAAGTTGCCATTCTCACTCAATGACACCTGAAGTTAATGGTCCGAGATTCTCATTGAGAACATTGAGGTGGCTGTAAGATATTTGATGGATTCCATTCTTAAGTCTCTTATTTCAGTGAAGTTGATTGCAAAATCTGTAGTAGTGTCATCCTTTTCTGTTTGACAATTGATTAATTGCACTATAGTTTTTATACAATACAAATAAAATCATCTTGGTTTCGCCCAAGCACTCTTATAGATTAAAAACATTCTTCACTGGTGCTGTTCAGACTTCATCTTTTGGTCAGATTCGTGGTGTGAACAAGGCTCCAACAGTTCCCATCATATGACAAAGACTGAAAAGCTAGAGGCCACAGGAACCTCACGATCATATGACAGTGTGAGCTTATCTCATCGCCTGTGCAGACAGACACATGGTTTTGTTGGCTGTAGCATTCTTCCGATGCCCACTTGGACTGCTGTTCCAAATTTTGTCCCATCTATGACTCAGCCATCCAATTCAGTCTCAGGAATCATTGTTTACGAACCAAACACGGAGTTCCAAAATAAGTACTGTCCTTCCCATCACATTTCCTTAATGTTATGTCTGACCTTCTCTTCAATCACTGTCTCGTTTCTGATTTCTAAGAACTAGTCCTTTCTTCCCAAGATACTGAAATAGCAATCTGTACAGAAAAACGTCCAAACACAGCTTAGATTTTTACACTGCATGCCTCAGGACTTGAATTTCTGTTTGCTCCCTCTAAAATAGTTGGGCTTTTTTTCTTTTTAACAGAGAACTCAGCTGCTTTTATAGTCATTGTGTACTCCTCCTCATCGTTTCTTTCATTGCCTGTGTGAGACCCTTGATCTCAACGAAACTGAATTCTTGCCTAGTTAAGTTCCCTTTAAAAGGGAATTCTAAATTCTCTCCTAGTCCATTACCCGATTTACTTTGATAAATTCCCTGTCATTGTTTACTGAAAGCCAATGGTGGTCCTTGAAGTGCTTGAAAGGGCTCTCCATGTAATGACTCTGCAAAACAGAGGGGTTTAGTGGCGTGATTCAAGGTATGTGAGTACACAGAATTCCTGTGGGGCTTTGGTAATTTGAACTTGATTTTTACTGGCAAGCAGTAATTAGCTTGACAGTTTTATATGAAATAGTTTAATTTGTTGCTTTATGTGTAAAGGTTTCAGTTATAACAATTAAAAAGGAGCAAATAAACTTTATTTAATCAAGTCTGAAGGTGCTGTCTGTTTTTCAAATTGATTACCACAGAAGTATCTGTTGCATTCTATAAAGCGTGTCCTTTTCTTCTGATTATTCAAGCTTGAAACATAAAAATACCTTCCCTCTTCTTGCTGTCTTTCAAAACCTCCACATAGTATGAAGCCTTTGCCCTATCAGATTTTGCTAAAATCTGAATACCTTCAGGCATCCTTGATGGCGTGTGCTTTTTTTCTGAAGCTCTCTCTATTGCTCTTGTGCATGTGTGTGTGTAAGAATTACTAAATCATTTCAGACTTGGTTAGAATACCCACAGGTTTGTAGCTGAGGTTTTGCATACTGAAGAGAGAGCACAAAGGAAAAAGGAACTGAAAAAAATTCATTATAATACTTCTAAAACAGGTTAATTATGCAAACTTTCTGGAATATCTGATGCTTTGAGATGGGTGTTGTTAATATGTATTTGGAAATGTGTAAACACCTTAGTTATGATTTCACCTTTTTGTAGCGGGTCATCTCTCTCAAACTTTTGGTGAAAAAACTTGCAGTCATACCATGCCACCTCATTTTCCTTTAGCTTGTATCATCATTCTGTCCCGTGGAAGACTGGCTAATTTTTTCTTTGAGGAAATTATATTTAACATCTAGGTGGTGGCATCTTAACTCTTGAGTGGAGTTGAAATGAACTGGCTGCAATCATCTGGTCAGTCTAGACTAAAAACTTGGACCACTCATGCTCAAAATAGTTAATTTTTCATGTTTGTTCATGTAAATTCCAAAATGTGACTGGTAGCAGAGGAGCTCTATCAAGTAGCAATCTGACATTGCAGAAGATATTTATTGGTAAAACACTTTGTCTGTTTAGTTACTGGAATAGCACCCATTTTTGCCCCTTTTTCCACAAGCAGTTCTTTCTTCAAAGATATCTTACCTTATTCCAAATATTTCAACTTGCCAGGATAAGTGTCCTCCATGATAGATTAAAAAGGACTGATTTGCAACTGGGTGCAAATAGTTTCAGAGTGTACCCAAACCAGCCCAACACTACTGTGGTTCATCAACTGAGGTTCTTTCAATGCCTCAGAGAACAGAAGTTGCAAAGGTTAAAATTGTCCATATAGCATCTAATTGGAAACAAACATGCAATATGGGTAGGTCACATATTTAAGCTTAGCAATGCTCATTGTGGAGTTCCATTTAACACTTGCACAGATATGTTTTCACTAACTCTAGTTTCCATATGGTCTGCAAATCCCCTCCATGTAAGTCACATTACAACATTCTAGCTTTTAGGTGAAAATGTTACAGGCAAGTGTAATCTGATCTGTGTCCAAAAGAAAAGTTATATCCTCTTTTTGTCAAGCACAGATGGGTAAAAGTATTTTCACTACAGCTATTCTTGGAGTGTCCTGAACTGTTACAATAGGCCCAAGATCAAAACATAGTCACGTACAATGCTTTCCCTTCTCTTTAGTGAGATACCAAACAAACGTTACCAATGCTTTTCATTTTCCTCTATCATTACCTGGGTGGAAGGTCAGCCAGGTAGCCCTTCTCCAAAAGAGCTCTTAGGAATTCTTTGGCGTACTTTTGATATATTTCTGATACACAATTCAAATCAGACGAAACGGAAAACGTTTTCATGCTGATATGAGCAGAATCTGTTTCTCCTCATTAACTCACCACATGGCCCTATGAAAATATTCAGCAGAAGTGGTGATGGACTAGTTCGGTATGGTATTTGACAGGAGGCTTCTTGAAACAATTGAAAAATTGCCCAAAACATTCCTTTGGAAACCACAGATAGAACCTGGGTGCTAAATGACACTACTTTAAAAGCTCCCAAAGACCTTAAGTGTGGCATCACTGTGGCATCTACCAATGGTGGCACAATTTGTTTCTGATTTCCTTAAACAATACCGAGTTTTTTATTAGGAAGAACAGGGTAACCATTTTGCTGAGGCACTGTAGAAGTCTGGAAATCCTTTAGATTTCCAGAAGGTACTTTTTGGTACTTAACATGGTCCTTGGCTTTCTCTTAGAAACTTTTCAGAACCTTTGTATTATTTTTGTGCTCAGGAGCACAGATGCTATAAAGCAGAAAGATTGCATGCTCTTGTGGAACTTTATTTTCCTGTTCATATTGTTCTTTCATTCTTTTATCTTGCTTTGCCACATCCGAAATATTTTTGTTTGTGTGTCCAGGCATGTTTTCTTTCGACTAATCAGACTTTTGGTAATTCCTTAACAGTCTGTAGCACAGCATGTAGCCAATATTCTGAACAAAATAAATAAATTAATAATTATTAGCAAGTAAAAGAGAAAGGGAATAAAAAATAGTGTTATGATTTTTAAATTCACATTAACTGGAATTAACAGCACGTAAGTAAAACCTGAAGCTATTCATAGTGCTGAAATTTCTATGATCCACTTTTTGATCCTACTTTGATATTTTTATTAACAGTTTTAATTACGGTGCAGAATTGTTCCTGGCAAAGCTAGCTGCTTAGGCAGAGATATGCAAAATGAGAAGCAAAGGTGTTCCACTGGACAGATATGTTGAATCATTTTGCAGAATAACTGAAGCTCAAGAAGAAGCCAAATTTGAACACAGCCAAATGCTGACTCTAATCTCTAGGAACAAATAATACAGACTATACCTAGAGGGTAGGAGATGAGGGACGAAGCCACTCAAAGAATATAGAGATTGTTATAATAATTAGCATACTCTGGGCTGTCTTAGCTCAGTGCTGAGGCAACAATGACTTGTCCAATACTTGGATGCTGAGGAAGAATAGATGAGGAGATGATTTAATTTCTGTGCACAACTTCAGTAAAACTCCTACCATCTGGTTCTATAGTCAGCACTTCAAGAATATTACACACCAACTGCAGAGGGAACAAAAGAGCGGGGCACAGGAGTGATTGATGGATGGGAGATAAACTCCATGCAGTACAATGTAAGGAGCTTGTTTTCTCCAATGTACCAAAGAAAAGAGATAAAAAGAAGTTAGATACTACAGGATGTCTTAGCCTTTCTACCAACAGAATGCCTAGTGAGGATAAATAACATTGGAAAACATATTACTTGTAGTCTTTATGACTGTTTTAAACATTCTTTATAAATATAGTCTTCAATCCAGCTTCTCAGGAGGAAAAATGTCACATCCTTGCTGAATGGTATTGGAGCGTCTTTGTGGCTTTGGAGCCTGTGAATCCCCATTTTCTCTGTGCCATACCCTGCAAGGAATGATAGTCTGCATTAACTTAATTTGCTCTAACATTGCCATCACTGCATTTGTTCACATGGTCATGGAGAGATGTACTTCAGTGTCAGCTAGCCACTGGCAGGGATCAGAAAAAAAAAAAGTTTTTAACTTGCTCTGCAGTTGGAACTGCATCTCAACTGCAGATGCAGTTGAGGATATATCATCTTCCCTTGAGGCATCAAAGATGGTCAGTGTTCAAGTCACTGTATGAAATAAGCGCTTCTTCTGATGTTTTGTGTGTGTGTATATATATATAAAACCTGATTTTTATTTTTTATTTAAGAAGTTCTTTAATCATTATCTTGAAGCTCATTTTAGTATGAGACGTTTTCTCCTTCCTCTGCATGGTGAAGTTTTGCTATTCAGACAAGCCTCATATAAGGCTCATGCCAGCTATAGTTTGGTCCCAGGCTTCAGGGAGCCCTTGCAAGTGTATGAATGCATAGCCATACGTATGTTTTAATGTGATTTCTTGAGGGTATGAGACTTACGTGAGCACACTGGTTGAGGAGGATCAGCCTTTTACTCCCTTGATAACTTTTCAATATGTTGGCCAGTTTCAGCCAGTTTAACAGGAGATGCTTAAAACATGCATTTTTTTACACAATATTCACAAATATAGATGTTTCTTTAAAGAAAAGATCCCCTATAATGTCTTGGCTGAGGCAGTAGTCACATGTGTATTTCTTAATCAGCTTCAGTGTTTGCTCTGCACTATCATTTGGGGTGTGCCATCATCATGTAGTGAATAAATGGAAAACTAAAAAGGAACTCAAAAAAGTCTCATTTGCAGCTGTGCAATATACTGTGTTGGTACAACACTATGGGTATGGCAGTGTAAGGAACAGGAAAGCAATTGATAAAGCAGGACTGAGAGAGAAAGCAGTAGGAACTCAACGCTATTAGACATCAGAGAATCCTGTTAGGAATCAAGGTGAATGTTAGCAATGTTTCTGCGGGGAGGTCAGGCCAGCGTCATTTGCAGTGTGCGTCTCGCTGGACGTGATCACTCTGGTCAGTCAGGGTCAGGAATCTTACGGATTGTTTGGATGGTACTGGGGCAGGAGCTCTGGGTTGGTTTTCAAGGCTAAGGAGTTCATAAACCAGTTGTTCTCTGCCATGCTGCCTCCCACTCCTTTCGTGCCAAGTGCCCTACGTGTCTCCGTTACATTCTTCTATGTCTAGTAAAAGGCGATGCTGCAGGCTTAGCACGATGCAGTTAAATTACCTGAGCCAATCCTCTGGATGACAGATTTCCTTAATTTGGGGTAGTAGGATTCCTGTTCATAGATTTCTTTTTATCTTTCACTGTAAACACTTGCAAAAAGATCCCAGTGAAATCGGACTACTGTCCAAAACCAACCCCTCTTTAGGTAATGAGGTTGGAACAATAATGAGTTACAGATAACACTTTTCCTCAGTGAGTTTAAAAACATTCATCATCACTAACAATACATTCAATAACTTGATATTGTTGCAAGCTTTAAGTGTTGATTTGCACTGTGAGGATGGTTTTTTATGTATTTTCCTTTTTTACTTTATGAATTTCTGCAAGTAATTTGCAAGATTTGGGTTTTACCATGAAGAATACAACAGGCAATTTTGAAACAGGGCATGAAAAAAACCCCTTGAAATCCTCCAATGGATATAATTTAAAATGCTGCTGATGATTGAAATCCTGCCTGCACATGTTGTAATCCCTTCATAAATGGAAAAAAAAAAAGTTCATGAATTTCAATCTGCTATTTATAGGCTTATAAAAAATTTGTTGTAAGAAATTCTCTATCTATGATTAGCTCTTAGTGTCTTACTGAAAGGCTCCACAGTATGCTCATGTTTCTGCAAACACTCTGAGACTGAAACTGTTTCCTACTAAAAACCGCTGATGAGTCAGAGACACATGGAGACAGAAGACAACACCAGTTTTCCAGAAGTCTGTGTGTAGGAACAAAGAAATGATGAAAGGTTGAATGGATATTCAAATCTGCCTATTTATTTACACATACTCCAGCAGAGTCGAGGTTCAAAGCTTTGCGACTTCCACATTGTTTTTCGGAATGTGCTACTAGTGACAAGACAGATCTGGCATTCAGAGGAGGAACTGAAGAGCAGGTGCCACAGCAGAAGTGTCTGTGATTTATCCACAGTGAAATCTTCAAACTATAATGACCCCACACCAGTTACAGAACATTTTTCTTTCATATAGTATTCCTTTATGATGCCTTTAAAGGGATATCATTACAAACACCAGAAAGTGAAGAGGATATGCATTCATTTGATTTTGAAGATTTAACTCTTGAATTACTGAAGTTCCTGTGCGCAGAAGTATGTTCTGAACAGATGTTTAACATGGCAGGAAACATTAGAGATCAGAGATCCAGAGAGCAACTAGGAAATGCATAGCATCTGGCACCTTTTTGAAAGTAAACCTGCCAATAATTAATTAGACATATGAGCCACTCTATCCCTGTCTAATGAATTGGACACTTACTAAGATGTATTAGACTATGTAACAGAGGTTAACTGCTCATGCCCTCTCCTTTGTCTTTGGCTTGTGTGGCCCCAGCGTAACTTAAGGGTAGAAATTGTTGTCGGCCCTCAGATTATATGTCCTTGAGTATATTACGTTACATTAATTAATAATCAAGACACCTGTACAATCCAAAATGTATGGAGTTCCCGTTAGGCAGGAATTGGGGTGGTTCTGTTGCTTTGCCAATGGAGAAAAAAGGACTGAAAATGGGAGACTAATTGTAAAGTGGAGAATCAACTACATATATTCAGCAGAAGGGGTTAAGAGAGTGCAGCAGTAAAAAAAAATAAATACATGCCCTCAGGAAAACAAAAGCTGGTAGCTGTAAAGTAGTCAGGTTTGCTGAAAAGAAGCTCTGAAAGTTATTCTTGAAAATACAGAAGCCACTAGATGTTTGAAGTTACTAAATTACTGTTGAAAGTGCTACTATAAAATTTACATTATTAGAAACCAAACAATACCAACTGCTGTTCTTTTAAAGCGCATAAAAAAATGCACAAAATATTGGAGTCTTTAAAAAGCAAGGAAAGGAGTTGTTTGTGGTCTTCAAGTCCCACTTACCTCCAGCAGTATTGGGCACTTTCTCACAAGTTTCTTTTTCAAGCTAGTAGCCTGTATTCCAGCTGCAAGCTGTAAGGCCTAGAAAGGACTGGTCTTTTTGCCTTAAAACTCTAGAATAATACCCTCCCCGATGATTTCATACTCCTTCTTTGTCCTAATACCATCCAGGTCTGATATCCCTCTGTCTTCCTTCTTGTTCTAACTTTCAGCTTTAATAGAAAACAATTTTCTTTTTTTTCTTTTTTTTTTTTAGTCAGTTTGCCTCCTACTACAGAAAGAGTGGCAGGAAATCTTTTTAATGTTATTTCAAGGTAATAATTTTTAAAAGATTCTTACAAAAGTTCTTAACATGTACAGGCGCTACTGTACCACAGCCTGTAGGTGGACTCATCCTATCAGGTATACAGCAGTGCTGCATGGGAACACTGGACTACGTTGTACAATTATTTTTTTTTTTAGAACAGCCACCTTTTTGCCCCCTATTATTTTCTCCTCTACTGTCCAGGTCCAAAGAAAAACGAGGTGGTATGCCAAAAAGGTATTCAGTATCTACAGGATGTTCCTGCTGCGACTGAAGCTCCCCACAGGCAGAGGTTCTCTGGTTCTTATTCCACTTAATTCATCATTCAGAACTCAGCAGGGGACTCTGCCTGATTTTGGACTTGAAACAGTTAGGCTGGTATTTGCCCCACCCTTTGTCCTCTAAAGGCTTAAGAATTGAATCAATCTACTTTATTATCCTGGCAGCATTTTCCAGAGAACTACCTAACTCTGATAAGCTATAGGGTGCAAATAACATCTCTGTATCAGATTTTGCCCTGAAAGATGTATTTCTCCTGAGGCATAGTCTAATAATCCTTTTCCATGTAGCCTGAGCTCTATGTCCAGGTTCCTTACAAAACTAATCTCATTAGGGCTGGTCGCAGTTTCTCCTGTATTCCTTAACTCTGTGTCTACTTATCACCTGCTCTTATGACCCAGACTGAAACCTTTTAATCAGTGACCAAGTTTACAAAAGTCTCTTACTTGTCCTGATGATCTACAGTTTGTCCTGTTGGATAGGGATGTGCTTGTTTCCATGCCTTCAAGGCATAAACAAAGAATATTCCACAAAAACTCTTGAATCAATTAACTTGAGAAACTACTACACTTGAATCTTAAAAATATACCTCTTCATATAGCCCTTTCTTTTTGATAGAAGAAAATGTTAACTATAGTATAAACATTAATGAACCATCAAGCTTGATTTATCTAGATGTTAACAGACTCCCTACAGACCTGGGATTATTTTTGCAAGGACTAAGAAAATATCTTTACTGTGTTCAGTGTAACTTTATGTTAAAATTTACCTCCCCCCCAAAAAAAACCCAAACCTGCTAAACATATATTGTCTTACATCATGTCTTATTTTTGTCTGTTGGTATGTGGATTTCATGATTCAATCTTTTTATACTAATAGTGATGTTGTCTGTAGAGATTTTCTTGCACTGGGAAACCCTCACGCTGAAAGAACTTGTCAGACAACAGAGACAGTTGTGATATGTCAAATTAAGATGGCAAAGTGATGTCAAAGCAGGTCTAGGGAGAGCCCATAACAATGTTACTGTCAAGTAAATAAAGAAAACTGAAACACAAGAAATACAAGTTATTTCAAGAGATCTATGACTGTGGTATGGTTCTGTGTTTTGAGACACACTGTTTCAGAATGATTACCATTTGTCAGCAGGGCTTCAGGATAGGAGCAAGATCCGATGGCTGTCAGCTAAGGTCAGCAAAGTTCAGCATGGAAATGGAGATTTTTTTTTTTTTTTTTTTTTCCCTTGTTATCAAGTTCTCAGAAAACCGTTACCATCTAAACAAAATACTAGTTCACCAACAGTTTGCTCAACTAGATATAAAAATTAGCTGGTGGGTGATGCTACTCAGAAGATAACACCTGGTTAAAATAATGGTCATCTTGGCCTTTGAGATTTAGGAAGCTGCATGAGTTCTGTGAGGTTTTGTTATACTTCCTATTTGTAGCTGCACTGGTTCACTCACTGATCTCTCAGTACGGCCCCAAGGTTGCCACAGAGAAGAAATGTAAGGAAGTACGGAGGACCAGTAAAGAGTAAGTGGGTTTGCTGCTGTGCAGCTTATCCTTTCCTCACCTTCCTTCTTTGTCATTGACCATACACACCTCCCAGTTGTGTCCTGCCATGGTGATAATATTCCCCCTAGTAATAGGAAAGAATGTAACAAAGAACTAGAAGGTAGTAGTAGAAAGACGGAAACAAAAGGCAACTCCTACGTTTGAAAAAAAGAGGAGAGAGGCAAAAAAGAATAAATAAGCACAGAAAACAGAGCATCGAATAGGAATAAGTTATGGACTGAAGCTAAGGAAAAGTTGATAAATTTCAGGACAAAAATAAAACCTCGTACCTAAAGGAAAAATAACATTGAATAATGCATTTTCAGGGAAAGCATGATACTCTAGATATGTCGTTTGGGATCATACTTATGATCCATCTTGCCCAAGATGTCACTTTTGACAGCATTAGATAGAATTAGAAAAGGTTCTTGAGATGAAGAGAGAGCATCATAGGTGTAGTGAAGGTATAAAGTATAAACAACTGCTTGTGTTAGTGAGTGAAATTAATGTTCTGATTTCTGCATGTATACTTCTTTGAAAATAATTCACTGTTAAGGTTGTTCTTCCAAAATGTATTATTTCCTGTAACACTGACTTGAGAGGAGCTGAAGGACTGACAAAAAAAAGAAAGGAGGGCTAGATGTTTCTTCATTTAAATAAGAAAATTGTGAGGGATCAGTAGAACATAAAATCTCAGAATAGTTTTTTTTTCCCAGATGTATTGAATATGTGGCAACTTCTTTGGTATCGGTTGTTTTCATTTAGTAATTTTTCTACAAATTTAATCACAAAAATAGCAACTTGATCAGGAAAGGAATAGCATCTTGAGAAAATATAACATGACAAAACTTGAAAAAGCTTTTAACTTTCACATTTTAAATTAATTTTTAAATGGCTTTTCCCATTAATTTTTCTCTTACTCCATCCATTGAAATAAAATATCCAGGGCAGCAGCTGTGGTAGAAATTTAGCTACAACTTTGATCCACTGATTTGAGTAACATCATAGGATAAAGGGGGAAATCAGAAGACTTTCAGGATTATATTTTAATTTTCACAGTGGACTGTTGGGTGTTTGGAAAAGAATTGGAATGGTTTTCATTGAGATGCTTTCTAGATAAATAAGAGGTTTAGATTTTCCAGAATGTCTAAGTGTAGTTTATTTTTTAGTTCTTCTAGGGTTCCACCAAAATAAAATGTTTATAAGTTACTCAAGTCTACCTGGAACTGAAGTAGACTTCAGCAGAAAAGCAGTAGTTCAATTTTATAGACATTTTCAAGATTAGAGGTGTTTTAATTCAATCAGCTGCAATGCAGTGCGTTCACTGGTTTCATTGTTTTGACCCATTGTCTAGAAGCGGACTTTAGAAGAGAAGGAAACACATTTTGTTTCCAAATCAAATTCTAGTTTATAATAAGTATCATATTGTTCAAAAAAAATTCTGCCTCACTTAAATTTGACAGGGAATTGTTTTCTCATAATTAACATTTGTGTTGTATTCTTTTATATGAAAAGAATTATTTTGTGTTATTAATGCTAATCAGAACAATTTTTCAATTGATACATTATAGATCGATATAAATTTTAGATCTTTCTTGGTATAGCAATTAGATAAGCATATTAGTTTGCTACATCACAACAGATATTTGAAAAGAGATCCATCCAAAGAGATGCTGTTTTAAGAGAAGGACAGAGAAGCACAAATGCATGTATTGAGTAAATCCCAATGGACTGTTGGCCAAGGCAAAAATTACCACAGGTGCTAAATGAAAAACTGGATCAGTTTTGAAAATATTCAGTGAGATAGATATTAAACTGAACAGTAGTAGGGGTTTTTATTTTATAGATAAAGTGATCTCCTCCTCATTTTGTGCATCCCATTAACACTAATGGAAAATTGACAAAAATTCCATACGTTGGTATAAGGCTAGACTCTTTGGAGTAATGTGGCACCACCATTAGTTTTGTCAATATCATTACAGCTCATGGGATCACAGTAGAAAAGTCTGTAATTTTAAAAAGTAAAACATGTATACCTTGTAATAAATCCCCTCTCTGTGGGTATGCTCTCAAGGGGTTTTGCCATTCTGTGATTCCATCTGGATATTTTATAGTCCTCATTTAGACTCTTTTATAGTAACTGTGGTGGTGAAGAAGTATAGGTTTTCTTACTTTAATAAAATAATTCAAGAAACTGTTACATAACATCCTTATTCTTTTGAATATTATCCTAGTATTAAGATCTGTTTTATTTTACAGATTTGACTAAAAAGGCGGAACCGTTTGAGTTGGGTTTGAACAGATTAAAATCTATTTTTTATGTTGACTAATCAGTGTTTATTCAAGGTGTTTATCTTAAGATGCGAGTTTTAAAGATTTCTGATAAAATTTTAAAGATATTTCATGTGATAAGCTGGATGATATCTTTCCTAGATTTTCAGGTACCAGATATAAAGAATATTGCATGTGTTGTGCAGTGTCTTTCACCATAACGAAAACATCCTGTAAGAGGTGTAACTGTCTTGATCAGTTACAAAGGCACTGAGTCAAATTCACATTCATCATGTTTTTCTGTGTCGCTCTTCTGCTCTGTAAAGGAGATCTACCCCTACACAGGATGGTCTGGAGTACCGATACAGCCGTCCTTCGTGGTCCCTAGAGCTGGTGGTAATGTTGCGTTCTGCCAGTCAAGGCTGCTGAAGGGAATTGTTAAATCCATAACCCTGACTTTCTTATTTTAGTGAGTTACATTCTTTGGAATAGTGTTTCCTTTCATCTAGTAAAAGTGAAGTTGTAATTATTTTGCAACATGGCTGTGATTTCCATCTGCAGACTTTCTGCAATTCCTGAATATTTGCCAGCCTTTGCTTTTCATAAATTAAGACCATTAGTGTAATTTAAATGTCTACAAAATATGTGACATATGTATGGTTCTAAAACCACTTCTGAGTGTAATCTTGCAAAACGTTACATTCTGTTTAATACACCTCTTGCTTTTTTCCCCCTAATGATTGCTTTGCTTGGAATAAGAACACCCTGTCATTTCAGTTAATAATTTTACATACTTAGCAGTTACTTTTGAACTTTTCACCTGTCTTGATATTTTCCCTCCGTACTATCTCTTTTCATATCTGTAGTGAACTCACGGGCAACTTGATAATTGATTAAAAACATCAATTTGAATCTAGGTTTCTCTGAATGACAACGTATGGTAGAGAGGGAATAACATAGATTTAAACTATCCAATTAATTTTAATTAATGGTCAAAAAAGAAATCCTAAGTTTATTTCTTTTATTCTAAGTTGGGGTTAGAATAATATTTCCAGAAAACATTCACCAAAATATTTTGCTGGCAGAAGAGAGGCATTTTGCAAGAACAAATAAACTTGAAGGAAAACTCACGTTTCCAACCAAAATATCACCATCACGTTTTTTCTAGTACTGTCACAGCCAAAACATGCTTTAGTTTCTGTCACCAGCGTGAACTGTCCTTGAAACTTTGTTGTGCCATTCCTAACAAATCTTGAACAGAGTATAAGGGAATAGTCTACCAAAAATGAAGATACAATTGTGAATGGTAATTACCGGTGGAAAATTCCTACTCTGTCTCTTGGCACAGAAGTCAGTGAGGATTATGGGAAGAGATACCATGGTATGAGCTACCAGTAATTATAGTGAACAATTTGAAACAATACAGTTTTGTTTAAAGTACATGGAAGACTATATCAGTAGGAAATAGAAAGTAGCTGACCTTACAAAAATACAAGTTAAAAAGGAGAATTCTAGTATTTTCTGATTTATTTTTTTTTGGTCTAGTTTTAGCACCTTATGCTCATTTCTAAGTACATTTTATGCACTTTTCATATGTCAATAAAATAATGCATATAATAGCATGTCTTTATTTTGTCATAAACATTTTTTTCTATACAAAGCTCCTGTAGTTTTGACGACGTGCTGTACAGGAGTAACGAAGGCCAAGTTTTCTCTGTGAACTGGGTTAAATGTATTAAACTTTCTCAAGCTTTTTATTTAGCCATACCTGAGGCTTTCAGATAAGTAGAAGCTATAACTGAGTGAAAGATTTCTGCAGGCTCTAAAGTATAGTTAATTGCATCTTTTTTTCTAAGTTGAACATAAGATAGAAAAACATTTAACTTTTGGGTTTGCTAATATTACAATTGATTCCAGTTCCAATAAAGGTTTAAGTTGACACAAAGTAAAATCATTGAAAGAAAATGCAGGCAAATCTTGATAAAGACCAGATGAATTTGTGGTGGTATTCAGTTAGACCCATACACACATTGTATTAATAATAATAATAAAAAGAAGTTCAAAACCATGATCTTATTTCATAAGGATTTTTTTTTAAATTGATTTTATCAGCCTACGTTATATTTCTTCAAAATAGAAATTCAGACTGACTAGTTCAGCATGGTGACTTCGATGATTTGAACCCATGACATCATTAATGCCACAGGCATTACTAAAATAGTCCAGTTGAAATTAATCTTTTTTTAGACATTAATAAGTCAAGTGAAAAGAAATAATTAGCATATCTTTGGGCCAACAGAAGAACACTGAAAAAGAAGTCAAGTAAACCAGAACATTTCAAGATAATTGCCAGGCATACATCATTTATTCCAGATTAGCTAAGGTCACGCACTTGATGCTCCCAGTTTTTGTATCCATATATGTGGTCATTGTTGCCATCAAATTGCTAAATTTTGATGGCTATATTTAATGGACTGAGAAGAGACCATGAAGAAAAGTACTAAGAACAGCAAATATAAAGAGCACGTACTCCATTCAGTTAAACAGTGACCTTTTTAACCTTGCTGTATGCAGGAAATATCCACTTGTATTTTAGTAATTACATTAGCTTCCTTAATGGCATTTGATACAGATGGCATAGGAAGAACTTATCTGCAGCTGAAGAATGCAGGCAACAGTTTTAGTTTGAATTGCGAATAGTTTTTCTCATTGGAGTCAAGGGGGGGAGGGAGAACTGAAAATAGATTTGTGTGCTCTCAATCAGAGAAGCCACTATTTTTCAAAGTTTGTTATCATTTTTGTTTCTCATTATATTAAAAATAATAAAATTTTGCACACTCTAAAACTCTCTGTCAAATCCTGCAAGATGGTAAAGAGCAAGAATAAATACAGTTGTGAGTGCATTTGGGACTTAGGAAACTGACCTTTATTCCGATTCATGCTACAATTCTATTTTTGATTTTATGAAGATACCTCAACGAGTTTGTGTTTTCTGTCTATAAAATGGGAGCAGAACATTTTCTTCCTCCTTTTTTATTTTGTCTGTTAAAATATATACTATCTGCTGAAGGAAATTATTTCAGTGTCTATACCAATCCAAAAGTGAGGCAATTCACACAAGTTGGACTTCCTAGGACAGAGGGTCATGCAGATTTAAAAACCAAAAGAGTATTAAAATTTTATTTTTTCTAGTCTATGTAGGATAAGTTAAACACAACAGGGATGGTGATTCTTCCTTAACTTACTCCTACAGCTTTTGATTATGTGGGATCTTCATAAACGAGAGATTGCATTCGGACAGTTTCTCCTAATAGCCAGAAATGGATTTGTCCTCCATTAGGTCTGATCTGTTTTTATCGTTCTCTACTATTGACTCCACAACAGCTCTGACAGTAAACTCTGAAGATTAATTGTGTTTGTGTAACAGGGAAAAAAAAATCTTTATTTATTTCAAATCTTAACTGCTTAATCAGGAATAAGCAAAAATGGGAAGAAGCACAAGGGACACAAAAATAGAGCCCTTGGCAGCTAGGAAGGAAGAAACGGAGAATACAACGGAGGGCACACACTCCCCCTCGTGGGATTTGAGTGGAAGGAGTCCCTGAAGTGGGAGTAGGAGGCTGCTAAGCAAGAAGCTTACAACATGAAATGGTGGCCCTGCTGTGAATGTTTCACGTTTCTGTATTCTGTTTTACTTCAGGGAATACATGGTATGACTACTTAAAGGTGAATGGAAAGTATTTCTGTTTCTTTTTGTTTCTTCCTACCCATCAAGATGCACGGGAATCCCCATTTTCTGTCATGGTTACTCCTATTTTTGCTTATTTGTAACTAGAGTGCTGCACACTTCATTTCTGCTGTAGACTGAGCTCTCTGCAAAGGATATTCCTTGCACCCATCTTTGACACCATGGACTTCTTTTATGAGCCTTTCCGATCTCCCTCTGTATTTCCACATGTGAAATGTGCTACAGTCTCTAAGATAGTTATTTGTTTCTTTTTGACACAAAACCCAGTCTCTTGGAATGTGAAGTTTTGAATCCCACTGGTTACGGGAGATGTTAATAGCTATTTTCAATGGGTTGTTTCATCAGCAGGCAATTACAGAACTGGTTACAACTACTGGGTGAGCTGATGCACTGACCAGATGTCAGTTCTGTATCCTCCTCTTTCTTTTTCTGAATTGCACCAAAATCAGTCCAAGCCTCCTTTCCGATGCTAGAATGCTACATCCAGGCTTGCGGTTGGTTAGATGTGATATCCAAAAATTACCAAGTGATGTCCAGACAAATAGAGAAAAGACATCAATTTTAGTTCAGATGACCACTTTCCTCAAGCCCATAGAATCATCAGGCTATTGAAAAGTTAGATATAGTATGTAAAAATTCTTATTATTGTAAATAGAAAATTTTGTGCTAAGGTAGTTATGACTTCCTTCAAACAGAGAGTCCTGTTTCACTAGGTATAGAGCATTTGTGTCATTAGGACTAGAACATCATTGTTACCGGGATGATAACCATGAGTACTTATCCTAGCTTTGTGCCATTTTAAGGATGTTTGTTTTGGTCCATGCTCCAAACTTTTTTCCATATTGTTTGACGCTACACAGTGGTATAAGTATCACCAACTGCCTTTGAAAATTCAGAACTTCTAATTTAATGAATTAAGCCAGGAAATACTCATTATGTGTTTCTCTTTAAAGTGTACATTTTGCATCGAGTTTTCTCTTCTTTTGGGAAACCTGGTGAAGATACAAAGAAATTACTGTGGGTGCACAAACATTTGTTATGTAACTTAATTGATCTATTTTTCATAAGTGTGTATGATGCTTATTCTGGATAGATTTGTTCTTCTGATGTAAAATCAGAAGGTAAAGACATGTACAAATTTAGAAGACCATAGCATGGGAATATGTTTCTAAGAGCGTTATTTTGCCTTGATCATGCTTTAATACACCTGAGTTCTGATTTTGAAAGATGATAAGTGAGTGTGTGACAGGAAAGATTTTTTTTTTTTAGTTTTACAGAATATGAGGTGGATTCATAATAAACCAGAGAACATTCTATGATAAAATATTTGATATGCCTGTGCTACCTGCATTGGCTTAACTGTAGAGTTCAGTCGTCTTTGTCAGCCTTCAAACAGTGGAGGTAGCCTGCAGGTGATAAGTATCCCATTAATCTTTCTGATCCTCTAGCACTTGAGCATGAGAATAGCTGATCAATTACAGCAATTGTCTCCCTAAATGAGCTTTGCACATCTGCCTCTTATTTCATTAGTTAACTGTCTGCCCATATATCTGATAGAATGGAATCCTAGTGGCTTCTTACAGCTTGTTCTGTGTTACTGTACAATAAGGATGGGGTTGTTAGCAAAATGGGCACAAAAGGGTATTTATCCTCTACCCGCAATAAATATATGTGCTATTGTGTAGGAGTGCTTTGTCTCTAATCGCTGTTTGTAGAAACCTACTTAAAGCACATCAGTTTGCTTTTCAGGTTCCTATTTAGTCCTAGTTGTAAGCTTTATAGTTGTGAATTTATCCTTTTTATAACACAACCAAAGTGTTTCCATACCCTAAACCATCATATCAACGTCTATATCACTTTAGATAACAGAAGTGACCGTATATAAAGTTAACGGTAGAGGTGTAATTTCCTCCTTGTCTCTTTACAATGCATCTTTAAAATACTTACATATGATATCCTTCTCCTGGAAAGTAAATTTGCATTTCCAAAGCTGCAAACAAGGATTTACAATAGTGGCAATGCAATGTTATTAGGTATTGATTATTTAAATTAAGTACAAAACAATGGATAACAGTTACGCTGCATAATTCAAGGTTTGTTTTAAGAAACAGAGCCTACAAATTATGAGTTATAATTTCAATAAACATGAGATTTCACATGAATGCCTCTGTCATTAATACTTAAGGTTTCAATTACAGGAAAATCAATTACCAGATGAAAATTAAAATAATTTCTAAGCAGAGGCCTTATTCTCTACCTGTTAATATCTGATCAGTTTATTCTTAAGAATTTACAGGATTTAATGTTCAAAGGTTGTTTTCTTATGTTTATCATATATTAAATTGCTTTGGATTATACAGATAGGTAGTTAGTTATTTATTTAGCTAAATAGTGACCTAAGCTAAATGCCAAAAAGACTTAATTAAAAAACATTCTATCCTGAACATGGTACAGATTATTCCAGGTAATTCTTTGATGCTTTCTCAAAATTTAAGTATGTTTGAATCTGAAATTCTCAGATAATTGTGCTTGAAACTTGTTTCAGTGAATTTGAGTGATAAAAAATATACATTACAGATGTTTTATGGAATTTCTGAAACCATGTAGCTATAATTAAATATCGCCAATCTTTTAAATTCATTTTTGACCATTTATTGCAGGTCTGGTTTGTATGAAGTCGAGTACTTCAGTGGTTGAACTTGTTATGCTGCTTTGTTCACAGGTAAGACATTCTCTGGTTTTAATTGTATTAGTTTCTTTGCATAGAGCTGGATTACTGCCAGCCTAAGGATTGCATCTTGCTGTTTGTTTCATTCTTCCATTTCAGTATAAGAAAATACAAATTAATCTCTTCTGGTAGCATATAAATTGTAGATTTTTATTTTTTATACATTCCATAGTTTCTCTATATCCAGAGGATATACAACATATATTTGCATTTGTTTTGTAATAGTGTGTGGATGCATATGATGTAATTTTTCTGTGTATTGAACTATCTTTCAAGCCAGTTCTTATTTAGAATACATAAATAGGATACTGTTGTCATAATTTTATGTCGAAATCTGTGTTTTGGATTAGTAATTTTTTAAAACCTTACTTTGTGGTGACTTTATTACTTTTGATATACATGACATAACTTACTGGATATTTTATGTAGCTGTCAGTATATAAAAAGCAGAGGAACATGGTTTAGGCTGTCCTCAAGAACTGGCAGAAGTGGAGTATTTCTGTTTAAAAAATGCTGTGATTAATTATTGTTTCTTTAGCGTAGCAGTAATGGGGTTCTCAGAAATCTGAATCAATTAACATTTTGAATTGCTTTCACAAGTAAAATACTCAAACCTAAAGTAATTCCTCATACTGTTTGGAATGTTTAGATCTCAATTTTAATTTTATTTGTTTTGACGGAAGTGTTGTTACTGGCTAATTTCATATATATAGCCTTTTACTTTGAACTGCCAGTAATAAGTTACCAACAAACATTTTAGGATTTTGTTCATTTTGTAAAATATAAGAAAAATACGATGGCCTAACAGATCCAAATAACTTCACAAGTTTTTACACTTCTCTAAAGGCTTATTAACAGCATTTAATTTACTAAGTTCCCCAC